>NC_089221.1:600000-900000 GCF_963924675.1 Phocoena phocoena | reverse complement strand
TTAAACAACCGTTCCAGTAAACCTGAGGCAGGACAAACCTCCACAGAATAGGGGCATAAAACACCCAGTGCATGAGTCCGATCCTGGAGACCCACCCAGGCGCCTGACCCATGAACCCCATGAGGTAATAAAATGGTTGCTCTGAGCCCGCACGTTGGAACAACGGGATCCTTGGACTCAGAGAAACTGGGAGACGGGACAGGGGCCGAGGTCCTGGAGGGCAGCCCTCCACCCAGGGCGGCTCCCGCCTCCTGCCTGCGTGGTCCCTGCCGCCAGGACCGTCCTCCTCGTCCCCTGCTCCGTCCCCTCCCCAGCGGGCCCCTTGGCTCTCCCTCTGGTGCCGAGAGGAGGTCCGGCCCCTCTGCCCCTTTGCTTCTCCAGAAAACATTTCCTAAATGCTGGTCCCTAAGGCTGCCTCGGCGATGTTCCCCCCCGCCCCCCGACCCCTTGGTGTCCAGCACGAAGGGCAGTGCTCTGCCCATCATCTGCCTTCTCTGTTCCCTGAGCCAGACCCACCTCAGCCCGCGTGCAGCCCTGCTGTCGCATCAGCGCCCCCTCCCGGGTGTCTCTAGCGCTGCTGGAGTCCAGGCCTCTCAGGACCCGTCTGTCCCTGCAGGAAAAATCAGCGACACCACCAGGTGCAGGCGAGGGACCCTCTCATATGGCACTGGTTGGGATGCAAAACGGAAAACTAGACATATACTTAGGACGTGACCCAGCGACCGGACCCCTGGGCGCTTGTCCCCGAGCGACGAAAAGTCATGGGATTGTGTACATTACGTACAACAAACACCCTGTCTGCAGCCATTCATGGCGGCTGTATTTGTCACGGTTCCAAAGTGGGAAAAACGCAAATGCCCCTCGACAGGCCGCGTGGTTACATTAGCTGCCCATCCAGGCCTGGAATGCTGTTCCGGGATCAAAGGGGCAGACGACTGACACACACAGGAATTAATGCTGAGTGGAAAAGTCACCTTGAGGTGACGTGTAATATGGTCCCATTTATGTCAGTGTCTTGAAGGGACACGGTTCAGCACAGAGTAGGCGAGTGGTCACCAGGGGTCACGGTGTATGTGCGTGCGTGTAGGGGGAAACTCGGGGGCCCGGCCCGGAGGTGGCGGCCAGTTCTGTATCCTGATGGCAGTGCCGGGCACGCGAGTCTACACAGGTGACAAAATGACACCGCCTTCTACGCACACGCTGCACCAGGGTCAGTGTCCCGGTCCTGGCTTGGTGTCCACCGTGTCACAGGGGATTAGCCACCAGGGGCGCTGGGAGAGGAGCCCAGAGGCAGAGCCGCTGCCCTCGACCGGCTGCTCTGCTACATTGACTGTGGCAGGCAGAAGGACGCTCAAGGATGCCCCTTCCCAGGGGCTCTGAGGCCGGGACACGGCCCTGGACTAGCTGGACCCTGAGCCAATCGCAGGATCCTTGTCAGGGTCAGGGAGGGGGACGCAGCCACAGAGGCAGAGGTTGGGGTCAGAGAGCTTGGTGGGTCTGCAGGCCATCCCTCTTTTTCTCTCTCTCCCTCTTTCTCTCTCTCTCTCTCTCTCTCTCTCTGTCTCCCCCCCTCCCTCCCCCCCTCCCTCCCCCCCTCCCCTCCCCCTCCCCCCCCCTCCCCTCCCAGCATCTGGTCCTCAGGCCCCAGCACTGGGCTTGGGGCTGCGCCGCTGGACTGCTTTGTTTTTACCCCACTGTGTTCAGCAGTCTGCATGTGTCCCTACATCGCACTGCATCTGTTTCAGCCAGCAACCTCCTCGGCTGAGACCCTTCTGGGTCCTGGTGGTGCCGTCCCACATCTTGACTGCAGACCCGAGGGTGCCTGGGTCGGGCACGTGCATCAGGTGTGCCAGCCCGTGGGCATGGGGTGGTGCCAGACACGTCACTGTGGCCTGTCCCCCCTCCCTGGGCCGCCCTCCAGAGGCAGCCCTCCTGCGCCCGCGGGGCTGCGGTGTCCCGAGGCCAGTGGCAGCGAACGCAGGAGGGAACCGCTGCCCTCGGACAGCCCTGCTCGGGAACCAATGGCATAATCGTTTATTTAAACACTGGCCAGGGCTCCAGTCCTGCCCACTGGTTGGAGTCTCTGGGACCCTCTTTCCTCCCTTTGCTGGGCTTCTCCCTATTCACGCCTTGAGGTGACTCCTCGCAGACGGGGGGCGATGGTCCACTGCCAGCCCTGCAGGCCCCCCACCAGCTCCCCAAGAGCAGCCCCGGTGTCCAATCACTGCACACGCAGTAGGAAACCTCAGTCGGGCTACTGTGTAATTGGGGGGTGGGGGGCTCTGTTTGCCCCTTCAGTGACAAACGACACGTATTTGGCTCCTGGCACAGAATCCACTGTTTAGAAATTTCCAGGTATGAAGTGTGAAACCCATCCACTGCCTTCCAGAAGTTCTAGAATCGGATTTTGCTGTATTTTGTCATAAGCCAACAATATGAAATTTTTTCTGGGAACATCTTCATGTTTTATGGCGCAGTGACTTGAGACCACCCCTAGCTTTCCAGAGACGGATTAACCGCACGTGTAATAGTGCACAGAGTATCCAGGAGATGAACGATTTCCATTCTCTCTAGGAAAAGTTTCCTCACTCCAACATGGTATTCTTCACACTGCTTCTGTTTCTTCTTTAAAAAAAAAAAAATTTGTTTTCTATGCTGGTTTCTCCAGTTTCTAGTTGTTGGAAAAGAACAAATTCCCCAAAGCCGCCCCAAATCCTCTACTGGCAGAAACAGGCAAGTCTCAGTCCGGCGCTCACGCAGTGGACTTCCAGGAGAGCCACCCTTAGTCCCAAGGGTTACGAGCCGGGCAGACCAGAGCAAGCAGGATGAATGTGAGACGGCGTCGTCGACGGAGGGGTAGCGGAGGCCTGTTTACGCCATGAAGACGAGCAGTTTCTGACCACGCTTCTTAACGTTGTGAAGGGTTAACATTTGTTCAGCCGCTCAGTGTTTGCCAAACTCAGGTGCCTCGTCCCCGCAAGCCTCCCAAGACCCAGAAGCTTCCCATTTCTTACGACTCAACCTTGAACAACTGCAGCGTCTGGCTTTGGGTGGAATGTTCAGGGCGACTGCTCTGAACCGTCTGGCTCACATGACCAGCCGTTGTCAGAACGGTGCCCCAGGCCTGGGGAGGGTCTGCGGCTGGGCTGCAAGGCGGGGGCTCCTCCTATCCCTGGGGCTGCGAGCCTGGGGGCAGGCCCTTGACCTGTCCAGCCTCACCTTCCTCCTGGTGCTTGCGGAGGGAACGGCAGCTCTGGGCACGGAGGGAGGCCACGGGCAGGTGCCAGGAGCCTGCAGGTGGTGCCCCAGGGAGCCTGCGGCTCCACTTCTCCCCTTCCTTTGCCCAACCCATCAGGTGGGTGATTCATAGGGAACTGATTTGAGGATTTTTGTTTTTGGTGGAGATCACAGAAGAACTCAAAAAGAGAAACTACAGCCTGGGGTCAGGGAGACCGAGCCAGTGGGGGTAGGTGCCGCTGTTGCCTGCTGACCACTGCCCGCCGACCGCTGCCTGCTGACCACTGCCAGCCGCCGGAGCCGGGAAAGAGCTCCAGGAGCCCCACCGCGTACCGGTCCAGGTCCAGGGTGCTCCTGCTGCCTTGGCTTCCCCAGGCCCGCGGGGCAGGGGCGGTGGTCCATTCTCTTCTTTGCACATCATTACAAATTCGCTGCCATGAGCCCCTGCTGGACCCCAAAGCATCCCTCACTGCCCGGTCACGGCCCACGTGAGAAAGTAACACACCAGAAGGAGCTGCTCCGCGCGGGCGCAGAATGCACCAGGTCCCCCAGGGACCCCACGTTATGGTCCCCTCCCTCGGTACCATAGAGCCTGTCCTCTGTGCGACCCTCGCAAGACACCTGCGCCCTGGGAGGGGTCACGGCGTGTGGGTGGGGACACTGCGCGGAGCAGCTGCGCGGTCGGAGCAGGTTCTCGAGGCACCTGGGCGCAAACACCTCTGGGGCCACACCCGCGGCCCGCAGGGTGAACTAAGGGCGGGGCTGCAGGGCTCCCGCGACCCCGCCCCTTCCTCCTCCCGACCCCGCCCCTTCCTCCGCGCGGACCCCCCTTTGCTCCGACGATGCCGCGCGCGCCCAGGTGCCGGGCGGTGCGCGCCCTGCTGCGGGACCGCTACCGGCAGGTTCTGCCTCTGGCCACCTTCGTGCGGCGCCTGGGGCCCGAGGACCGGCGGCTCGTGCGGCGCGGGGACCCGGTGGCCTTCCGCGCGCTCGTGGCCCAGTGCCTCGTGTGCGTGCCCTGGGATGCGCAGCCGCCCCCTGCCGCCCCGTCCTTCCGCCAGGTGGGCTGCCTCCGGGGACTCCGGTCGGGCCCGCCGCGGTGGTGGTGGAGGGGGTGGGGAAGGACGTACCTGCGTCCCCAGCGACTCAGGAGCCCTCTCCCGCAGGTGTCCTGCCTGAAGGAGCTGGTGGCCAGGGTCGTGCAGAGGCTCTGTGAGCGCGGCGCGAGGAACGTGCTGGCCTTCGGCTTCGCGCTGCTGGACGGGGCCCGCGGCGGGCCGCCCGTGGCCTTCACGACCAGCGTGCGCAGCTACCTGCCCAACACGGTGACGGACACGCTGCGCGGCAGCGGCGCGTGGGGGCTGCTGCTGCGCCGCGTGGGCGATGACGTGCTCACCCACCTGCTGGCGCGCTGCGCACTCTACCTGCTGGTGCCCCCCAGCTGCGCCTACCAGGTGTGCGGGCCGCCGCTCTACGACCTCTGCACCGCCGCCGCGGCGCGGCCCACGCCACGCGCGGGCGGAACTCGGACTGGCCTCGGACTCACGCGCCAGGCCGGGAATGGCGGCGACGGGGAGGCGGGGGGACCCCGGGAGCTGCCGGCCAAGGGCGCGAGGCGGCGTCGGGGCGGCGTGGGGGGCCGTCCGCCTCCAGCCAAGAAGCCCAGGCATGGCCTGGAGCCCGAGCGTGGTACCGAAGGGCAGGCGCCCGGGGCCCACCTGGGCAGGGCGCCTGGGCGGAGCGACAGCGACCCCCGCGTGATGACACCTACCAGAGCCGCCGCGGAAGCCAAGTCTCAGGAGGGCAACGCGCCCAGGACCCGTCGCCCCTTCCCGCTGGTGGGCGGCGAGGGGGGTGTTCGCTCCCCATCCTGGCGGCCGTCACGTCCCCAGGGCGAGCCCGGTCCCCGAGCGTGGGCCGAGACCAAGCAGTTCCTCTACTGCTCGGGCAGCAGAGAACGGCTGCGCCGCTCCTTCCTGCTCTGCTCCCTGCCTCCCAGCCTGGCGGGGGCCCAGAGACTCGTGGAGACCATCTTTCTGGGCTCTAAGCCCCGGCCACCAGGGCTTCCGCGCAGGACGCGCCGCCTGCCCGCGCGCTACTGGCGGATGAGGCCCCTGTTTCGGGAGCTGCTTGAGAACCACGTGCGGTGCCCCTACGGCGCTCTTCTCAGGGCGCACTGCCCACTGCCGGCCCCCACCACCCCGGCGGGGTCAGGCGGTCAGGAGAGCCCTGGAGTGGGCGCCCGCTCCGGGGAGAGGCCGGCCGCCACCCCCGAGGCGGACGCGGGCTCGCGCCGCCTGGTCCAGCTCCTCCGTCAGCACAGCAGCCCCTGGCAGGTGTACGGCCTCCTGCGGGCCTGCCTTCACCGGCTGGTGCCCGCAGGCCTCTGGGGCTCCCGGCACAACGAGCGCCGCTTCTTGAGGAACGTGAAGAAGCTCCTCTCTCTGGGGAAGCACGGCAAGCTCTCGCCGCAGGAGCTGACCTGGAAGATGAAGGTGCAGGACTGCGCCTGGCTGCGCGGGCGCCCAGGTGAGGGACCCGACCTCGGGACCTCGAGTGCGGCAGGGCCTCCTCCGTACCTCGCTCGGGGGGCAGGGGCTTCTTGGTGGCTGTCGGGTGACTCCGAGTTCTCTGCCTCTGTCCCCCTCTCCCATCCAGTTTGCAGAAATCTCCGGACGTTCGTGGGCTCCGGCAGGTTCTGGGCGCTGGGGAGGGGCGGTGAGCAGGCGGGACACGTGGTCTGGGGCTGCGCCAACAGACGGAGGGCAACGGGAGGTCCTGTGGGCGTGTATGCGCGTCATTCATAACCCTTTCTGACGTCAAGGTTTATCGCCTTGGCGTGGTGCCCCGCTGATAGAAACGGGGGCTGGACCCGGAACCCCGTTTATGGGGTTGGGGGACGCGGCTCCTGGGCTCCCCGCTGGATCTGGTCAGACCACACGCGGATCCCGATGTGAGTTCCCATTGTGCCTCCGCTAGGTCGGGGCCAGGCAGGTGGGAGGAGTGAAAAGACCGTGTCCTTGAACAAGGCCCCAGCGTCACCAGAGGTCAGAGGGGACATCAGGACGCCGTCCGCCGTCTCAGGGCAGTGGGCAGCCTCTGTGGGCGCCGGCAGGACTTTTTCTGTGGAGCTGAGCCTGCCGTGTCCCTCCCACTGTGGTGTTCTGGGTTTGACATTGGGCTTCCTCCGGCCCAGCCACTGTCAGCCCCGCCTGGGTCAGCACCCTCCCTGCTCTCCCTGTGTTTGACCACCCCACGCTCCTGAGATGATCACGACTTCTAGGAGGAAGTCGTCTGTGAGAGCCAGGTTTGCCCCCCGCCTCCCCCGTGCATGTGACAGTCCCCGGGGTGGTGGCCTCAGGCAGCCGGGGCACACCCTTTCTGGCTCCCCAAGAGACCCCGGGGCAGGTGACGTGGACAGTCAGGGTAACCTTCAGCAACTTGGTTTAAAAAATTTTTTTAATTGTGAGAACGTAACATGAGACCTACCCTCCTAAACAACGCTGAGGTGGACAGCACGGTACTGCGCACTGTGTGCTCGGTGTCCCACAGCAGAGCTCCAGAAACTTTGCATCTTGCGTGACTTTTACACCCCCTGACAGCAGCTCCCTGCGCGTGGGACGCCGTGGATGAGTCTCCAGGAGGCGGGCTCGGGAGACCAGGCCCTCACCTGACGCCTCTGTGCTCGTGGGGCCCCAGCCTGCTTTGTGGAAGGAGGCTCTGAGTTCTGTGCTCTGGCCCCGATTTCAGATGGGGTCCCCGTGCCCCTCGAGCTGCAGGCACTGAGGAGGTGGTGTTTTCCTGGGCGACTGGGCCCTTGCTCACCTGAGCTGTGCCCCGGGCCGTTTGCTCCTTTCCATGGCCTCGGCCACGCCTTCTGCCCGCTGGCTGAATAAATGCTGCTCTGAGCTGCGGCTCTCCGAGGTCGCCTCTTCCACCCTCTCCTGCCGGAATGCTGCCCTTCCTCCGTGCCGGCCAGGCACTCCATCCACAGCACCAGCTTCCTCTGCCTCTGTTGAGGCCATTGTCGTGCCTGCCATGCTGCCCACGGATACCTGTCAGCTCCCTGATCCCCAGCCCCGGAGGCCAGACAACCGGGCTGTCCACATCTGGGGCTACGTGTCACTAGAGGCATCACCGGAAGGATTCCTGCTCGCTGCCTTAGCCTCTGGTTGGCCCATCCTGTCCGCCTACATCCGACCACGGTTGCTTTTCCTGAGCTGCGGGTGGGAGCGTTCCCCCCCCCCCCCCCCGCCCCTGAGCCCCGTGGACCTGAGGCGTGGCTCTGATGTCTCAGCGGGGTGTCGGCCTCTCTTAATCTCCCCACCTCTCTGCTCCTCAGTCACCTGCCGCCCCTCCGACTCCCTCCCCGGCTGTGCATTTCCCCAGCCCCGCAGTAGCTGCCCCGTGTTTCTATCGGCCGCTTTTCGGTGTTTTCTGTTTCTACTGTGATTGCTCCATTGATCTTGGAGTTATCTGGACGATTATTTTGTATTTTCCGGACGTGTGGCAGTTTTAAGTTGCCTTTTACTGTTGATTTCTGACTCAGCCACGTGCGGGCCGTAGGACCGCGGTGGCCTGGAGCCCGTGGAGACTGGCTTGGTCTCGTGTGTGGCGTTAGCACTAATGGTTCCCGTGTGTTTGCAGGCCGGGGTTGGTGCTGTGGTCACCACGCCGGGTGCCCTGCAAAACGTGTGTCCTTCCAGATGCCGCGATGCTGAGGGTACACGGCCCCAGGGGGTGGGTGTGTCCCTTCCTGCTTGCCCCGACGGTCTGCACGATGGGTTGTTAGCTGCCGGCACGTTTTAGACTTAATCTTCCCCATGAATGTTTAGTGGCTCTTTTTACCGTAAAGTGTGTTTACCTGCCTTCCCGTTGGTTAGTATTTCCTGCTTGTGTCATTTTTCATTATTTAGTTTTTATCCTCAACCTCTTCGTATCCTATGAGGATACGTGGTTTAAGTGTCTTAACGACAGCACTGAGCTGACTTTTTTTTTTTTTTTTTGCGCGGTACGCGGGCCTCTCACTGTTGTGGCCTCTCCCGTTGCGGAGCAGAGGCTCCGGACGCGCAGGCTCAGAGGCCATGGCTCACGGGCGCAGCCGCTCTGCGGCGTGTGGGATCTTCCTGGACCGGGGTACGAACCTGTGTCCCCTGCATCGGCAGGCGGACTCTCAACCGCTGTGCCACCAGGGAAGCCCTGAGCTGACGTTTTCCGTTTATTTTCAATCCATTCTGACAGTCTTTACCACTTACCGGGAGTAATTCTTTTTCATTTCCTGTGATGATAGGCGAACGTGGATGCGGTTTTCACCTTGCACTTTGGCCCCCTCTTCCGCGTTTTTATTCCTCGTTTCCTGACGTGCATTTTCTCACGTGGGCGTGCGTGCGTTGGGTTTGCTTCCAGCGTTAGCTTTGTATCCTCCACTTACCCTCTCTGGGTGGTTGGTTACCTTGGGAACCGTGTAAGGGCCTTGCGTGGTGGAACCGCATCACACTTGAGCTGTTCCGTCCACTAACCCAGTTGTGTCCCAAGTTAGATGCTGCTGGTACTGTTTCTACAGCCGATGTTTATGTAGCTTCATCCCCCCTTCTCGTCTCCTTGCTCACCGTTCATTGTCCTGCCCCAGACCTGCCTCTGGGGCCCCTTTCTTCTCCTCTGTGTTTCTTTCATGCCGGTTATGGGTGGTAAAGCCCTGGCTCTGTCCGCAGTGAGGCCCCCCTGGCAGCCTGGTGACAGCTCTCGAGATGCAGAGTAAAATGCAGAGGACCGCAGGGGAGCGCGCTCACCTTGGCCCGTGCCTGGGTCCGGAGCCCCGCGGCGTCGGGCGTCCCTCGGTGTGTGGCTGTCTGCTTGCCCGCGGTGTTCAGCCTGGAAAAGCCCAGGCGTTTCTGGCTCTTGCCACCCGGGGGCGATGCACTCCAGCCTCAACCGCAGGTCTCCCGTGCGGAGAGCAGTCTCTGCTTCCTCCAGCCTGTGTGTAAAGGGGACAGATGATGAGGTTCCACGTCATCGCCACCCAGTAGAAACGTAACGTGAGCTACATACAACATTTCAGATTTTCCGTAGCTCCAATAAGAAAGTGAAAAAGGAAAGGTGAAACTAACTTAAAGACATTTTTTATCAAAGCCCAGTGATCCAACATCGTCACTTTAACGTGCAATGGGGGAAGCGTCGTTGCTGAGATACCCGCGTTCTCCTCTGCCCGAGGCTCCGAGTCACGGCACGTGGGCCGCATGTGCAGCCGTCCAGGCCCGAGGGGCCGCTCAGGCAGCACGTGGGGTGAGCACCCGCCTCTCTCCTCCCAGGGGCTCGCTGCGTTCCGGCCGCCGAGCACCGTCTGCGCGAGGCCGTCCTGGCCAGGTTCCTGTGCTGGCTGATGGGTGCATACGTGGTCGAGGTGCTCAGGGCGTTCTTCTACGTCACGGAGACTACGTTCCAGAAGAACCGGCTCTTCTTCTTCCGGAAGCGCGTCTGGAGCCAGCTGCAGAGCGTCGGCATCAGGTACGGCCATCGGGAACCACGGCCTCTCCCTGCCCAGGGCTCCTTGCCCAGGTCCTCCAGGGACCCCGCCCTCGTCACGGACTCCTGCAAGCCCCTTCTTACCTGAAAGCCGGGGGCTTGGGCTGGATGGTCTGTGGGGTCTAGGAGTCTGTCTGGACTGAAACAGTACGGGCGGGCCGCTTACTTCCCCCTGGCACATGGGCCCGGTGCTGTTTAATCCGCACAGAACAGAGGATGACACAGATGACAGACCCGCCTATTTGACGCCGTGCAGTGGGGCGCGTCTGGGGCAGAGGCATTGCCGTGAAGCAGGCCTCCCGGGGGCTGAATGGCCGTGGGGCGGCCGTGAGATTGTCTCAGTTGCTCACTGACTGTCTTATGTCCATTTTGAAAGACTGGGAAGGTGTCAGCTGGACCGGGATCCAGCCAGGATGGATGGGGTGACAGCCAGAAAGACACGGGCTGGGCCTGCCGAGGCACCCGGTGTCAGAGGGCTTAGCCCTGCGTTAGGACGTCTGTGGAGGGAGCCGGCCGGGGTCCCTGAGCGCACGTGCTGGGGCCCGTGTCCTCCTGTGTCTGGTGGGGGGAGGCTCCGGACGCCTTTATCGTGGTCTTGAGTGAAGGCGCCCCATCTAAGTATTTCACGCCATGTGACCCAAAGTGGCCGTTTAGGCTGTCCCTGTGGGGCCCATGGGGCCCGACCCCTGCCTGGTGGGTGTTTGAATCCCACGATGGGCTGTGCTTGGGACCACGCTTCACCCCTGGGGCCGCCCAGGCCCTCCCTGTGGGTGCTTTTGGGGTAAAGGCTGAAGGTCACAGGTAACAAGGAGCTAGCAGGCCCATGGGGAGACATTTCTGTTCCTCAGGGGGCCACGCCGAGCACTCCCTGCCCGTTCTGTGTAGAGGAGGGCGGGCTCTCTGGCCCACGGGTCCCGGCCTACACCAGCCGGGGCTCTGTCCACCGGGAACTGGGTGTCCTGGCCCTGCCGAGGAGGGGCCTCCAGCTGACGCCCGGCCACGCCGCAAGTCTGGGGTGCTGGGCATGGGTTCTGCCGACTTCACGGGCACTGGTGGCTGCTATGCTTGCCCGCCCCGGCTTCCCACGGGCACCTCTGTTTCAGACAACACTTAGAGCGCGTGCAGCTCCGCGAGCTCTCCGAGGCAGATGTCAGGCGACTCCAGGAGGACAGGCCGGCTCTGCCGACGTCCAAGCTCCGCTTCGTCCCCAAGCCCAGCGGGCTGCGGCCCATCGTGAACATGGGCGACGTCGTGGGAGCCGGGAAGTCGCACAGAGACAGGAAGGTCACCGCTTGTGCCGCTTTTAGGCAAAGTGCATTTGAACCCCAGGCCTGGTGGTTGTAGTCAGAGTCTCGCGGGGCTGGCAGCCCCAGTGAGGCCGTGGAATGCTGGGGTGCCGTGGATGGGGGTTCCCGGGCCCAGAGAAGGAGCTCCCGGGAAGGCCAGTCCTGTGAGGTGCTGGATGGGCTCTGGAAACCCTCTGTGCCCCTGGCCCCTGGAATCCTCCGGGGGTGGGCACGGGGCAGAGGGACCATGTGATAGCTGTCACCAGCCTGCCAGGGTCCCGAGGACCCCCGTAGGACCTCACCCCCATGGTTAGCCCCCGTGACTGCTCTCCCCGCCACAGCACCTCTGCCTCGCCAGCAGCTCTGACCCCTTCCATGCGCCTCCCTGTAGGTGATTTGGGGGTGATTCTACCGTTAGTGAGAAAGAGAAGCTGTCGCTGCTGATGGGGGTTTGGTCCGTGAGCGAAGACAAAGTGCTCGCCCAGTGGGGCTGGGGTCCCCTAGGAGGTGGTGCCCCCCTCTCCGCTGGGGCTGGGGCCCCCCAGGAGGCAGCACCCCTCTTCGCTGGGTGGGGGGGGACCAGGTAAGTAGAGGGGACCAAGGGTGTAGCTACTTGCATTTTCCACACGTGGTGTCCGTGATCCCAGGACGGGTCCCTGGGGAGACCCTGGGGTCTGGGGTGGGCATGGTGGGGGGCAGCCATCTGGCCCTTCTGCGGTCCGAGGGAGGCGGGGTAGGCGGGGGTGGCAGCGGCGGCGGCACAGAGCGGGGGCCTGCCTCTCGTCCCTGGGAGCTGTCTGACCCCACATCCCCTTGGTCTGGGGCCCCTCTGGTGACATTGGTCGTCCTGGGCTGGGCCTGCAGGTCCAGCATCTTACCTCCCAGGTCAAGACCCTGTTCGCTGTGCTAAACTACGAGCGGCTGAGGCGCCCCGGTCTTCTGGGGGCCTCCGTGCTGGGCATGGACGACATTTACAGGGCCTGGCAGGCCTTCGTGCTGCCCCTGCGGGCGCGGGGCCCGGTGGCCCCGCTCTACTTCGTCAAGGTGGGCGCCCGATTCCCACCCCCACCAAGGGAACTGGCCCTGCAGGTGATCCCTCGCCTCAGGCCCCCGCCGGTGTGGGGAGTGGCCAGCCTTTTGCAGTCCCGTGTTTGCCAGAACGAGTCACCCCTTGGTGGAGCCGCGTCCACGTCCCACAGATTCTTCTGGGAGCGGGAGGGCAGGGAACCCCATCTCCATTTGGGGGTGTCTGGCTCCCAGGGGCGGAGGCTTTGTGCCTTCCCCTGTGGAGTGGACTCCGTGACTGCACCCCAACTCCACGGCAGCTCCTTCAGGGAAGGAGACACCTGCTCACAACCCAGCGCCGGGTGCCCTGGTCATCTGCCAGGGGCCTCCTGGTCATCAGCTTGCAGCTCAGAGAGAGGGGCGAAGACCCGCCCTGAGGGTGCTTAGAGTCCGGGGGATGTGGGTATCTCAGCGAGAGCCCCGTGGGGGGCGGGCGTGGGGGACGGGGACGGGACAGTGTGAGGGGGAGTCCAGGGTCTCTCCAGTCCCCTGGTGTACGATTCACCCCAGGGTTTGCTGACCGCAGGTCAGAACCAGCAGGACCGGGAACTCGGGGCCCAGGTGAGCGCGTCCTCAGGCACTTCGGTTCCCATGTAGGTGGACGTGGCGGGGGCGTACGACGCGCTCCCCCAGGACAGGCTGGCGGAGGTGATAGCCAACGTGATCCGGCCCCATGAGAACTTGTACTGCGTGCGCCAGTATGCCGTGGTCCAGAGGGCTGCCCGCGGACACGTGCGGAAGTCTTTCAAGAGACACGTAAGCCCCACCTGGGGTGTGTTCGGTGCTGGGGAGCGCGCTCTGCGGGAGGCGAGCGTTGGGTGGTGGGGGGCGTGGTCTGCGGGAGGGGCATGCGCCGTGGTGGTGGTGGTGGTGGTGGTGGGCGTGGGCGTGCCCCTCCTCCCCCCCACACCCCGCGCATGTGCACGCGCGGTCGTCCTCTTCGCTCTTGGTGTTCCCGTCGGTTACTGTCCTCCCGCTGCCCCTTCACAGCCGCGGGGCCCCGATTACACACCGGGCTGAGCCGAGAGGAGGGACCCTGGTGGCAGCAGAGCCACGCGTGTTTCCGTGGTGTCCCAGCGGCCACGCAGCAGGGCCGCGTGTGCTCCACGGGCGGGGAGGTGCCACAGGGCGCCTCGCCCGGGACTCCTGGGCCGCGCTGCTGTCCGTGTGGGCGCAGTGGGTCGAGGGTGGAAGGGCAGCCCCTCGCCGCAGCTGCCTGGGGCCTCCGGCCCAGGCAGGGCTGGGAGGGGACAAGGGCATTCGGTTGAGCCCGAGGCCATCAGGTGGGGGTTTTCCTAGCGCTTGTCGGGAGGGCTTTTGGATCACCTCCCCACCCCACCCCGGCCGAAACAGCGTGTGTACTGGAGGCGTGGGGGGGGGGGGGGAGTTCCCCCAGAAGTTCTTGGAAAAGGCGCGTGTGAAGACCCCAGCACAAGGCGCTGGTGAGCATGGTTTGCGAGTCCTGAGTGTGCGACGCAGGATCTTGGGTTTGTGGACAGGGATGACGTCTCCGCTTCACGGCCCAGAACAGCAGCGCCCGCGGGACTCCCTCCCGGCCCCGGGGGCACCTCTCCTACTCCGAGCACGGCGACATGCTCGCTTGTCTCTAACTCTGTAATGTGAAATCAGGGAAACTCTACCCTCCTGTCCGGTTTCCGCCGCGTCTGGGGTCCAGCCGCCCAGAGCAGTGTCTCCGTGTTCCGTCCGCGGTCGCCGTGCGCGGTGAGGTTTCGCCTTCCGCTGGGTGGGCGTTTGCCGATTCCTCTTTGGACGTGAGTGAGGCCGCTGCCAGCATCCCCGTGATGTGCTGTTTGGGAAACGAAGTCCTCGTTGCCGTGGGCGGATTCCAGGCTTGTGTAGTTTTAGGAGATGTTGCCCAAGAGGTTCCAGCGCGGCTGCAGGGGGGCCCTGGCGGCGGTATTGGCGGTACCGAGGGACCAGGGCTGCAGCTTGCAGCCCGGCCGCCCGGTGGGGCAGCGCAGTCCTGTCTGTGGGACTCGGTCTGGGGAGATCCGGTTCTGGGCCCCTTGTGTACCGGCCACGTAGTTGTGTCCTCTCATGGGGTGCCCATCCCATCTCCCCGGTGCTGCCAGGCTGTCTCCTTGGTCATCCATCTTAGGGGATCTTCCCACGTTCTGGGGACAAGTCCTTGGGCAGCTGTGGGCTCCCAGGCGCCTTCTTGGCCTGTCTCGCCTTTTCTTTTGCACGTGGAGATGCTTCTGTTTTGAGGGATCCAGCTTATCCTCAGCGTGGGGCTGAAGCCCTGTTGTGCTTGAGCGGCGCACCTGCCCGGCTACCTGACCCTGATGCTCCTTTAGAACGTGTCTCGTTAGAGCTGCGGCGTTCAGTCCAGGGTCTGTTCTGAGCCAATTTTTGCGCTGCTGCTTTAACGTGTTCCGTCTCTGCTGGAATCTGGGCATTTAGAGACCTGTGCTCTGGTTCACTCGCCTGCTCTTTTCTGTCTCTGATTTTAAGCCCATTTATGAAATTCTTAATTTTAGCCAGCCTGTTTCTCAGTTTTAGAAATCCATGTGAATTTTCTCACAGATTCCAGGGTTCTGGTTACATCCTCCATCTTTGTTTTCTTAGCAGTGTTATCTTGAGTGATTTTAAAATGCCAGAAACTCGATACCAGCTCGCCTGCAGGCAGGTTTCTGTCCCGTCTGTGTCTGCTGATTTGTGGGTGGTTTTGGTCACACAGGCCTATTCTATAGCTTTTGGAATTTTTTCCCCCGGTGTGCCAGACTTTGTAAATAGGGGTTTTAACGTAAGGGTTTTGCGAGCTTTTCTCCAGAGCGGGTGGTGTTTTCCTGGCAGTGGTGGAGCCGTGACCTTAGTTCGGCGGGGGTCCATTCTAGACAGTGTGGTGCCTGGTCTCCCTCACTTGGCCCTTCCCCAGTGTGGTCCCCTCGGAGGGGCTGGGCTCCCTCAGCCCCACTCGACGTGGCTCCGGGGGCGCCTGCCGCTGAGGGTGTTTTCTCTGCAGCCCCTCCGCCTGGGAACTGCCCCTCAGTCCCAGCTGCTTCGTGGCTCTGAACCCCAGCATCTTCAGCCTCAGAGCCCCCACTTTCTGCTCGGGCTCCACCTCCCACGGTGGATACAGGCCTTGGGGAGAAGTCGGGGTGAAGGTGGGATGCACCCTGAGGGCTGAGACCCCAGCCCGCCTGCATCCCGCCTCCCCAGCATCCCCAGGCGGCCGTGCTCTGCATCTCATCCCTGGTCGTAGCGGCCGTGGCGGGGGCACCACAGAAGCTGCAGGGCGGGGCCTCCCAGGCTCTGTTCCCCGTTCTGAGTGTGCCCTTGCTGTCGGGGCCAGGGAGGGGGGCGTCCGCTCGCCTCACCCCGCCTTCCCGGCCAGCAGGTGTCCACCTTCACGGACCTCCAGCCTTACATGCGACAGTTCGTGGAGCGCCTGCAGGCAGCGGGCTCACTGAGGGACGCCGTGGTCATCGAGCAGGTCAGTGCGGGTGTTTGCTCACTGCTGGGTCCGGGGCAGCCGTGCACACCCTCTGTGGCTGGCGGAGACTTGCAGCCGCCTCTGGCCACGTTTTCCCTCTTCTGGGCCTCACGCACCGTCTTGCCCGCGGCTCTTCTGAGATTTGCTGTACATCTTCGCTCGCAGTTTGGTCTCGAGGTCACGCGAAGGCGAGCCCCCTCCCTCTAGGAGGACAAGAGAGGGTTTGCCCCGTAGGCCCGCCTCGAGCTAGCCCATCGAGTGACCGTCGCCTTGTGTGAGCAGAGTGTCCCAAAGCCAGGTTTGCCAGCAGCGGGTCGGCCCTCGCGGTCCCCGTGCTTTGTGCACAATACTCTCGGGGCGACCCTGCCACGATGTGAGGTTCCCAGACACCAGACGCCTTCCTTTGGGTCCGGGGCCCCCACCGCGAGCCGTCCGGCTGGCCCAGGGCGGCATCCACGCTGGTGAACGCCTGCCTGCCTTCGCAGAGCTGCTCCCTGAACGAGGCCGGCGGCAGCCTCTTCAAGCTCTTCCTACGCCTGGTCCACAACCACGTGGTCAGGATCGGGGGCAGGTGAGTCCGGACCCCGCGGCTCCCCCTTACCGGCCGCGGACAGGCACTGCGGCCGTGCGGCCGGGTGACAGAGCAAGGCTCCCGCGGTTGTGGGAAGTCCTTGCGTTCAGAAGCCGGCAGATAACTTTTTTAACGTGTGTGGAGCCAAACCGGCCTGGGCGAGTGCCTGAGCGGGACCCCGTGTGCGACCGAGGAGAGCAGTGGCCCCGGGGGCTTCGGGCTCACAGCCACGGCCGTTAGAGGTCAGCCTGGGCCGCGGCGCCTTCTCGGAGGTCGTTAACCGTGGACCACGCTCAAGAAACTTTCTAGTTAAAGGGTGCATTTTCATTATTATTATATCCTCAGTAATTACAGCACTTAAAGATAATCACGTTAAAATATTAAAAAACACGTGCACCCTGGGGAGGCACACGTGCCAACTGCACAACGGGGCGAATTTTGGCAAAGGGAGCACGTCTGCACGTGCGTGTAAATGGCACCGGGTGGGAAGAGGACTTTCTCCACGGGAAGGGCCACGCCTGTGGCCCCTGGCTCCTCCCCAGGGGCACCGCCACCCACTGTGACCTTCGTGGAGAGGGGTCGTGCCACGTGTGACCGAGGCGTGGCAGGGCCTCGCGGGGGAGCGTGATAAATCTTGATTCACGTTCCCCCAGGCGGGTGCGGCGTGGGCACGCGTGTGCACGTACGTCCGTGCGTGTGTTTACGACATAAGCACGAGACCCACTGTGGCTGGCCCACCTTCTAACCACGTCCTGCCCCCCAGGTCCTACGTCCAGTGTCAGGGGGTCCCCCAGGGCTCCATTCTGTCCACCCTGCTCTGCAGCTTCTGCTACGGAGACATGGAGAACGCGCTCTTCCCCGGAATCCAGCGGGATGGGTATGGAACCCTCTGTGTTGGCGGGTGTTGCCTTGCTTGGGGCCTGTTTGTATTTTGGGTCCTGGATGTAGACCGGGCCTCACCCTTTCTTCTCATAACGGCGCACAGGAGGTGGTCAGCAGGCCTCAAGCGGGGAGTAAACGTGGCCTTCTGTGTGGCCGGGGCTTCGGACCAGCGCCAAGCTCGTGTGCTTCCGGCCCAATTGCAGGGCCCCTGCTCGGCCTCCACAGCTGGAGCCGAATCCCACAGAAGCCAGAGTCTTTGGTTAGATTCTTTGGAGAAGGTCACTTGATCCGTGTCCACGGAAACACAGACATGAAATTTTTCAGCGTTGGCTCCTGTGGGAGGACACTGCCTGTGGGCGTAAAGCAGTGCGTTCAGGGTCCCCCTCATCTCGGGGTCAATCCGTGTCCAGGGTTCTCCTGCGCTTCGTGGACGACTTCCTGCTGGTCACCCCTCACCTGCCACGAGCCAAAGCCTTCCTCAGGTAAGGGCCCCCACGCGTGTGTCTCTGCAGGCGCGTTTTGGCCCACGTACGACGGTGGGACCCGTGTGCGAACGTCCATGCTCCCCACACGTTGCATCTCTGGGGAGTGTCACGCGGTGTGGTCCCGCGGCTCTGAGAGCCCAGAGTGCCGTCAATTCCTCCTGTCGCTGGCGTGGCCGTCAGGACGCAGGTGCCACCGCAGGAGCTCAGGCAGCAGGGCTGGGTCTGCAGAGGCTCCTTGGAGGTTAGGCGCCCATGATGCGCTGGTGGTGGACGGAGCAGAGGCTGTGCGCTACGCACCACGGGGGACGGAAGAGGAAAGGCCTGCACGGCTCACCTGTGGCTTCCCCACGGAGAACGTCTGCGAGAGCGGGGAATTCAGATGTGTCAAGAAGGAGGGGTTACCAGGCATGGGGATTGCATGGGTTTGGTGCCCAAAGCAAACCCGGCACCTGGGACCCTTTGGGCTGCGGCCACAGTGCCCCATCCGTCCCGGGAGTCTGGGGGCTTGTTTCAAAGCGTGGTTTTCCGAGGGAGGAGAAAGTTCAAAACTGAGCCCTCAAGGCGTCCCCGAGCCTGACACTTCGGTCACTTTGGTCGTTGGGCTGCCTTTGGAGAAACCCACCTGGACAGCAACCACGTATCCCGTGTCTGCCTGCGGGGTACCCCAGGCTTGAAGCCTGTAGAGTCCGCCCGCTGTGATGTTCTGGGGCTCCCTATGGCAGCCCCAGCACAGGACACTGCAAATGTAAACCCGTGTTGCACGCGGGTCCGCATGGGCACCGGCCACAGTTGGAGAGCTCAGTGGCCACACGTGTCCAGTGGCCACCAGAGGGGACAGCGCAGAGGTCGTCGCCTCTGTCATGGGAAGTTCTGGGAGCGGCGCTGCTCTGTGGTCGTTGGGCTGGGCAGGGAGGTAGCTCTGAGCGTGTCCGTAGGGTCCCACCAGGGGGCGCAGCAGACAGGCACACGTCCAGGAGACTTGCTGCAAAGGAGCTGGCTCGCGTGATGGTGGGGCTGGCTGGGCAGGTTTGAAACCCGGGGGCAGGTGGCAGGAAGGGCAGGTGCTGGGGCTGCAGTCCGTGGGCGACCCCCGCAGTCAGGACACCCCCGTTTGGCTCTCAGGGCCCTTCCCCGATGGGTGAGCCCGCCCCACTCTGGGAAGTGTCCTCCTTTAAAGCCGGCTGGTTGCAGGTGTCAGCCCCACCTACAGACCCCCTGGTCTTAACGCAGACTCGAGTGTGCACACCTGGGGACCTCAGCCTCGCCAGGTGGACCCATCGGCTGGCCGTCACAAAGAGGACCCATCCCTTGGACTCTGCCTGCCCTCCGAGCCCCGTGTCTCCTGGGTCCCAGCCGACCCGTCAGCTCAGTCGCCCACCTGTCTTACCTGGAGGGCCATCCCGGCGTGCGCGCGTCCTTCAGGACTGGCTCTTGGGGCTTCCGTGCTCCCCTTCCCCGCTGCCTGCCTCTGCCCTTGCTGGCCTGTCCACCCTGACCTCTAATCGTTGGCACTTGTTTGCCCAGAAGCCTGGAGGCCAGAGCAGGGCTGTGTCCGGCCTTCCTCGCGGGCTCATGGTCCCAGCCCTCCAGTCCCCGCCCGCCTCGCTGGGCTGTTAGGTGACGTTGACCTGTGCCTCCGAGACCCGCGGGTGGCGTCCCCTCTGCCCGGTGGCTGACGTGGCCCCCCTGCTGCAGGACCCTGGTCCACGGTGTGCCCGAGTATGGCTGCCTGGCGAACCTGCAGAAGACGGTGGTGAACTTCCCCGTGGAGGACAGTGGCCTGGGTGGCGCGGCCCCCCTGCAGCTGCCGGCGCACTGCCTGTTCCCCTGGTGCGGCTTGCTGCTGGACACCCGCACCCTGGAGGTGCGCTGTGACCACTCCAGGTGAGCTCTGCCGCCGCGCAGCTCTGTGCGTCCTCCCGCGTGGCAGGGCCCAAAGCCCCAGGGGGGTCAGAGGCCAGCGGTGGGCACTAGGGGATGGACTCTTTGGGGGAGCCGTTTTCTGGGCGCTTTTTGGTTTTTTGGCTGTGTCGGGTCTTGGTTGCGGCAGGCGGGATCTTTCGTTGCGGCGTGCACGCTTCTCTAGTTGTGGTGTGCGAGTTTTTCTCTCTCTAGTTGTGGCGTACGGGCTCCAGGGCACGTGGGCTCCGTAGTTTGCGGCATGCGGGCTCTCTCGTCGAGGCGCGCGAGCTCAGTAGTTGCGGCGCACGGGCTTAGTTGCCCCGCAGCATGTGGGATCTTAGTTCCCCAACCAGGGATCGAACCTGCGTCCCCTGCATTGAAAGGCAGATTCTTTACCACTGGACCACCAGGGTTTTTGATAAAAGGAAATCACGTGGCAGACTCTGGGCGTTTTTGATAAAAGGAAATCACGTGGCAGACTCAGGGGCACAGCGTGTTCCGCCGGGAAGCGTGTGGATCTGAACCAGAGCTTCCAGGACCTGCCAGACAAGGGTCCCCGTGGTCTCACTGGGCACCAGGATTCGTGGTCACCTCTGGCCCGTCGGGGAGCAGGGCTGCCGTGCATGTGGCCTGCTCTGTACACAGAGTCTTGGGTCCCTGCCTCGGTCAGCTCAGGCTGCCGCAGAAAACACCACGGACATTTCCGTTCTCTCGGTCCTGGAGGCTGGAAGCTGAGGTCCAGGTGTCGCAGGCCGGTTTCTCCTGGGGCCTCTCCTGTGAGTGCGTGTGGACGCATCTGCTCCCCAAGGCCTCACAGGGTCACCCTCTGTGTTCAGCCCCTCGGTGTCTCTTCTTGGGGCACCAGTCCCATGGGATTAGGGCCCCACCTTTATGATTCCATTTTGCCTTAATCACCGTCTTAAAGGCCTTATCCCCAGACAGTCTCAGGAGTCGGGGCTTCAACCTGTGAGTTTGGGGGATGCAGTTCGGCCCCTGAGAGCCCGTCCCCCCACCTCCCCCCACACTGAGCCTGAGAGCACGCAGCCCAACCTCAGGCTTTGCAGAGAGACTTGCGATGCACGTGGACACAGGAACCTGTGCATTTTCATGAATAAAAAGTGCAGGTGTCAAGACGGTGGTGGACGGGCGTGCCCCGTCCTGCGCTGGTAACGCGATTCTGCTGGAGCCCTCAGGGTTGCACTTGGTCCTCTTTCTGGGGTGCTCCCGGGAAGACGCAGGTGCAGACGCTTTCCATGCTCCCGCCGCCCCCTCTCATGTCCGGGCACCGACCACACCGGTCAGTCATGAACTGTCCACCAGGTTGTCTGGCTCCCCGTGAAGCCGTGACCGTTTGGGGGACAGGCGCCCATTCCGGCCCAGCGCAGCTGATGGGCTGGACGTGTGTGGCGGTCAGAATGTGAAGTGGACACACGTGTTTCCACGAACCCCGCGCTGTCTCGCAGTTACGCCGGGACCTCGATCAGAGCGAGTCTCACCTTCAAGCAGGGCTTCAAGCCTGGGAGGAACATGCGTCGCAAACTCCTGGCGGTCCTGCGGCTGAAGTGCCACGGGCTCCTCCTGGACCTGCAGGTGTGCGGGTTGCCCGTGGGCGGCTGGGGCTGCGGAGCGCAGAGGGCAGCTGCATCGCCTGAAGGTCCGCGCGCGCTTCGTAGATCCTGGGGGCGCACGTGTGTCTGTTCCTGTGTGCGGGCGCGTGCACGTGTGTGGGGGCACATCAGGCATCACATACACGTGCACTCTCGAGTTTACGTGTGTGTGAACGAGTGTGCGCCTGTGAGTATGTGCAGGTGTGTAGTGTGGGTGAGTGTGCGTGTGTGTGTCCAGGGCCCTCACCCTGCCGCGTGGCTGCCCCGCCATCTTCGCCCAGGCCCCTCCTCACAGGCTGTAGGGCCCAGGACCGCCGTGGCCTCAGCGCTGGAGCCGCGGGGCCCAGGCCGTCGTCCAGCCAGGCTGGGCTCTCCCCGTTGTCCTTCCCGCAGGCCTGACTCCACCGCAGCTGCTGAGGGGCCCCAGTGAGGACCTGGCGGGTTTCATGGGAGAGACTGATGGGTTCTTACCGAGATGGTCCTTTTTTTCGTTCCGTTTGACGGGGCAATAAAGCAAAAGATAAACTCAAACACCAGAGGTATCGCCAACATTGCTTTTTCTTATGACTCCAGGTGAACAGTCTTGAGACAGTTTTCACAAATGTTTACAAGATATTCCTGCTGCAGGCCTACAGGTGGGTCCACGGGTGGCTGCTCCACGAGGGAGGCGACGGCCCCGCCCTGGGGAGCGCGCTGCCCCCGGGTCCGTGAGGAAGCAGCGTGTGCGTCTCCGCGGCGGACACCGCCTCTCCGCGGAGCCCTCGGCAGCTCTGGAGGCGCTGCTCCCGGGCACCAGACGGTGCTGGGAGGCCCGAGCGGCCTGGGGCGGCCCGAGTCCCCGCGGCGGGAGGGGCTGGCGGGAGGAGGGTGGCCGCGGGGCAGGGGCAGGTAGGCGAGCAGAGGGCCAGTCAGTGCACAGGAGGCGTGTGTGGTCCCGAACCCTCAGGCGCCCCCAGAAGGGACGGCGGGATGCAGCTCCCGATCATTCCAGCCCCTCTTCCGGAACGTTCCCTGCCCTTGGGTGGCTCTGCGGCCCCCCTCCAAGAACCAGGGCCGGGCAGGTGATCGTGGAGTCCGCTGCTTGTCCATCCTGGGGAGGTGGACCCCGTCCTTCACTCACCGCGCCGGCTGGCCTCGGGGACCCAGAGCCAGGCTTGCCGCCCGTGGTCTCCAGGGAGCCCTGCCCCGGGCAGCCTGGGGAGGCTGGGCCCCTGACAGAGCTGACATCCCCAGGTTCCACGCGTGTGTGCTGCAGCTCCCGTTTAATCAGCCAGTCGGGAGGAACCCCTCGTTTTTCCTCCGGGTCATCTCTGACACCTCGTCCCGCTGCCACGCCCTCCTGAGAGCCAGGAACGCAGGTGTGCACAGGCGACCAGGGCACGGCTGGCGGGCCGAGGGGTCATGCCCACGCGCTCCGTCCTGTGCCCGTCCCGGGTCCCTCGTGTCCCGCGGCACCTGCCTCTCCAGCGGAGATGGGGCATCGGGGCGCCTTTAACCTGCTAGCAGCTCGCCGCCCTCTGCCACGTGACTGGAGAGTGACGTGGCGCTTGGGGGCCAGCTGGTGGCCCTCCTCCCCTGGGGCTCTGGGCGCCTGCATCAGTCCAGGCCAGGGTCTGCAGGAGGCCCTGGGCCACCCCTGCCCACCTCAGTGAGGGGCACCCACGGCAGCCGTGCGCCCGCCCGCTTTGGGTTCACCGCCCCTTGGCCCGGCCTCCTCGGGGGCGTCCCCACCTGAACGCTCCCGCTGCAGCCCCTGTGTCTGCACCTCCGACCTCGTCCTGGGCATTCCCGATCTGTCTGAGGTTCAGGCCGTGCGTGTCTCTGAGGTCCTGGGTGTAACGGACTTTGCTCTTCGTCACGTCTGTTTGTGGAGGTTTCTTGGAGAAGTTGAAGAAAACGTCTCCGTTTTCAGAATTCCTTGGTGCTCGTGTCGGGCGGCCCCTGAAATGAAGTGGCCAGTCTCCCCCCCCCCCCCGCCGCCCCCAAGTCCTCACTCATGCCATCAGCCTGGAGGGACCCCCGGCAGGAGGGCACCGTCTGGGGCCCCTGGTATCCCCAGGGAGGAACGCTGTGGCGGGGCCTCAGCCTCTCCTCGTGTCCCCCAGGGATGTCACTGGGGGCCAAGGGCGCCTCCGGCCCGTTTCCTTCCGAGGCCGCGCAGTGGCTCTGCCTGCACGCCTTTCTGCTCAAGCTAGCTCGTCACCGCGTCACCTACAGCTGTCTTCTGGGGGCGCTGCGGACAGGTAGGCGCGGGTGGAGTGCCAGGCGCCCCTTCGTGAGGTGCGGGCCCTGCCCTCCGGTGCTGGGGTCCCTCCGTGCCTGAGGGGCAGGTGGGCGGGTCTCAAGCCCCCAGGTGAGGGGTACGGGTGCCCCGAGGGTTATAGGCTCCCTCCCTCGTCCAGGGGCCTGGCATGACCACCCGGGTCTCGCCACCTCTCCACCCCGCCCCAGGTCCTCGTCCTCCGTCTCCCCTGCAGCCCCCCACCTGTGTGTCCTTCCTCGCACCCCTGACCCAGATCCCCCTCGGGCCTCTGCCGGACAGTCCCCATGCCCCCGGCAGGGGTGGGGTGCTTGCCCCCTCCTGAGGTGCCCGCCCCAAGCCCGCCTGCACACAGGGTGCTTGGCAGTGTAAGTGCCTGTGGGCCCCGGGGAAGGGCGGTCTCTGGTTTCTCCGGGGCGTAGGTGGGGGTTTGGTGGCCTGACTTCAGTCGCTGCCTTGTAGCCAGAGCCCGACTGTGCCGGCGGCTCCCGAGGGCCACTCTGGCCGCCCTGGAGGCAGCAGCCGACCCGGCCCTGACCGCAGACTTTAAGACCATCTTGGACTGACGGCAGCCCTGCTCACAGACTGGGCTGGGCTGGGCTCTGGAGCCTGGTGGGAGGGGGCAGCCCTCAAGTCCTCAGGGAAGCAGGGCCCGCGCGCCGTGGCCTTCCCGTGACCACCGGGAAGCGGCAGGTGGGAGAGCCGGGCATCGGGCGTCAGGCGTCTGGGCAGGGCTGGGGGGCCCTTTGTCGCCCCCTTCCCCTCGCTGCAGGGGCTGCCCCGGTCTGGAGCGATGGCATATGTGTCCCCGAGGGCACGGGGCGGCACGTGGGGCTGAGTGGTGGGCGTGGGCTCCTTCCTGCTGACCTGTGCAGTCAGTGCCCAGCCCAGCCGTTCACACCCACCTCGGGAGCAGTGCCTGCCCCGGGTGCCTCTGCCGGCTGCATCCGTGGTTCACGCCCCGTGGCGCTTTCCCCAGAAGCGAAGGGCCCAGTCAGCTGTTTGAGGCCCGGTTCCACCCGGCCCCGCCCCTGCTTCCGACCCCGCCTGTCCTTAAGCTCTGCACCCGCCCGCGCCCCCATCTCTGGGCCCTCCCCGCTGGTGCCCTCTCAGCACATGGCCCAGGTCGTCCTGATTGCACTCCTGCACCACCTCCTGCCCCCCCGCCCTGTCGCCCCAGTGAAAGGAGCCTTTGCTGATTGGTTTCACAGCTTACAACTGTTCTGTGAGTTTGTATTAAAACACGTACTAGTGAGGACTGTGTTCTGTAATTACAAACACGTGCACCTGTTGGGGTGCGAGATCCACGTGGGTTCTCGGCCTGGCGGGGGTCGGAGGGGGCTTCCTGGTGGGGGGGATGTGGAGGGAGGGGCGGGTGGCTCAGAGAGGGCGCTCCCATGGGGCCCGGCCCAGCACCCCCCACTGCTGCAGCCAGCTCTGGCCAAGCTCCATGGACACGTGGGAGAGGACAGACGGGAAAGGTCTGAGGTCCAGGACATCGGGATTCCTCCTGAGCATGTTTCTCCTCTGCCCGTTACCTTCTCAGTGGACCGTGGGATTCTCCTCCTTCCCGAGGGCTCTGTGGAGTGGGCAGTGAGGGCCGTGCACACGGGGGCCCCAGTCCGGCCCCATCCCTCTCCCAGAGTGCTTGTCTCCTCACCTGTCCCCACGTGCTGGACCTGGGCAGGTGGGCATGCTCAGGCAGGCAGTCCCTGGCTGTCCACCCCGTCTGCCCCCCTCTGTCATCTGGGTGACCTGCGTGCTGACTGCTGTGGGGCTCCTTTGGTCACGTGCTGTCACATCCGCTTAGCCGGACTCGGGCACAGCGCCTGGGGAAGAGCACGATAGGCCTGGGAACAGGGCCTTCCGGAAGTGGGGGGCTCTTCAGGGGGGAGCTGCTCGGGTCCCCGAGGGAAAGGTCTCTACGGGAGTCTTCCTCATGCACGGGGGCCTCCCTGCACTGCCGGGGCATATGGGGCTCTGCTCAAGGTCAAGGATCGTGCCTCGGGGCCCGTGTGGAAGACCCGGGGAGAACGGTGGTCAGCCCCTGACCGGGCCATGGCCAAGTGCCCCAGAGGGCTTGTCCAGGGAGCCCGGGGGCTTGGAGGCAAGGGGCAGATTTCAACCTGGGCTCCCGGGTGGGGGGTGGACCACGCAGATGCCGCCCCCACACACACGTGGTTCCGCCCAGCAGGGCTGGGAATGTGAATCAAACTATTTCCAGGTGGTGTTGGTGCTGCTGGGGGGCAGGGAAGTTGGAGGCTGGTCTGGGGGCTGTCTTCCATGCAGTGACCCTCCGGGATGGAGCTGACAGAGGCTGGCTGGGTCCAGCGTCAGGGTCAGGGCTCAGGAGGTGGGTAAGGGCGAGGTTGCAGGGACACGGCTCAGCCGACACCAGTAGGATCTGAGGTGCCAGGGGGCTTGTGTGAGAGCGGGCCCCCCTCGCAGCAGCCCGTCGGGGTCCCCGCCTCCGCGTCCAGCCTGGCCTCAGGTCCCCGTGAGGTGCCTCCACCCGGAGAAGCCAGCGCCCGGGCCTGCCCTGCTCTGTCTGCACTGAGGCTGTGCCCTTCAGAGCCCCGCGGGGCACGCAGCAGGAGGGGCAGCTCGGGGGGTGACCTGGGGGCCGGCGATCTGCCCGGTGCCCGGGGCCGACACGGAGGCTGGAAAGCAGCATTTTGATGACCTTGAGTAGCTCCCAAGGCTTCCTTCCAGGATGTCCCTGCTGGGTCCACAATGATGTGGCAGGTGCCGTCAAGTGTACGTTGGACGGGGCCGGTGCTAACGCAGCCCAGATCAGCTGAACGTGAGTGCAGGGCGCCTGCCGGGGTTTATGGCTGTTGCCCGTTTACTGCCACTGCTGCAGCGTCCGAGTGACCGAGTGTTTATGATGGACCCAAGTCCACAAGCGCATCATAAATAATCAGTGTGGGACTGACCCCGCCCACCTGCTGCCGGCCTGGCGGTGCCCCTGCTGGGAAGGACTGACCTGCCGCCCAAAGCGGAGAGTTCCCCATGCAGGGGGAGGTGACCTGGACCCCACAGCTGCACCCCACTGACCCGCCACCGACCACCACAGGCTCCCAGCACCCCTGGACCTGTTTCTGGCATTTCCAGAAACAGGTCAGTCATGGCTCAGTTTTCTGACTTCTACATGCCTCTAGAACCTTGTTTGTCTACTACATGCATTTTGTCCCAATTTTACTCAAAGTCACTTGTATTTTTACTAAAGTGTAAAACCCTTGGAAAGGGCGTATGCTCTGGTCAGGCTCAACTGAGTAAGACCTCACTCTGATTTATCTATTTTATAAAATCACCATGCAGACTGCCAAGTCTCCTCAGGGTGAAACATGAAAATAATAAAATTCTGAGAAGCAAAGAAAAAACATCTAGTTTCTAAGGCTTCCCTAGGTCTGAACCGCAGGTGAAGGAGCCTCTGGCTCCCGTGCCCCCAGATGTGTGCACAGCCAGAGAAGCCAAGGTGTGAAAGGCACGAGGGGCAGGAGTGAAAGCAGGGCACAGACGATGCCCGGGGGCCCTCAGCCCCACGGCTCTGCTCCCCTCACCACCATAGCCCTGGGGTGTGCTGGCGCCCAGCCATGGGACGCTCACCTGTGAAGGGCACTGTAGAGCAGAGGGCTTCCCAGACCTGGCAGCTCAGAGTCCCCCAGGCGCTGGCGGGAGAATAATGACCCCCAAAGACGCTACACCCTAACCCCAGAATCCACGTCACTGGACGTGGCAAAGGGGCATTACAGGTGCAGGTGGAGTTTGTAACATCAGCTAACCTGAAGCCGGGACGTGATCCCGGATCCCCTGGGCGGACCCACTGGAAGCCCAGGGTCCCTGAACGTGGAGGAGGGAGGCTGAAGAAGACTCACGGCTGTGTTGGCTTTTTGATGGAGGAAGGGGCCGCGTGGCACGGAGTGGGCGACGTGCGGGCCGCGGGCTCCCCGTGCGGCTTAGGACTCCCTTTGGGGGCACTCTTGGGCTAACCCGCTTTAATACTCAGCTCCTCTGAGGTGGGCTGTAGTGCACGTGCTTCTGTTTGCTGGGGTCTGGGCTGCCGAGGGCGGGGAGGCCCCTCACGCGTGCCTGGCCTCACCGTGGTACTTGTCAGCTGGGGGCGATTCAGCACCACGGACAGCGTTTGCCCCGCCTGGGACTGGAGCTTAGTGGGAAGTGTTCCCGGCACGACGCCAAGGACACACATGGTCTCCTTGAGTGAGGCTGTGGGGCTGGGGGCTGGAAGCAAGCCCGTGTATCCAGTGCCCAGCGCCTTAGAGCTGACCTCTGGCTGTCGGAGGAGGGCGGGTGGAGGTGAGTGGGCTCGAGAATGGGCAGGTCTTGGCTGAAGGAAGGACCGGGCGTGAGTGAGGGTGGGCCCCCCCCGGAGGCAGTCGAAACCTGCGTGATAATCGGCCTTTTGGATCATTCCTGACACATTTGACTGAGAAAGTCTCTAAAGAATGAAAGGCAGTGCTTCTGAGCCCAGCCTGGGAAGAGGCGGCCTCGCTGCTGGCTTTCTCGCCGCAGCTCCCTGGCCTTTGAGAGCGGGATGGGCCGTGCTTCTGTGACGATTCTCTGCATTGGGTGGCCCGAACGTCGGTCGAGACGGACCCACGTCCCCGAGAGTCCCCATCACGTGCAGCCGCACCAGACCCTCCCCGTGACTCCGGGGCTCCAGGTGAAGAAAGGGGCTTCTATGGGGCGGGGCCTCGTGGCGGAGAGCGCAGTCTGCTTTTCCTTGGAGACCGGCCCTGCCTGCAGGTTCCCAAACTCGCGTGGCACGAGACCCCTCGGCTGTGGGGTGTGGCTGGGCTTTCCCAGATGCCCCCCTACCGCTGGCCTGGCTGTCGGCACCCCCGTTGTTTGCCCGTGGAGTCGCCGGGTACAGTGCCTGGCCACCCGCCGCAGGGCCCAGGAGGCAGACGGTGGGCTGTCCCCCATCTGGGGAAGTGCGTGGGCTGCAGTGTCGGAGCTGGGCTGTGCCACGAGCTGGTCTGGAGGGCGCGACCGTGTCGGGAGCAACGACCACGGGCCTCGGGTCAGGCGAGTGTGTGCTGGCGTGGTCGGGCTCTGGCACAGGCAGGGCCCTCCCTGCCACCCCGGCCCCGCCCTCGGCCGCCCCCCCCCCCCCCACCGCCGTGCAGCTTCGGACGCCTGTCCTGCCGCTTCTGTCTGTGCCGGGTGAGCAGCGGGGCCACCAGGACCCACAGTGCAGGCAGGAAGGACAGGAGCGCGCAGGTGGCCCGCACCCAGCCCGGGCAGGCGTTCTCCTGCCCCGAGGGGAACTGTGCTGCAGGACACAAGGCCCCAAGGTGGGCATCGGACAGGGGACAGGTCCCGCCACCGCCACTCCCGGACGCAGCGAGGCGGACGCTCGGCCACAGGGGCTGTGTTATGTGGGGCAGCTTCACCCCATCTCTTCCCGAGACGAAGCACCCAGGGTGGGTGGATGGAAAAGGCCCACGGCCGGGGACCACTCCCTGGGGCAGCGGGGACTCGGGCAGCTGAAGCTCCGGGGCTTGGCGGAGCCTCTCGTAGGGTTTTGGCTCTGAGACAGGCCTGGGATCTGGGGCGTCGGGTTCTGGAGACAGCCACTGCACACACCCCTAGGGGCTGCGGGGTCGGATCCGCTGGGCATCGTCAGACGCTACGCTCCCCCCGTAAGGGGGGGCAGCACCGCCACCCGAGTTGAGGCACTGGGCGAACAGGACAACAGCCTGGACAGGACGGCCAGGCCAACAGCCACGAGAAGCTCTTTGAGAAACATGGCGCCATCCGTCCTGTGCCTGCCTGGTCCTCTGGGGCAGCTCCTTTCTGGGGAGAGCTTGAAAGCGGCTGCTTCAACACTCCAGGCAAGGGGCAGCTCTGAGCCAGCAGACAGCCGGCAGGTTGGCGCGGCCCACGCGGCGCAGAGCACAGCCTGGGGCCAAGAGCTGGCTCGAGCCGGGGCCACGTGCGCACGCAGCTCATGCTCTGACCGGCTCGGTGGCGGCTTCTAGTCTGCGACCCGGCTGGGCGTTTGCAGAGCCCATCCCCACGGCGCTGGGGAAGTGTGGCTTGAAGCCACGTCCCTGTGGGAGGGGCTTCAGGGACCTGCGAAGTCACCGGAGTCTGGAAACTGCTCCTGTCCTCCCGCCACCGACTGAGGCCCTTGCCCAAGGTCACCGGGGCTGCTGGAATCGGCACCGTTGCCCCCGGGGACATCGGGGGTCTGGGGTGGTCTCAGAGCAGAAGCAGCCCACGTGGCCCTTAGGGCACGAATGTCCACCGTGAGGGTCCCCTGGGCCCCGGAAGGCACCAGGGAAGGACCAGGCCGGGTCTGAGGTGGCCCCGGTGCTCCCGGACCCCCACCCAGAGACCTACGTGTTGGGGGTTCCAGGCCTTGCAGCCCGGGGTGAGCTGGCCAGGAGGGCAACGCAGGCCACAAAGGTGGTCGGCAGCAGCAGGGGGCTGACAGCCTTCCAGGTCACCTGCCATTAGAGGCCAGGCCGCGCCCAGTCATCCACGCTATGTCGTCACAGAACCTGCCCCAGAGGCACTCAGATCTGCCACGGGCTCCGATCCCCCAGCCGCTCGACCAGTAGCCTCTGTCCTGCCACAAAGATGGAGCCCATGGGACTGCCCCACTTCCACCCTGACCTTTGCCCCACATCTTCCTGAGTGGCCCCCGGACCAGGCAAACTTCTGGGGTCCTGATGAAGACCCAACCCCCAGGCCAATGTGTGGGGAAGGCCAGAGGGGCAGGTCAGCCTGGCCCAGGGAACGGCGGGACCCGTGGATTTGGCACTGGGGGCGGGGAGCTCCGGCTCTGTGAGGGGTAGAGAGGCCTCCGCTGGCCCGCTGTGGGAGGGAAGGCGGCACCTGACCCGGGCCCCCAGGATGGGGACAGAGGCCCAGGATGTGCAACAACCACTGCAGACCCAGGAGAAGGTATCAGCCACCCAGGGGCCGACCCTCCTGGGGCCTCTCCCCTTCCTGTTCCCCCCCCGACCAGGCCACTCCTCACGGCTCCTGAGGGTCCCCTTCTGAGACCCACAACCCGTTGAGTCCAGGGCCTCACTGTTCCCCCCTCGTCACCACGGACCACTGCCTCTTACTCCGGTGTCTCGAGGCGGGCAGCATCCCTCCGGGGACAAGCCCGCTGTCCCAGTGCCCACAGAGCAGCATGGAGGCCCTGGCATTTGGGGCCTGTCAGGATCTCCTAAAGGCACAACGTCCAGGGTCATCTGGGCAGGGCTACGGTCAGGGTGACAGGTGTGAGTCCAGGCGTGAGTGGCCATGGAGTGACAGATGTGCGGGCAGGTGTGAGTGACAGGTGCGCCGCAGGCCTGGGCCAGGTGTGGATGGGCAGGACCAGTGTGGGGCCTCCTCAGAGGCCTCCAGGATGGTGGGGCTTGGAACCCTGGGTGGGGCCTCCTGGTGCCCTAGTGTCCACCTGTCCTTGGACTTTAGGAGTCCCCCCGCATGGCTGGGGACTGGTCGTTTTGTCACTAGCGTCCCCACAGCCCAGCGGGTGGGTCCCAGGGGTGCATCTGTGGACAGGTTTGTTTGGGGAGGGAAATCAGATGGTCCGTGTCATCCCGCAGCTGTCCAGGAGACCGGCTGCCCGATGCCCACACGTGTGTACTTGGGGACGCTTGGAGCAGAGGGGCGGGACCCCTGGAAGCTGACTCACCGTTTCATCCCATAAACATAAATGACACCAGCCACCTCGGAGAACGGGAAGAGGTTCAGGTCCAGGGAAGCGACGTAGCGGTCAAAGATCTCGAGCCAGTAGTTTCCCACCCGCAGCGTGAAGCAGGCGGGCCAGCCCTGGACCCAACCCCCGTGTTCAGGCATCTCCCTTTGTCCACTCCCCCCAGCATGTCCCCCTGCACCTACGGAGCTGGAGGACGTGCTCGGATGGAGTGGCCTCCGTGGGCAGTGTGGGACGGAGTCCCCTCCCTGACCCTCAGCTCCCCGTGACGATCCTTGAGGCACTGAGCCAGAGCTGCGGGGTCAGGGCCCTCGCGCCCTCATGGACATCGGGCAGAGTGGACAGAGGGTAGAGGCAGCAGGGCAGTGAGTGCAGGCCCTGCAGGGAGGCCTGGCTGTCCACTCACCTGTCAGGGCCTCCTTGGGGACCCATCTGGGCGTGGCCTTCAAGTTCAAGGGTGGTGTGACGACGCTTTCCGTGTTCCTGAGCGTGGACGTCAGGCCCAGGCTGAACAGCATCCCTGAGAAGAACATGGCCCAGACGGGGGCCCCCGGCATGTGGAGGCGCCTCCGTGACGACGATGGAGGCCAGGCCTGTGCCCGGGGCGCTCTGCAACGCAGCGCATCCACGCCGGGGCACGCGTGCGCACCAACCCCCTCCTGAGTCAGGCTGTGTTATAACAAACTACAGGTGCACCTCTGAAGGAAGGGGACCTGTGCCCCTAAATCCCCTGCAGCAGGTGCCGTGGGGCCTGGGGGCCTTGGGCTCAGGAGCCCATCCGACCGCTGTCCCGAGGTCCTGCCCCCTGACTGCCCCCGGCCTGCTGTCCCTGTCCCCGCATCAGCTGGCCCCGTGCGTGTCTCCTCCAGACACAGCCTGGCTCCGTGGCTACGCTCAGGCCCCTCTCCCTGGGCTCTGGGTGCCCACAGCTCCCACTCTCGGGTCAGCCTGGATCCCCGCCTGCTGGGCAGGGCCCGTTGGACCTGCTGCGTTTAGGCCGTGGGGTTTTCTAGGAGCTCAGAGAAGCGGGTCACAGGGTCAGCCCCGATCCCTTCACTGCTGACCCCGGCTCAACGCCTGCAGCCACCTGCAGCCTGGCCACAGCCCCTGGGGTACCTTATCCAGGAAGTCCTCCAGGCAGCAGGCCTTCAGGAGGAGCCCGCCACCCGCTCGGGCCAGGTGGAGTTAAGGCGCGCGAGGGCCTCCCTGGAGATGCTCTGGTTGGGGAGATTGAAGGCGTTGACAAGACAGAGGATGTTTCTGCAGGGTGGCAGGTGGGGGGAGCAGATGCCCTAGGGGCGGGCCCTGGGAGGCCCGGCCTCATGCACAAACGGGGCACAGAGCCTGCAGCCTCGGGGCCCGGATACAAACGGACCTGCTGCTCCCCGCCTCCCCGACTCGAGGGCCCGATGGCCCTGGGGGTGGCGCTCCTAGAGCTGCTGCGGGGGGGCAGCTCTTCTCGTGCCTCCACGTCTGTCTCAGGGCTCGAGGCTCAGACTCCGCGGGGCTTCCACGTTTGCGAATTCTCCTACTCGCTAGAAGGGACTTGTCACCTTGCATCCAGTCCCCACACCATCCCGAGGGCATTTGCGGACGTGTCCAGAGTGGCTGACGCGCCCGTTCCCGCCAGGCCCCCGCGACGCTCTGCCCTCTCATCCGCGGAGCTGTAGACAAGCCTCTCCCAGGCTGGCTGCGGCTGCGGTTTTCGCATTTTTGTCGGTGATTTTGCTGTTTAAGTGCTGTCCAGTGTCCCAGGTGCGACAAGGAGACGGGGATGAGCTGCTGTCCCGCGGGGGTGACGCTGCAGCCTCTCCGGAACATTCCAAGAGGCGCACTTGCTCAGCAGTGCCCGGAGCGCCTGGCGGCTGCCCTTCATCCCCCAGCGCAGCCGAGCAGGGTCAGGACAGGCGTCCCCCCACGCTCTGCTGACACGGCCACCGTTCCGCTGGCCGTCCGGGGCCGTGGGGACGTTTAGCAGTGCCCAAAGGGCAGGCTTGTGCAGCTCTGACGGGCTCCAACCGGTAAACCATGTCTGGAGGCCACCAGGCCGTCCGTCTAACGTGGTAACTTCAAGGGTGGGGGCATCCTAACAGCGTCAGCTCCCGGGGCTGTTGTGACAAACGTCCTCAGCCTGGGGAGTCTTAAAATAACAGGGATTCATCCTTTCCCAGCTCTGCAGCCAGCCGTCCAAGATCAAGGTGTGGGCAGGACCGCGCTCCCTCCGGAGGCTACAGGAGACGGTCCTTCCTGCCTCTTCTAGCCCCTGGGGCCCAGGTGTCGCCGGGCTTGTGGCCACGTCCCTCCAGCCTCTGCCTCTGTGGTCACCCGGCCTTCTCCTCCGTGTCTGTGTGTCCCCCTTCTGTCTCTTATCAGGACACCAGCCATTGGATTGGGGACCCACCCTGTCCAGGACAACCTCACCTTAACCAGTCATCTCTGCAAGGACCCTGCTTCCGGGTCAGGTCCCATCCCAGGTTCTGGGTGGACCCTCCACCCCACTGCTCTGGGGAAACAGAAGGTCATCTGGGGGATCCCCACGTGGGGGCTGAGCTCGGGGCCGCCTCGCCTCAGAGCCCGAGGGCACCGTGCTCACCCGTCCAGTCAGCGCCCGTGGTCGCTGGCCGCCTTGAACCCCAGGACAGAGAAGACAGTAATGGGCGCACAGAGGGAGGTCATGCCGTTGACCAGGGTGAAGGTCACCGCGTCCCTCTTACAGTTGTTCCTGGGCAGACACGCGTGTCATCAGGGCCGCCGGGGGCCGCCTGTGCTGGACCTGGAGCACGGTGCTCTGCTGTGCTCTGAGGACAGCTCAGACCCTTCCCCACCGACGCCCCCCCTGCATCTTCAGGGACTTTCATGGCTCACACTCACCCCGTGGTCCCACCCCCTCTCCTGCCGCCCCCCCCCCCCGCCTGTCCCCACGGACAGCCACCTGGAGGTAGGTTTAAGCGCATAACTGCCGGCCCCGAGTGGCTTTTGGCCCGCAGTCGTGCCTGGTGCCACGGCCAGTCCATCCATAAAAGGGCGTGGGCCTGGCGTCTATTTTAAGTAACGAGGTGGACACAGGCAGTATTTCTGCTTTTATGGCCACATGCGTCACACAGAGGCAGCCCCCGGTTATGGCCTTGTTCCGGGGTTTGATGACTCAGGTTCTCTTCCTGCAGCCGCTCCGGAACTTGCTGGAAGCTGCCCCAGAGGGCCCCAACCTCCCGGCCCTTAGGGGATGACTCAGTAATTACCAGATCTTGACAATCTGTTCTTATCAGAAGCTCACACCAGATCACTCTCCATCCCCGGCAGGAGGTCACGGCAAAGAAGTGCTTGGTGTGTCTCTCTGAAGCCTGGCTCCCTGCCCCCAGCCCGGCCCTACCTGGGCGGGTTGTAACTTGCAAAAGTGATGTGTCCTCCGAAGGCCAGGGACAGAGAAAAGAATATCTGGGTGGCTGCATCCAGCCACACCCGGGGGCTCTGCAGGACCTGCATCTGCAAGGAGATAGGGGCCCGAGATCAGACAAGCTGCCCTGGCCCAGTGCCTCGTGTTCTGGAATGTTCCCAGCGTCCCTGGGACACTCCCACGAGCAGTGTCACCTGCTCAGGCCCCAAGAAGAGTTTGGGACCGCACACGAGGAGCAGTTGACATGGCCAACTCCGGCTGCCTGTTCGTGATGTGTAGTGGCCCCCCGGGTCCCAGCCACACGAGACGTGTGGCCCTGAGCACTAGGGGCACCGCCCTCTCGGGGCTGGGAGTCAAGGCTGAGCAGCTCGGACTCAGGGTGTTTGTACTGCTCCCCTCAGGCCCGGGGTTTTGGGGACTTGAGGGCCAGGTGGGGCCCCCGTGCACACAGTGCCTGATGTTTCTGCTGCTAGACCCGGCAAACCTCCACCTGCTTGTGTACCAGGGGCCTGTCCCTCCCCAGGGCAGGGCTCTGCCTGGGAGGCTGCGGGATGAGCCGGGCAGCCCCTGGGGTCCCGGGGATGCTGCGGCCCCGGAGACTGTGGAATGGCCCAGTGGTCCTCGCCTGGTGGGGCTGCACTGCTGGACGAGGGCCCCAGGGGTGGGACGTGTGGGTCCCCAGCCGGCCTCCCCCCTGAACCCCCATTTCATAGTGGTCCCCATGTTCCAGACCGAGTCCTCCTCTGCTCCCTCCCCTCCAAACCTGACCCCTGGGATCCCAGGCTGCCCCTCCTTGTGACCGCACCTCTGCTCCCACAGCCAGGGGTTGGGACGAGCTGGGCTGGGCAGGGGACCCGGCTCGCGTGCTTCCAGAGCCCGGACCCCTGGGGGCTTGGATTCGGGACCCACTTACGTCGGGCGCGAATAGGTAGGTCCGTCCTTCGGTCGCCCCAGGCAGGGTGAGTCCTCTGATGAGGAAAACCGAGAGGAGCAGGTGCGGGAACAAGGCCATGAAAAAAATTGCCTGAAAAAGGCAGGCTGTTAGTCTTCTCAGTGTGTCTGTTCCGCGTGAACCCTCGAGAGGGATGGGTGTACCGAGATGCTTGGGTCCACTGCCACGTCACCCATGGGATCCGGGAGGGGATGGTGGGGTGTGAGCTCCAGTCAAGCTTGCGGCGTTTGGGGCCCCCCCTGAAGCCCATACGTGGACCCCGCTGAGGAGGGCGATGGCCTCCCCAGGGTGGGCGGACTCCCCCTCGCCCACAGTCAGGCCCCTCTTCCTTCCACGCTGAGGCCCCCAGCTGGCCGCTTCTCAGGGTCCATGGGGCCACACACCTGCCCACACCTTCTCCCGCAGAAGGACCAGCCCCCAATTCTTTCAGGGTTGAGGAGGGGTCTGCACACACGGCATCTGCAAAAAATAAATCTGCGAGTGGATGCCCTTCCCTCCTGACCCCCAGACCCCAGTGTAGACACTGGGGAGCTACCCAGTGCATCTTCAGGGACTTTCATGGCAGGATTATTCGGGGTTTCCGGCTGGCTTGTTGTGACCGATGGCTGCTTCCAAAATTCCAGTCCCCTCAAGCTTGGAGCCCCTCACGTGAGAGTAACCATCACCCTCACGTGGTAACCGAGAAAAAGCACAGGCACACATGCACACTCGGACCTGCAAACCTCCATAATCACGGATCAGGAGACCTGGTAGAAATGCACAGGATTTCGTCACAGTCGTTTAAAGGACAGACATATAAAATATTAGACTTATCCAAGCCCAGAAGGAGGAGAGTGTGGGAAGCCCTGTGCTAGGTGCAACTTGAAAGGCAGGCTTGGGGGCTTAGGCTCAGGCTCCCCTGGTCCTTATTGCATGGAGACCAGGTAACTATCAATATGTTTTTTCTCATTGTCTACACCTCTTTAAAAGATAATCCACTGTGTGAAACAAAAATGCTGAGATGGGGCTTCCCTGGTGGCGCAGTGGTTGAGAGTCCGCCTGCCGATGCAGGGGACACGGGTTCGTGCCCCAGTCTGGGAGGATCCCACATGCCGTGGAGCGGCTGGGCCCGTGAGCCATGGCACTGAGCCTGCGCGTCCGGAGCCTGTGCTCCGCAACGGGAGAGGCCACAACAGTGAGAGGCCCGCGTACCGCAAAAAAAAAAAAAAAAAATGCTGAGATGCAGGAGTCTCCTGGCGGTCTAGTGGTTAGACTTGGCACTTTGGTCCTGGAACTAAGATCCCACAAGCCGTGCAGTGCAGCCAGAAAAAAAAAAAAAAGTGCTGAGAACGCATTTGCTGTTTATAACACATTGCAAGTCAAATGTATGACAACAGTGTGGACACTGTGGGGAGGGAGGGCGATGCTGAGAGCTTCCTCTGTGCAGTGGTACAGCATTGCCTGGAGACAGACCATGATGCTACAACCCCTAATTCCACCACCAAGTTGCTACTAATGGGCAAAGCGCATAGAGTGGGATCGAAAACTACTCAGCAAAAGAGTGAAACAGGAGCAAAGAACAGAGGGGACAAGCAGAAAAGAAGTACGAGATGACAAGCTAAACCAAACCAGATGAAAAAAGGCAGGGGGGCTTCCCTGGTGGCGCAGTGGTTGAGAGTCCGCCTGCCGATGCAGGGGACACGGGTTCGAACCCCGGTCCGGGAAGATCCCACATGCCGCGGAGCGGCTGGGGCCGTGAGCCATGGCCGCCGAGCCTGCGCGTCCGGAGCCTGTGCTCCGCAACGGGAGAGGCCACAACAGTGAGAGGCCCGCATACCGCCAAAAAAATAAAAAAAATAAAATACAAAAAGGCCCAAAGAGGTGAAAAGAAAGAAATTGGAAAAAGTGCACTATGTTGGTGAGTCAGTGGAGGCTGGAACAGCTCCTCTAATATCCCAGCGCACTTGGAGCCGACAGTCGCCAGGCTGAGGAGCTTCACCTCATGGTGACAAAGGCATCAGTTCTCCAGGGACACGTGACAGTGCTGAAGTTGCGCCCCTCCTCGCCGAGCCTCTGAACCCCAGAGGCCAGCAATGATGGAAATGGGGAGGGGTCCTCCGGGGCTGGTGGGAGCGGGGTCTGGCCTGTGGGCTCTCACCTTCCCAGCGGTCTCAGTGCCTCTGATGACGCACGGGTACACCATGGCCCAGGAGGCCGTCAAGCAGACCAGCAGCCAGCACTGGACAGAGCCACTGTCGTCGGTGTCGGCCGTGATGTTCAGTGTCTGCCGGTACCGGAAGAGGCTCACAGCGCTGCTGCCCCGGCATTCCAGCACAAAGCCTGGAGCCAGCCCGTGCAGTCATGAGCAGGCCATGGGCTGGTCATCACTGCAGATGACCTGGGCACACTGGGCGGGACCGCTGCCACCCTGAGTGAGGGGCAGGGAGGCTGACTGCCAGTGGCCTCTGTGGCCGACACGAGGAGCCTCCCAGCCCAGCCCTTTGGCCTGAGCACCCAGGGCCAGCCTTGTCCAGCGCGTGCCAAGTGCAAGTTTCTATCAGCTAGAGGCAGGAAGGGAAAGAGATCAACCCAGCTTTACGAGCGAACTTGAAAACCATGCCTGTTTCCCACATCTGGGAGGAGTCCCCAGATGACGCCCTTGGCTGGGGTCTCCACCTAAGGACTTAGTTCAGGGAGCACAGCAGCCTGTGCCTCTCCCTCCCGTCTCCGAGCACACAAGCAGCTGCGAGGGCCTGGGTGCTCCTCAGTGAAGGAACACGGCATCCGGGCCCCTGGGTCCCGCACTGAGCGGGCCACAGCAGGGGTACCGAGACCCAGTCTCAAGGTGCCAGCCGAGGCTGGGCTTCCTCCCCGAGAGCAGTGCCCGTGTGGTTGAGGTCCGGCGGGCAGGCGCTCCAGTGCAGCGGGTTGGGAGGAGTTGGGGAGGGGCCGCAGCACCCACGCCAGGACCGTGTCGCAGTGCATGCTGACCAGGACAGGTGACGAAGCCGCCGAGCCCTGCGGGCACCAGCCACGGTCAGCGTCCCCCTCCTGGCTGCCCCGTTGCAGACCGTCCTCAAGCACATCCCACATTTCCGCTCCCTACATCGCCCCAAAGGGCTCCCCCTGTCTGCCCGCTGGCCCGCAGCTGGCTGCGTCCGCCCGCGGGCAACCCGTCACCTTCCCGGCCGTGTGGTGCTCTCCGGGCTGGGCCGCGTTTGGCTCTCCACCAGCCTCAGGCTGCTTCCAGGTGGGACTTTCACATGGCCTGCAGCCACCAGGTGTGTCACAGGCCTGGACGGTGATGCTCGGATCCCTTAGTGCGGCACCCACCTCGAGGGTACACGGGCAGCTGGGTCTGCCCTCCGCCTGCTCTCCCCTGGTGCCTGAGCTTCTGGGATAGGCAGGCTCCGCGCTCTGCATGCATGAGCTGGGCGATACGGGACGGTCCGCTGCTGCGCCGGGGCCGGCCCGCCGCCTCTGCCACCACACCCGGCCTCCAAGTCCTCCCACGGGGATGCCGCTGCCCAGGCCCCTGCATCTTTACATCAGGGCACCTCCCGTGTCTGCAGGTTCAGAACCACTGGATATGCACTGGAGTGGCGATCAAACACCCGTGAAACACGCGTGGCACACGTAAGTGCAGCCCGCCCCGCTGCCCCCAGCAGCTGCGGGCGGGGATCAGAGAGAGGTGCGTTCCCTCTCCGCCCAGGTAGGGTGAGATGGCCACCCACACCCCGAGGCTGCCCCTGCACAGGCACTGGCCAATGGCAAGCTCCATGTGGAAGCAGGCTGCCCTCGAGGGCCGGGCGATGAGGCAGGGGGTGAGGAGGGCTCCTGCAAAGACGCGGTGGTCAGCCAGTGGCGCCGTCTGCCCGGCCAGGCCTCGGGCCGGAGGACGACACGGGTGAGGGAGAAGCGCTCGTGGCTGCCCGAGGGGAGGATAGGGGACCCCCATGTCAGGGGGGTGCCATTGTTTTAAATGACTCGGTGTCACCCCACCATCTGGTGCTTTATTGGCGGTTTTCATCCACGGACAGGCTACGTTGCTCTCCCTGAGGCCCTGTGACCCCTGGTTCCGGGGCTCCTGAGTCGGGGAGCCGGTCTGCTCACGTGGAGCCTCGGGGTAGGAGACACCCCAGACGGTCTCCAAGCTTCGCCCTGAGTTGGCGCAGGAACCTGTCTCTCCAACCCTTCACCCCAGTCCAGACGCTGGGAGGTGGACCCAGCGGCGGCGGGAGGGGTCGCCGAGGCCCCCAGGACAGAGCACGTACTGACCGATGCCAGAGCCCGAGGGAAGGGCAAGCAGAGATGGCGGCGGCCCTTCTGCACCGCGAGCCCCCGTGGACAAAGTGGGTGCCGTGAGGTGGCAGGGCCTGGCCTCCCCGAACCCACAGACCTGCCAGGCCTGCTGGGGAGACCCCGGTTCCCCACTGGATGCTCCCACGCTGTCGGGAGGGCCACTGACTCGCCAGCACGGAGTCGGCGATGTTGGCGTCTCACCTGAGGGCCCTTCCCTCCGGGTCCCCGCCAGCCGCGCGCTTGGGACCCGCGTGTGTGGGCACGTCGATGCTCCAGGACCGACGGCAGCTGCCCCCCGCCCCCCGCACGGGTCCAGGTGGCCCCACGGAGCAGCTCAGCGTTAGCCCCCGGCCAACAAGGTCGGTCGGCTGCGTCCTCCCCACACTGTCTGCAGGAAGCTTGGATTCAGCTTCCAAGAGCCACTTGCACGCATCACAGGCCCCCGTGTTCTTCACCAGCACAGCCTCCATCTGGCTTTTCGTGTCACAATCCGGTGTTTGGAGCCTGAGTTGGGGCCCTGGAGGGAGCTGGTGGCCACGGAGCCCTCAGCCCACGTTGGCCTCTGACAGGACTCCAGGGCCAGCGCTTGGGGCAAACAGTGCTTATTGGTGTCTTCTACGTAGCAGCCGAAAGGCAAAGCCGCATTAAAGGAGAAAGTTAAATTCTGGAGGGACTCAGCCTCGGTGGAGGCGCCGGATGCCACAGGGATGCGAGGGCATCTGTGGGCTGGGACTCGGAGCTAGAGGGGTGTGGACAAAACCCAGGTCACCCAGGGAGCCCCTGGGGGGGAGGGGCCGGTCACAGGGCCGGGGCCAGGGGCACGGACGGAGGGCCCCTCCTCCCTGCCCCCCCCGTCTCCATGCTGCACTGTGGGGTCTCCTGCAGGCGGGCCTCCCAGCCACCCTTAGGCCTCGGGACGCACAGCTGCAGCGTGGCGAGGACCGACATGGAATGGCCACATGGGCAGGGACCGAGTCCGAGGTATGTGATCCACTGTCTAGGAAGGGCTGTAGCCTCCGGGCTAACCAGACCTTGGCCCCCTTCCCTCTCCCCCCTGCTCTGAGGGGAAAACCCCGGCCGGACAGGCCCAGGTGGGGGCCTTACGGGTGGCTGAGGTCAGCATGACTGGGCCCACCCAAAGGAAATATCCAGGGAGGGCGGGGGGGGGGTTCTCCTGTGGCTGAGTCGCCGCACTGGGGGAGAAGAGAACAAGAGGCATTTCTGTGACCACGTGGTGAGCAGCGTCCACCCCGTGCGTCAGATGCATCTCAACCCCAACGGGACTGCCATGGGGACAGGAGCTCGGATCGCAAACCAGGCTGGGGCGCTGGGGGCGGGGCGCAGAGGGCTCCACGTCCAGCGTGGGCACCTGCCTCCCTCAAGTCACACAGTAAGTTCATTTCTGCCGGATCTGAAGGAGGGAGGAGAGTCGCTCCACCATCGGGTGGACCTCAGCGCAGGGCTCACAAGATCCGTGATGCTGGGATGAAGTAAGACAAGCAGATTTGGTCCTCATCCTGAAAAGAAACGCATTTCGGCGCTCGGAGCTCCCAAGACCCTCAGCGTCTCGCGGGTGACGGGAGAGAGGAGCAACATCTGCGGTCCGTGATAAGCCCTTTAACCTCACCTGGGCCCGTGCCAATGAGGTGTAACCCCTGGAGGATGGAGCTGGTGGCCAGAGGCCCTGACCACGCCCACCAGGGAGACCGAGTCAATCACCAGTCAGTGGCCAGTGGTTCCATCAAGAACCCTGCCCCGCAGGGCTTCTGGGTGGGTGACACTCAGGGCTCAGGAGGGTGGCCCCTGCAAGGGCGGGGTCCCCGTGCCCCTCCCTGCGCCCCGCCCTTCGCGTCTCTTCCATGTGGCGATTCTGAGTTGTGTGCTTTGTAATAAACCTGGAAGCCTGAGTGTTTTCCTGAGTCCTGGGAGCCATTCTAGCAAATTATTGAGCCTTAGGAGGGGTCCTGGGACCCCTTGAATTTGTAGCCAAGTTGGACAGAAGCTGTGGGTGACTTGGGGACCCGCTACTCCAGATTGGCGTCTGAGGGGGGCATCTTGTGGGTGAGCCCTTGGCCTGTGGGGTCAGGCGATGTCAGGGTGGGGTTAGGTCGTGGGGCACCCCGTCGGTGTCCACTGAGAACCGGAGACGCGGTCGGTGTGGGGAAGACCTCACACGTGTGGTGCCACAGCCCTGAGAGCGGAAGGGGCACCGAAGAGCTGGTGACGCGGAGCACGCAGCCCCGTCGGGGGGCCCTGCCGTGCACGGCAGCCCACTGGCGGATCTCGGAGAGCGCCACCCTCACCCCGCGCTCCACCAGCCTGGGGGTGCTGGGCGCAGCACATGCCAGGCCAATCCACTAAGAAACTGGGGAGAAAAAGAAGGTTCCGGTCGGAACAGCAGCCGTAGCCCGGGTTGCCCAAGATCTTTATGGAGAGAATCACACGAGGACAGAAAGGAGAGTGACACGCTGTGTGTGTGTGCGTGTGTGGAGGGGTGACACGTCGCTGGGGGGACTGCTCCCCAAACCCACCTAGACAGTCGACACCAGGCCAGACACCCGGGCTGGTGCCTCCGTGTCTCTGGTTCACACAGAAGAGTGACGGCAAAGGCGTCTGAAGGAAGCGCAAGCCGAGAGGATCACTGCCGGACACCAGGGCTCCTTAAAAACCCACACGACTTAACTCTGCGCCGCTTCCGGTGCCAGAGTCCGCAGGCCTCCAGGGACACGGAAGTCCGGGCGGGACAGGGCAGCGCAGAAATCGCAGCGTCTCGATGGGGGACCCCATCCGTGTGTCTCCCTGGGGTGAACCCCGAGCCGCAGCCCATGTCGGAGCCCCGCGGTCGGCGACCTGAGTCACCGCCGGGCCTTTGTGCTTCTACCGTCGTCTGACTTAAAGAACAGCTCACTGCGGAGTGGTGTCTGTGTGACAGAATCCCTGTCCGTCTCTGTCTAGATGTTCTGCTCAATTCTGTCACGACGTTGCCTGACGTTTCCAGAGCGGGGGCAGAATATTGGGGTGGGGAGTCCGTGCAAATCAGGGTGAGGCCGCGTCTGCTTGTTGCCTCTCTCATCTTGAAAGTCAGCAGAGGTGGTCAGGGCAGGAAAAAAGGGCCTCTCGCAGCATGAGAAACTTAAGTATTTCATGACGTTGCATCGAGAGCTTCCACCTCTGAAAACAGGCGGCAGAAGTGTTTCAAAGCCCCGGGCGCGCCTGGGGACCGGGCTGCCCTGGCCGCGGGCACGGCCGCCCCGAAGGCCTCAGTGTCTGGACCGCGGGGAGACGGACCTCGCAGGAAAGGGCTTCCCAGGCCCCCGGCTCCGGCAGCTCTGAAGAGCGAGTAAGGTTGTGGGCAGTGAAACGTTTGCAGACGTCAGATCCCCCGCGTATGGAGCGTCGCCGAGGCCCTGACCTGACGCAAAGGGTGCCGAGAGGCCCCCGCGAGCCCCGGGTCGGGTCTGCCGCCTGCGCTCCTGCAGTTCCCGAGGGGCCCGCGTCAGAGAGGCGCTGGCCAGCTGACCCGGGGCCCAGGCGCCCGCCCGACCCCACACCGCGGAGGCTCTGGCATCTCTGGGGCAGCTGTTACAGGGGTACCTGCACTTTCAAAACTCCTGCATGCCCTGTGTCGTCTCACAGTCAGGAAACAAAGACTTTATAAAGACGCAGCGTCCTTATGACCAGGAAGCTCGGCAGGCGGCGCTCACGTGAGGTCTGCTTGCCCACCGTCCACTGCCCCCCCATCTCGCGAGGAGGGCTGGCTGTCCACCCCTGAAAGGGCAAGGATGCCTCCCCGCGACCAGAAGACGGGACGTGAGTTGTCACCAGCTCAGCCTTTCCCGTCTCCTGGGCCCTGAGAGAGACACTCCCCAAATTTCCCACCAGAGACCAACTCTAGCGGGAAGGTCTGCGGGTGCTGGGGAACTGCCGGTCTCGCAGGGGCAGAGGACCCTCAGTTCAGAACCCACATGAGGACGAGCCTGCCTGGAAAACCCCCGCCCTGAACCTGAGGACAAAACGGGCCGCGTCCGCCCCCAAAGGCAGTGGTCCGGCCAGCCCGCGGCCTCATGTCCCCAAGAGCAAGCGTGACACCGAGAGAAGGCCCTCGAGCGAGAAGCAGCCCAGCTGAGCCGCTCCGGCTCCAGCCCATGGGCTTCGCTGCTGGGAGCCCGAGCAAACCCCTGGGCTCGCGCTCTGGGGTGCTGTCAGCAAGGCCGCAGCGCCTGCAGAGGGGGCCTGGGCCCTGACCGCCGCCAGCCCAGACGGGCAGCCTGGTGAACAGCACCGCAAACCTGAGGCCACCGGGCCTGAGGGACAAATCCCCCGGGGGCGGCAGGTCCCTAACACCCTGGAGGCCGCGGGTGGGGACGGATGTGGAGGGTACGCGCCTCGCCTCCCCCGTAGGTCTGGCACAGGTACGGGGACCTCCAGAGGTTGCCCAGGCCCACGGCAAACCCGATGCAGCTCAGAAGGCACTGGAGCTTGTTGTCCCACTTGGGCCGCTCATCCCCACCAGCATCCACAGGTGGGTCCGGCTCCAGGGTGCCCTCCACGCCCACCACCTGCTCCCGGCCGCAGCCCGGGACCTCCACTGGGGCTGGGAAGCCGCAAGCCGTCTCCCCTGCAGGTGTGATTTTTCATGATTTAAAGGAAAACCAGTGGAGCCGGTTAATTGGTAACAACCCCCCCCCCCGCCCGCCACAACTGGGTGCCCCTGCCCGCCCCCGGCTCCCGCCCGATGCCAACAGCCCACAGCTGCTGCCACCACCAACACGAGAACCTCAAGGATTCCAAGGCTGGGACACATTTAGTTGTTTTTATAAAGTTTTACTTAATTGACTTTGTGAGATAATTGCAGACTCGCACGTTGCCGTGAGGAGTAGTACCCAGTGCCCACGCTCCCAGCCCCCCAGTGGAGACGCCCTGCAAACATCTCGCCAACATCACAGCGGACACGTCCGTCCCCGAGGGTCCCTCTGTCCCCTGTGTGGCCGCACCCCTGGCGGCCTGCATCTGCGCTGTGTCGCTATGGATGTGTCATCTCACGCACACTGTATAAACCGTGTGACCATGGGGTCGGCCTCAGTCTCTGGAGACCCACCAGGTGAGGTGTAGTACGGCCATGGGGCTCCGTGTCCGCTGTGCACTGAGCGGGTGGGGCTGTGAGTAATAGCTGAGATGAACACCTGCACGCGGCTTTGTGTGGACGTGGGGCAAGTGCCCGGCAGGACTGCCGGGCCTGGGGCCGTGTTTATTTTTAAGCCACATTTATCTTCCAAAGAGATTTCCAAACTTCTCAAATTGTCTGAACGTGAACTTTCCCTCTGGTTCCCAATGTTCTTGTTCTGAGGATGCCCAGGAAAGTTCCAGAAGATCAGCCCTCCCCTCTGCATCCGGTGGCACCCCCGTGCCCAGGAATCCATGCTGGGTGTGAGCCCACCATTAGCCACAGGGGTCGTGGAGGGAGTGGGGGCCTGGATCCTCAGGGGGCTCCCTGGGGTGGGAGGGTGACACCAGGGCGCAGGGGAGGGGGATTGGCCAGGCTAGGGGGACACGTGAGCCCTCGCCTTAGCTCGGAGCACCTCCTGCCTGCGGGCTGGAGAGGTAGTGAGCTGTCACCGCGGATTCAGCCTAAGCCTCCCACTGGGGGCTCCCTGGACGCGTTCGCCCCCGACCCAGCAGACGCTTCCGCTAGGACAGGCCCGGGCCCTACATCCATAATCTCATGTTTCCTGGATGGCGGGCTTACAGCCGGGCAGCTGATGCCAAACATGGGGGTCCCGGAAACGCAGGCCCCAGGGGACACATTTTTTAGACATCCCTTTTTGGGTGAGAGGAAAAAGTGAGAAAAGGGAGAATCAGAGAAAATGGAAAGCAGTGGGGGGAGGGGGAGGGCAGGCCCAGCCCCGAGTGACCCACACAGGCCTTCCCCTCCGTGCCTCCAGCTCCCTTTTTCCCCTGTCCCCCCCACAGTGACCCGGCCAGCAGCTCCCATATCCTGAGGTCAAGGCGCACCCACCCCTGCACTCCACCGGGCACCTGGGGTAATGGGGGCTCCGTGGGCACAGCAGAAGCGCAGTCCGGCCCCGTCCACTCGAGGCTGGGGCTCCGCTGCTTGCGCGTCCTCTGCATTTAGACAGCATTTAGGCCAGGAGTGTGAAAGGGAGAGATTTATTCAGACAGACGCGCGATGCCCACAAAGCCCAGATTTCTAACAATCTGCGAAATGTGAAGTCTGAAGGAAGCCCTCACCAAGCCACAGAGAGACGGACGGACCAACCCGGCCAGATCACGCCTGCGAGCGTGTCCCCCTCCATGCCCCGGGGCAGGAGGTAGGGGCGTGTGTCCAGGGGGTCCGCAGCAGAGCTGTCCCGGAGGAGGGTCGGAACGCTCTGGGGAGCAGGGAGGTGGGGTCCTGCGGAAGCTGGCGGGGCGTCTCCAAGTGGGAGGGACATGGCGCTGGGACCCACTCCCACTCGGGTCTCCCATCCTGCACCAAGAATCATCAGAAGGTCCAGTTTAACTTAAACTTCCAGATTTTTCCATGGAAAGTGGAGGCGACCAGTTCTTGGAAACAAATACCCAAGTGCCACGTGAACACGAAGGGGGGTTTTCTGCCCCAAATCGCCCAAGCTGAGTTTTATTAACTATTCGTCTGTTCATGGCGGCCAGATGCAGTGATTAAGTGGGTCAGCCTTCACGACGCCGGAATGTGGCCAAGACTTGGGGGCTCTTCCCAGCCGGCAGGTGGGCGGGGCCCCACAGGACTCGCAAGCGCACTGGCCTCCTCTGGACAGGCCTTGAGAAGGGCGCTCCTAGCCACGAGGTAAAGGCCCCGACCTCACCGCGGGAGTCCCGAGCTTAGGAGGTGACAGCGAGGGGAATGGGGGGGGGGCAACGAGATTATGTTCCTAGGGGCTGAGGTGAGCAGGACACGCCCAGCAGGTGCACCCCCGCTGCAGCTCTGACTCTCCCTGGGAGTGCGGGCAGGGCGGGGGCACCACCAGTCTGCTCCTGGGCCGCTGGCCTCACCTGGCAGGCATGTGTGCTGCAGGCAACATGCGTGTGTACACGCATAGCCATAGGTGTGCATGCCGACACACAGACACGCACACACATACGCACAAATACACGCGTGCACGTGCCCACACACTCACGCGTGCGAGTCCATCCACGGGCCGACTCGCGTGTGCACCTTCTCACACATATGCGTACAAGCACACACACTCACGTGAGTGTACCCGCACCGGGAGGGTCCCGACTGTCTCCTTCTGTGCACACGTGCTTACATACACTGACACACGCACACATAACCTTGCACACGTATACACACCCACCCATACCTATGTAGGCACACACCCACACACTGTGTACACACTTTTATACTTGTTCGCTTGCAATGTACACACACACGCTCACACAGCATCCACGCATATGCAAACACTCGTGCACGCACGTATATACACTCACACGCTCACGCACGCACGCACCTGCAGCCCACCCTCTCCTCTGACGCCACCCCCCGTGCTGTGGGCGGGGCCACTCAGGACTTCACGTCCCCGTTCACCGAGACCGTGGACTGCGCACCAACCAGCCCCTGCTGGTCCCCTGCCCTCTGGAAGCGGTTCCTGATGAGCCTGTAGATGGCAAAGCCAGGGATGGCTAGGCAGGGCACCCCGGCCACGACGACCACCACGCCGTACACCCAGTTCGGGTACTTCACTTTCTGGGATTTGGGAAATTCCTCCTGGAGAGAGAGAGCGACCTTGGGGTGAGCAGACGAGGCAGCCGGGGCCTCCCTCGGGGCGAAGTGCCCTCTCCCCCGTGTGACTCCCTCCTGGCCTCCAGGCTGAAGGGAGGGGGAGCCGGCCCCCAGCCCCACCCCGGAGGCCCAGGGCTCACGTAGGCCGGGTTCCAGACGCTGTACACGAGCTCCTCGTTGACGCTGATCACGAGGAAGAACAGGAAGATGGTCAGCATGAGCAGAGGGCTCACCACCCTCCACGTGACCTGCCAGAAGATGTTGGGCTTGTGGCCGATCATGAACGCGATGTCCCGGTTGAACCTGCAAAGCAGAGACCGAGGGGGCTGTCCCCGGTGCACACTGAGACACCTTTAATCCCAAGACGGCGGAGGGCGGGCAGCCGCTCCACCCCCAGACAGACGGTCCCAGTCCTGCCATGCCGCACCCTGACCCGTCACATCCTTCTGGGCAAAGATGCGCCTCCCCGAGGAAGACCACCGTGGGCACAGCAGAAGCCGATCTTAGCCTCTGAGGACCCCCGCCGCCCCACGGTGCCACTGCCCGGCTGGACTGTGGACTCGTGTCAGAGGCGGCCCCGGGCAGGCACTGATGCACAGGAGGGGCCGGAACTTCTGGGGATGGAGGAGGGAAGCCGTCGAAGCCTCTGCCTCAGCCTCCTTGGCACGGCAGCAGCCCTGCCCTTGGGGAACCTCACCATCTCCCCCTGCCCTGTGCCCAATGCCCTTCTGCACAGATGCGTTTGTCGTCTGCAGAAATCAGAACAAAGTGGGCAGAGCGTAAACGTGAGCCGTCCAGGGCCCGGCGAACACAGAGGATGCTGCTGGAGAAGCGCAGGCGCCCAGGCCTTGTCCCCGTGGGGCTCAGGAGCCCCGTGACCGGACGCTTCCGCTCGGCCCGTCCTCCCCGAGGCAAGCGATGCAGGGTAGCTGCCCGGGGCCAGTGTCTGGCTTCAACAGCCTTCCGGCTGTTCACAGAGGGATGTGATCTCTCAGACAGTTTCACACCTGCTGCAAGGTCAGCATCACACATGCGGTGACATCCATACCTTTCCATCCGCACGTCCCTCCCTGACGTCTGCTGATGCTACACACAGCAGGTCTCCCAAGTGCGCCTCAGTCTCCCCACGGCGCCACCAGGCTGGTTCGAGTTGTGTTGCGAGTGAACCCCCTGCACGTGTGTCCTTACACACGCGCGTGCTCTTGGTGGTGCAGGAAAGGGGTCCCAAGGCGGCTCCCTCTATGGGTTTCCAGCAGATTATTTCTGGAGCTGTGGTGAGTCCAGCTCCTACTAAGAGCCCAGGGACCATCTTCTGGGTCCCCACCGATTCCCCGATGCCCTGAACGGCGGGCCAAGGGATGGCTGACCAGGCCACACTTGTCTGCCTTTCTTTGCCTGAGAAGCCCTCCCCAGACCCCAGGGAGCAGCCCTGGCTGGGCAGCCCGAGCTGGAATAAAGCACCCAGCTCCCTCCCCACAGGTGGGGTGCTGGGGAAGCCCCTCCACCCGCAGCAAGCGGCCTGCCTGTGCACCCGCCCTGGCTTCTCTCACCCACCCCGAGACTGTGCTATCTCCTTCCGCTGCTGCCAGCGCTTATCCTGGGGCCTGGGAGCATCTGGAAGCTGGACGGGGTACGGTTTGCATGCATGCGGGACCCCTCTTCTCTCCCTGTCGCCCTCCCAGGGCCAGGCCCCTGCCTACACCATGCCGGGCCGGAAGGGAGATGCAGGCTTGGTCCCGTGTCTTCGCGGGCCTGCCGCCCCTTGTCCTGGCCCGAACGCATCCCCTTGTCCCGTGATGGGAATGTCCCCTGGCCATTAGAGATGGTCCTTCGCCTTCCCTCTTACCTGTCTATGCCGTACACGTAGACGACAGAGAACATCTCGAAGAAGGCAACGGTGAGCAGGGGGATGGAGCCCGCGTACCTGTCCAGCAGGGACAGCCAGTACTGGCCGGAGTTCAGCGTGAAAATTAAGGCGAGGAGGTACGTCCCCAAGCAGATGAGGCCTGCGGGGCGCAGCAGGGCCATTGTCGCTGGGCAGAGCGGGCCGCCGGGGACCCAGGCCCCACATCTGCACCACGGCCGAGACCCCCGGAGCCGGTCCTCCCAGCTCTGCCCGCACGGCCCTGGCCCCGGTCCGGCCTACCTGTAAGCAGCTCCTTGGGCCAGTTTTTGGGGATGACGTTGAGGTCCTGCAGGGGCACCACCACACCCTCCATGTTCCCAAACATGGACGACAGGCCCAGACAGAATAGCATGATAAAGAAGAGCACGGACCAGAGCGGGGCCGCCGGCATCCTGGTGATGGCCTCGGTGAACACGATGAACGCCAGCCCGGTGCCCTCCACGCCCTGCAGGGTGCGGCAGGCGCGTCACCCAGGGGCCAGGCTGGCCCTGTCGTCAGACGGCCCTCCGCCTGCCAAGCCAGCACCACGCAAATATGGCTGATGGGAGCCATTGTGGGAAACGACCAGACCTTGTCTTTTAGCCCTAAGCGTATTTTTAAAAGCTGAACTAGTTTCGCGACCGGGAAGTGGATCACATTGTCCAGCAGTGGTCGGGGCCCCGTGCGGCCGGACAGACACTCGGCAGACGCACACGGACTGCCATCTGCTCACTGATGGGCACCACCACCCCCTACGTCTGGGGCCAGAGCACTAAACGACTTCAATGGGCCCGAGCGCGAGTCCCCAAAGCAGACACCCTGGGCGTGCGCCCACCAGCGGTCACAGCAGCCGACGGGGCAGGCAGCACCAAGGACGCGCCCGCGGGCACGTAATGACCACGCTTTGCCCGGGGTGGGTGGTCCTGTGCGGCCACACGCGGCCCACACAGGTCAGTGAGGCCTCAGGCAGGAGCTGCCCCTCTTGGGGGCCAGGGTTCCCGGGGATAGAACCTCCTCAGAGAAACCTGAGCTCGGAGGGACTGAGCGGGGAGCCGGCAGCCCCGCAGGACTCATGCAGGGCCGGGATCCCATCAGAAGCCGGGGCCCAAGGCAGCGCAGCAGCATTTACACCAGGGCCCAGGACACAAGGACTCAGCTCCACGCAGAAGAGTGGGAGGCTGAGGGGCGTCGTCACCAGCGGCCTGGTCCCACACCGCGGAGGAGCGTGTCCGGGGTTCTAAGAGCCCAGACCCCGTGGAAAAGACAAAAGCACGTCTGCGCTGCCCGGGGCGTGGGGAGGGGGGCAGGAGCTCTGCTGACGGAGGACGTCCAGGGTGCGGGACTGTGTGAACTTACAGCGTAAACTTACTAAAACCCTGCAAACTGCGCGGGACACGGGAGAGCTTCCAGGTGAGAACTGACACCTCGATAAGGTTGCTTTTTAAAAAGAAAGGAAATTCAGTCTCTTGGCCGGGGAGGGGGTCACCGTGACTCCGTCCCTCTCACCCGGGGCTCCCAGGGGAGAGCCAGGCAGGGAGGACCCTCTGCTCTGTGTCCACTCCTGGCGAGATTGTGCTGTCGCCGGAGAAACAGTGCCAGGCCCTCACAATGCTCCACATGCCCCGAAATGTCGGGTGGCTCCAAATAAGAAAATTGCAAAAACAAAATTAGTAAATGTTGGCCCATGAGCATCACAGAACGCAACGTCACTGATCTTGGAGTTGGTGTTCAAAGCATCTGTGCGTCAGGCGAGGGTTTCCCAGCACCGTGACAGCCACCAGCTGTCGAGTGATTTCAAAAGTATAGTTAGGGGCTTCCCTGGTGGCGCAGTGGTTGGGGGTCCGCCTGCCGATGCAGGGGACGTGGGTTCGTGCCCCGGTCCGGGAAGGTCCCACGTGCCGCGGAGCGGCTGGGCCCGTGAGCCATGGCCGCTGAGCCAGCGCGTCCGGAGCCTGTGCTCCGCAGCGGGAGAGGCCGCAGCAGTGAGAGGCCCGCGTACCGCAAAAAAAAAAAAAAAAAAGTACAGTTATAATGACTCTGCCCTTTTTGCAGAAGAAATTAAAGTAAAAATGGACCACAGGGTGTTTCTGTGTGTTTGACCTGAGGCCATGGAGAGGTCAGGCCCACGGAGGCCCTTGGGTCCCTGCCTCTGCATCTCGGGGCCTCACACTTGGGGCTCGTGGCCCAGCAGACGCTGGTGCCCTAGAGCCAGCGCCCAAGGGGCAGGAGGGGCAGGGTGGGCCGGCACGTGGCAGGGGGACGGGTCTGTCGGAACTGAGCTCCCGGGGGAAGCTTGGTGTCCATCCACCCAAGGTGCCCGCTGCCCTGCCTCGCGGCCCAAGGTGCCTACCTCCGAGAGGAAGGTGTTCATGTCGCATGTCTGGAACTTGAGCTCTGCGTAGGCCGCGGGGTTGGAGGCATTGCACCACTGCTGCATCTCAGCGAAGTTCTCCTGTGTCACGTTGCCTTCGGGCAGGTCGAAGCCATTGATGAGTGTCAAGATGTTCCTGGAAATAGAGTGAGGCTGACTCCAGCCCTGGGTGGGCTCCCTGGAGGCGGAGGCGAGGGGCGGGGACGCAGCGGCCACCAGGGCGCCAACCAGCCACTCACGCGCTGAAGCAGTCATCGAAGCGCTCGGTGGCCCGGAAGCCGATGATGGAGTAGACCACGGTGGCCGCGTACACGGACGTGAAGCCATTGATCACAGACACGATGACCGAATCCATCTCACAGTTGTTGCTGCGGACGAAAGCGGCTTCGGTGACCACAGGCCCGGAGACACCGTGTACACCCGACCAGCCCGCGCTGGCACAAGTGGGACGGCCAGAGCCATCGGGCCAGCCTGAGAGGCTGAGCCGCCCCTGGGCATGGATGGGGGAGGGGCTCTCGGACAACCCGCCCGGACGCCAGGTGACGGTCCCCAAGCCCTGCTGCGACCTGGTGGCCCCTCGGTGCCCCCAAAAGCCCTGGGGACCCCCAGAGCTGGAGCTGGAGATGCCTGTGTTCAAGTCTCTGCTGGGCCAGCGTCTGCTCTGGGCCCAGGAGGTGACTCGTCGGCCCCACGCGGGCAGGACAGCCTGGACCTTACAGCCCACCAGCCACAGAGGCTTCAAAGAGGCGGCGTGGGCCAGGTGTCCCCCACCCCCTGGCCGGGACCCCTTCCCTCCCCCCTCCCTGCCCCCCTGCCCCTGCCAAGGACCCCTTCTGCCGGCCGCAGGCCCTCACGGCTGAGGACTCCCCCCTCCACCTGGACACCCAAAGCCTCCCTCACCTCGGCGCATGACCACTGACCTCCCCCCTCCCCCCTGCCGACAACACCATCCTTCCAGACGCTTCCATCAGGAGCCCCCAGGGAAATGCAACTCAAACCACAGTGAGATGCCACGGCACACCCACCAAGGCGGCCGGAACCAAAACATTTGAGAGTGACAGGTGTGGGTGAGGGTGTGGAGGGACCAGGGCTGCGCACACGGCCCTGTGGGGGGCTGTGAGGTGGGGGCGCCGCGGTGGAGAACTGCTCCCCAAATGCTTAGACCTCGAGCCGCCCTGCAGCCCACCAGCCCTGCCCCTTGGGGTACACCCGCGGGGAGCCAGAACAGGCGCACACGGAGCTTGAACGCAAACATTCACAGCAGCCGGCAAGTGGACACAACCAGATGCCCAACGGCCGAGGGATGATACACGGAGCCCAGCGTGGCCCGTCCACAGGCCTCAGGGCGACTCGGCCACGAAAGGAAGGAGCGTGACGCACGTGACAGCCTGGACGAACCCCGAGGGCCTCAAGCTCAGTGGAAGGAGCCAGACACAGAGGGCGGAGCCTGAGGAGGCCGCATCTGTGAGATGTCAGAAGGGGCTGACCCCCGGGGAGAAAGCAGCTGAGTGTCCGGGGGCCGGGGAGGGCGAGGGGCTGGCTGCTGGGCGGCGCGGGCTTTCTCTCGGGGGTTGGAAATATTCTGGGATCAGCGGCAACCGTTGCATGGCTCTGTGAGCACACGAAAAGCCGCGGGACTGTGCGCTTTAAAGGGGGCGGGTGTGTGCGGCCAGGAGCAGCTGAATCTTCACCCTCAACTACCCCCCACCCCCCACCCCCCCGCGCCAGTCCGCTGGGCCTCACGGCACCCTCGGCCTGGGTGACCACACTCAGCACCCACCCGCCGTCGGAGCCTTTGTTCACGTGTTCTGGAGCCCCAGCGCGCTCTGACGCCAAGCCGGCCCAGCCCCCGGCTCCAGACCCCTCGCCCTGCTCGGTTCTTCCTTTTCTCCGAGTCTCTCATTGCCTGCGACCTGACAGAAGCTCACCGTGCTGGTGTGCCTCTGCCGGATGCATGGACGCGGGACCCAGGAGCATGGGTCCTGGCGCGTGGGAGGCGGGGGCGGGCGCCCTGTAAGTGCTTATGAGATGAGCGGACACCGCTGCGCTCCCCTGGAGGCCCTGGGGGTTCTGGTACTTTCTGTGTGGGTGTCGGTCTGGGGTGGACGGTGCGGGATGCCGAGGGGTGGGGGACGGAGGGGGTAGCAGCAGCGCTCGCTGCCTCAAGGGCCAAGGCACAAAGGGGAGGCCAAAGGGTAAGCAGGTCCCGCCCGCCTGCTCATGGCCCAGCCGACCGCAGTCCAAGAGGCTCGGACCGGCGCCTCTGGAGAGCGCGCGTCCCTTCCCTTCACGCTCACGGCAGGTCCAATGTGGAGACCGAGGCTCCGAGCACCGGAACACCTGGTGGAGTGACAGCCCTGCCGCCCACGGGACCCTCTGTCCCTCGTACTCACTGGACAGAGTTGTAGCTGGAGAAGGAGATGAGGCCCCCAAAGGCCAGCGAGAAGGAGTAGAAGACCTGGGCCCCCGCATCGAGCCAGGTGACTGGGTTGGCCAACTCCGTGACCTGCGGCCAAACAGACACCTTCGGCTGTGCGCCGCTGATGCGGGGGTGTGGGAGACACAGGAGGGGCGCCCAGGGGGGACAGGAGCCTGGAGGCAAGGTGACAGCCGAGGCCACCGGTCGGCGGTCAGAGGGAAAACGGCCCCGAGGCGACAGCTGATGACCCTCCACCCAGAGCCGCAGCTGAGCCGGCCCATGACCCACACAGGCCCGGCCCAGATGCAGGGACCCTGGGACCAGGCAGGCGCTGCGGTGCCCAGGCCAGCGGGTGGCCGGCGGGGACTCACGTTGGGCGTGAAGAGGAAGACGATGCCACTGGAAGCTCCCTTCAGCGTCAGGCCCCGGATCAGGAAGATGGTCAAGACGACGTAGGGCAGCGTGGACGTGACGTACACGGCCTGGGGAGGTGGCAGGTGTGGGACAAAGGAGGCCAGAGCGGGGGTAGGGGCCCCCGCCTCGAAGAGGAGGCTGGCCATGTGGGACCTGCGCTGCTCTGCTCCGTGCGCCCCGGGTCCCAGCCTCCCTCTCTGGTTTCTATGTTCTGTTGTGAACACGGTTGCTGTTTAGCTCTGCCGACCGGACGGACGTCCCTGTCCCCCCCACACTCGGCTTCCTAAACACGTGCTTGAGAGCCATCTGGTCCAGCACCGAGTCTGCGGCCCTCCCAGACAGAGGGCACGCAGGGGCTGGGCCCCCGGAGCTGGTGAAGGGGCAGCAGCTTGGGCGCGGCCCCCCCCCCAGCGCCCCCGGGACTGCCCGCTGTCCCTGCACCTTCCCGGTGGCTGGTGAAGGGGCAGCAGCTTGGGCGTGGCCCCCCCAGCGCCCCCGGGACCGCCCGCTGTCCCTGCACCTTCCCGGTGGCTGGTGAAGGGGCAGCAGCTTGGGCGTGGCCCCCCCCAGCGCCCCCGGGACTGCCCGCTGTCCCTGCACCTTCCCGGTGGTCTCGATGCCGCGGATGGTGCACACGTAGAGCACACTCCAGGCGCACGTCAGGCACAGCAGGACCCACCACTGCACGGAGCCCGAGTCGTCGATGGAGGTGGAGACGTTGAGGGTCTCCCGGTACCAGTAGTAATCCACGGGGGAGCTGCGGGCACACTCCTCCACGTAGCCTGGCACGGGCACCCATGTGAGTGTGGGTCACGGAGCAAACGGACCCCCAGGGAAGAAGCTCAGGCCCAGATCCCAGGGCACTGATGCCAGGGGTGCAGGGCGGCTGTGCCCAGCCATACACGTGTGTGCACAGCCACACGCAGCAGACACTATGCGCACGGCGTACTAGCAGGTGTGCGAGCACGCTTGCATGCGGTCGTGTGCACGTGTGCTACTCGTGTACGTGGTTAGCATACGCACACGCCAAACAGACTTCTCACATGCAAACCCGGTACAGGCACACACACGCACACGTGTGGCGTGCACACAGGGCCTCCACTGCCTGCCTTCTCCCCCCACCCCCACCCCACGGCACTCAGACATTCAGGGGGTCACCAGCCTTTGGGGGTCCCAGGCCGGAGCCCACACCGGGCAGCTCTGTTCAACCTCACACACTCTCGCCACTCTGAGCCCCGGGGTCCCAGGGTCCTGATTGCCCCCCAGGCTCACGGAACCACAGAGAGACCCTGCCAAGGGGGCATGGTCTAATCCTGGCAGACCTCCCCTCACCCCACCCCATCCCCAGAGATGGGAAGGTTGCCCTGAATGGTCCCAGTGCGCCCAGGGAGCCCACGGGGGCAGGGCCCGCCCCTCTCTGTGCTCCGGTTTTTGCCAAACTTGGGCTACAACCACGCGAACTTTGGAGAATCAGAGGGCGGCTGCTCGTGGGCCGGCGCCCCGCCCCCCCCGCCCCAGGCCCTCCAGGGCTCACCTGTCTGGTTGGCGTTGAGTGGGCACTGGCTCCACGGCAGGGGGTCCTGGAAGGAGTTGAAGAAGTACCACATAACCCAGGCGATGATGGTGTTGTAGTAGAGACCCACCATGAAGGACACGAACATGGATGCGATGCCTGAGGGGGAGTGGGGAGGTCACCTTTGGGGGGAGCCTCCTGGCCCACTGCGTGTGAGTGGACGGAGGCCCCAGACAGCAGGGGGCGGCCCCCGGCGGTCAGCGTCCCTCCCGGTCCCTGCTCTGGGCAGGCCGTGGGGCGCTCCGCTCTCCCCACATGTCTGCCCCTCCCAGGCCCTGCACGCCTGGGGACTCGGGACGTCCTCTGCTGCCCGGTTAGCCCCTGGTGGCCTGGACCCTGCAGCCACACCCCAGGAGATTCTAAGGAAGGGTTTGCAAAGGCCTCAGGGTGGGGGCCGTGGAGCCCTGGGACCTTCCTGTCCCTGAATCGTGAAGGGAAGGAAGGAGGACAGGGTGGGGCTTGCTGCCAACATGGGACCCCAGGCAGGCGCCCAAGTCAGAGTGCAGACACGCACCTACGCCCTTGAGGGCCGGGTGAATGGAGCTCCAGACGCCCACGCTCCCCTTCCGCAGCCGCTGCCCTATGGCGAACTCCAGGTGCAGCAGGGGGATCCCCTCCAGGACCAGCAGAATGAGGAAAGGGATCATAAACGCCCCTGGAGAGGGAGGGGCGGCATGCAGTCAGGGGGCAGCTCGCTGGACTACACAGGCCACCGTCACAGGCGTTTGTCACAAACACAAAGGATATCGCCGTCGACAACGCCCGTGGTGACGGCCAGCGGTGTTGCTGTGGGCGGGGCTCACGCCACCTCCTAACGGGGGCCAGCTCACCCTTGTCTGCCATCCCTGCAGGACGCTGTCTGCGCCACAGCCCCCGGAGGGCGAGGGATGGTGTCCACGTGTAGGTGGAGCCCAGGGAGGGGCACGTGCCAGGGTGAGTCCCTCAGCGGGTGTGGACACACGTGCCACCCTCACGCAAAGGTAGGGAAGGGCAGAGGGGAGAGGCCGGGGGTTCAGAGGCTGACCCGGACATCTGGCAGGAGGGCTTCTCAATCTGAGGCTCAGGGACCCTGCCCTGGGGACGTACGGGAGCCAGACGCAGCACCTGCCGGCCCTGCCCCCTGACGGGCACCAGGGTCCAGCCTGGCACCGACCAGGAGTCCCGTGAACATCTGCCGAGCATAAGTGAAGGACGGGGACGTGGTGACACCTGCTTTCACGGTGCATGTGCTCCCACTGGGCTCTGCTACCCGGCCCACAGTGACGCCCCTTCTTTCTGTGCCCCTTCCCACTGCTCCGTCCTCAGCACCACCACCCCCAGTCCCCAAGCCATGGTTGTGCCAGCCGCCCTGGCCCGATCCAGGTCGGGCCCCCCAGCTGCTCCCAACACCCTGAACCGGGCTCCGGGGAAAACCGGGGGGGAATTCCAGGTGCACACGGCCTGGCACCGCACCGAGCACAGCCGAGATTAGCACAATCGTGGTTACCAAAGGCCGTTCCCATTAGTCGGGACGAACCTCAAAGCCGAAACTGGGCGCTAAGAATTGGAGACACACGACTGCTTCAGGACTTACGAGCGGATCCAGGTCCAGCATGATGGGGTCGCGCGGTTGGGTTCCCAGGACGCCGGGGCTGCCCTGGGACGCTCGCTCTGTGGCACTACCTCTCCGCCCCAAGTGGCCGGTGTCCAGCTGTGAACCTACCAAGTGAGGGGGTGCCCCGCGTCTGCCCCTCACCCTGGGTGTGACACCCCATCTGGAGTGTCTGTGCAGCCCCCGTCTCCCTGCCTTCCCTGCGCCCACCTCTCCCCCTCGTCCTCCCCGCCCCCGCCCCTTTCTCCGGCACGCTCATTCTCTGTTCTCCCCCAGATATCGCAAACCCTTCACTTCTGCCCCGTCGTCTCCCGGACCGCAGCCAGGCCACCACCTCCCCACACTGGCCCCCCGGTCAGCGTGCGTGTCACAGCCTGAGCTAGCGGTCCTCGGTGGCGTGGCGCTGTGTGTGCCCACGGGTATGTGAGTGAGTGTGAGAGCGTGTGGGCGTGTCCGTGTGTATGTGGACACTCGGTGTAAGCGTGCGCGTGGATGTGTGTCCTCGTGCACGTGTGGGTGCACGCAGCGTGTGCATGTGCAGGTGTGAGAGGGTGTCTGTGTGCACACGTGTGTGTGTCGAGAGGGACTCGGAGGGGCGGGGGGCCCACAGCCTCTGCCAGCCCGGCTCTCCCTTGAGCTCCTGGCTTAGTCCCTTGGCCTTTTCTCTTTTTCCCTCCTCCGTCTGCCTCCACAGAGCCCTCACGTTGGGCGGACAGGCCCCAGAGCCCGGTGGCACCTCCTCCCTCCCCGTGGCCCTTCCTCGCTCTCCACGCCAGGACGCTGAGGGGCCACAGGCCGCAAGACTCTCTCCCAACCTGGGGCTCCAGGGACAGGCTTCTTCCGGTTCCATGGCTGCCAGGGGGCTGAGGGCCAGGAAGCAAGAGGTGTGGGCTGTGACCACGAGGAAAGACCCCAGGAAAAGAAGGCCCAGCAGACGGATCCCCTGAGGGAGGGGAGGGGAGCTGCCCTGGGTCTGGGGACACGGCCGGAGACGTAGGCTCAGGGCAGGGACTCCTGCGATCCCTCTGTCAGTGAAGGTAAAGTTGAAATAAGATTTGTCTCTCTGACGTTTTCTTGGGAGCTTGATTTGAAAATCTTTGGGGCAGAACTACCAAGAAGAAAACGACCCCATGATTCCAAATCCCGTCCCCTCCCCTCATGGTGCCACTTTTACTCACCCCCCACCCCCAGTCTCCCTGCCCCTTCACCTCCATCTGGAAACTCCTATTCATCCTTGAAAACCTCGCTTGGATAGCACTTCTTCCAGGAAGCCCCCCCTGCTGCCTGTTGTCCTGGCACCTCTCCCTCCCACAAGTTCCTCGGGGACCAGAGGCTCAGCTTCAAGAGGATGGGAGGGTGGGACCAGCACATGTCCACTGCACCCCCAGAGGTGGGCTGGGCCAGGGAGCCCTCCTGTGTGCCCATGTCGTGCAGTCCGCCTGCCCAGTTCCCCCAGCCCTGGCAGCACCAGCAGGAGGCAGGCACTCTGCACCTTGTTCTTTCCAGGGACGTGTGGTTCTTGGCTTCTTTTCTCTCATGAAACTCAGGCTCCAGGGAATATGCATCTTCCCTTTTTAAACGGGCTCCCCTTCCGCAGGGGCAGGTGTGGAGGAGGTGGAGGGACAGAGGAGGGAGGGCTGTGGGTCTCACTGAGGGAGGAAAGCCACGTAAGTGCCCGGTGCCCGGCATGGTTCCAAAGGTCCCCAGAGGCAGAGACGACCCCCACGGAGGGACACACATGCAGAGAGAGACGCGGGGGCAGGAGACGTAAACACCACCCCACCCCACCCCACCCCCGCCCCGGGATAACGACATGGAGTTTCTCCAAAAATCAGGAAGCCAGACGGGGGAGGAGGGAGCTGCCAGACAGGGGAGGAGGGAGCTGCCGGAAGAGGGCCTGGCGGTGGCCCACGTGGCGCAGGTTCAGGTGCGGGGTACCTCTCAGCTTTGGAGTCTCCCAGGGGCGCTTCACTTTTGTTTAATCATGAAGGATAATCGCAGACCCTCAGTCGGCTTCCAGGAGGAAAGCGAAGCGGAAACTGAGGCTGCTGCCCTTCCCGTGTCGAGGATTTGCCCGGGGACTTGGGGTGGTCCCATGCCTGGGCTTGTGTTGGGGGTGGGCAGCAGGTCCCTCAGTTGAGGGCCAGCCTCCCCCGGGCACTGCCCGCTTCCCCAGACACCCATGAGGGGCCGTGGGTCCCCCCGCCATTTCCCCAAATGACACCAGCGCCCGCCCTCACCCAGGGCCTGCCCTGCGTCCCTGCCAGCCCCGTGATCTGGACTTAGTGCCCGGCTGCCACGGAGCTGGCCTGCGGGAGGGGCCCAAGTAACGCGGGCGGGTCCTGCCCTCCCCGGGCCTGGCCCACCCTGCTGGTCTGTGCGGTCCCAGTCAGCATCTGGCAGAGCGGACCCCTGAAAGGCATCCAGGTCCCCCAGGCCAGGGGACGCCAGAGCCCCGTGGCACCGCCCCGCGGGCACAGCAGCTGCCCGGAGGGCCTGGGGGCAGAGAGGAGGCCTGGGTTTGTCCAGGGCCTAGAGGTCACGACCCCAGAAGTGGGACCACCTGGGACCCCACACTCCCGCGGGCCCTGCTCTGCCCTCCTCGCCTGGGCCCTGTCCCCTGCGGGAGCACCGAGCCCGTGTGTGCCCCGGGTCTGCCGGACGGGCAGAGGTGGCCATCGCAGAGGGAGTGGACAGAGCCGGGGTGTGGAGGCTGGCGATCCAGGCACCCCGGGGGGGCCCACCTCCTGGAAACCCAGATGGCACGGGGGAGGGCGGGATGCGGCGTGGGGACCAGGGAGCTGAATGCAAGCGTGGCGCCCGATGCCGGACTCCTGGTCAGAGCAGAGGACAGGGAGCAGGTGCACTGCCCGCCTGCCGGCTGGACGTATAACCACGCGTGCGGAGCCCACGGAACGCTCACGGGGACTTGGGAAGGAGGGGCACAAAGGACGAAGGAGGAGATTCCTGAAGTGAGGCCACCCTGAGGCGTCGAGGGAGGAGCAGTGCGGACGGTGGGGGAGAGAGGCGGGGAGAGGTGCCAGCTTCCCCCACCCCCCAAGCCCAGAAAAGCAGCAGGTCTTTCCCAAGCCCCAGGGAGCTGAGACAGCCGGGGCTCCCACCCCCGCCCGCCCAGCAGGCTGCTCTGGGCCAGCCAGATCCTCCTCTGTGGCTGGGGCCACAGGCCTGCCTGCAGGGGGACAGCTCCTTCAGCATCACAGACCCCTGCTCTCTGCTGACAGCAAACACTCAGCCCAGAGCAGAGGCAAGCCGAGGCCAGGCCAGCCCGCGGGAGGGTGGAGGCGAGGGCTGCACACCCGCAGCCCCTGCTCGCGGAGATGCCGGGACCCACGCGAGACCCAGAACCAGAGGCCCGTGACTGCGTGGTCCCCCAGGGCCGTGCAGCAGCCGCTCGGCGTGCACGTGGCCACACACGCAACAAATACCGGGCAAACGTCGCCAACGCTCAAGCCTGAATCAGGGGCCTGGGGGTCCTTGTTGTGGCTTTCTCTACTTTTCTGTATTTACTTTTTTTCATAATATAAAGTTTAAAGTATCAGGGGCCTGGGGGTCCTTGTTGTGGCTTTCTCTACTTTTCTGTATTTACTTTTTTTCATAATATAAAGTTTAAAGTAAAGTAAAAGATCGTTTACTTCTTGAATGACCCAGAACTCCTGGAAATAACTGGAGACAAAGTAAGTTTTCACCAAGCCAGAACGGACGGTCAGGGTGGGAGGAGGTCAAAAACCTTCAAAGGCGGCATTTATCCCCAAGCTGGACAACCACCCCCCTCCCTCCTAGCTGGCTCTGCGGGGGCGGGAACGTCACCCTGATGGGTCCCCTGCCACCCGCTGCCTTGTCCTCAGGGATCGTCTCCCGGGTGTGGAGGACAGGACGCCCAGTTCCTGACCTGTGAGCTGGCCCAGAGGACTGTGGTCGGGCCCTCCCGGGGGCGGGGGGAGCGGGTGGACCAGAGTCCCGACCTGTCTGGGGCGGGGCGGGCGGCAGCCTCGCCCAGGGTGCCAGGGGCTGGACCTCCACCCTCGCCCAAGCGGAGGAGGGGCGGGGCCGCCTGAGGGAGCCCAGCTGCCTCCGTCAGCGGGGTCTGAGGCCGCTCTCGCGCTGCCCCTCGGGCTCCTGGCCCGTGTGCAGCTGTGCCCGGGAACCCCACTTCCCACGGGGAGCTGTTCCTAGTCAAGGGCCTAGGCTCCCTGGGAGTCTGAGGTCTTGGTTTCTGCTCTGTCACTCTCACTGAAGACCTTGCAGCTGCTGCCCGCGTGGTCCTCCCGGGCGTCCCTGCCCGGCTCTGGGGTCCCAGCCCCCTCTTCTCAGGGACAAGCCCCTGGCCTCCACCCACAAAGTGGGTCCACCCTGAGCCGCCCGGGGCCCACCTGCAGAGGGAGCATTCAGCCCTTCCTCCCTGCCCACCTCCTGTCCCTGTGCTGGACTCGAGGCTGGGACCCTCCCCCAGGACGGCCCCTCAGGGGCCGTGACCAGCAACTTCCAGAGGGGGGGCACCAGCCTCACTGAAGCAGCTGAGAGCCCGGCAATAATAGGCCGGACTCAGGCTGGGGGTCCTGACCTCGCAGGCTCCCTGGGGCCCCAGGCACAGAGGGAAGCGCAGGCTGGACCAGAGGCTCAGAGGACACACCCTCGCAGACACTCAGGAGCTCGAGCCCTTGGGGGTGGCACTGCGGGGACCCCGGGAGGCCACCTCCACGTCTGCTCTTCTGGGGGGCACTCGTGTCACAGAGCCTGGGAGAGCCTGCAGCTTCCTCGGAGTTAGAACTGACTCAGGTCACCGGAGGGCGCTCAAGAGCCCACAGATGTAGGAGCATCCCCAGAGCATCCGACCGGCCAGCTCTCGGGCTGGCCGTCCCGCGAGCGCTGCACCTGCCCCAGACCTCCTCCCCGAGTCCCGTTCCCCTACCCCAGGCCGGCATGGAAGGCGACACGCAGGGAGGGCCCAGCCCGGTGCCTACATGGTAGACTCACCAAGGGCTGGCGTTACTGCCCGTCGGGCCAGCACCTTCCACACTCAGAGGAGGGGGCTCCTCCCTGACCCCCACCCCCGGGTCAGACCAGGTCTGGGAACAGGGCAGGGCTCCAGGGTACTGGAGCATGGGGGCCCCCCACCTGACGCGCAGGCCCTGGATGTGCCAGCCCGGCGCGCCCGGAGCCGAGGGGCTTGCCGGCCCCCAGGCCACAGTGGGGCCTGGGGTGGAGGCGTGGGTGTCGCCCGCCCCGCCCGCCTACCTCCACCGTGGCTCTGGCACAGGTAGGGGAAGCGCCACACGTTGCCCAGGCCAACGCAGAAGCCCACGCAGGTGAGCATGTACTGAGCCTTGTTGTCCCACTTGGGCCGGGAGCTGCTCTCCTGCTTCTCGAGGCTCTCCAGCTCAGCCAGCGTGGGGATCCGGGCCTCCAGGCCGGGGTTGGGCAGCAGCAGCCTGACCATGGCGGGTGCAGGTGGGTCCCTCAGGCGCGGCCGGAGCAGAGGGTAAGTGGCCACGGGCCGGAGCCCCAGCACTTTATAGGGAACCTTTGGCACCTCACCCCGAGCACCTGGGCCGAAAGGAAGCGTCAGCAGATCTGGAGGGCGAGTCCACCAGACTGTTAATGCCTTATCTGCAGAGGCGCCGTGGACCCTCCAGGCTGCTCCCTGGCGCTGCCGGCCCCTCCCCCTGTGCAAACGCCAAGGCAGCGGCTCAGGTGAGCCTCGCCCACCCCCACCCCCACCGCGCACACCGGACTCTCCAGGAAGAGGGACCCGATGGTAGGACAGCCGCCTGGCTCTGCAGGACTCGGGCTCTCCGCACCCTCGGAGCCCCGCCCACCGGCCACAGCCCCCCCTGCGGAGGAGGGGAGGGGGCCCTCTTTCCCCAGCTCTCCCTGCCAGCGGGGGGACGTGGGGCATCCTGACCGCCTAACAGCTGGAGCCCTGGGTCCTGGCAGCAGCCCGCAGCCCTGTCCACACTGAGCCCGGTGCCGCCTGGGCCCCCCGGCCTGAGCTCTGGGCTCTAATTAGGTCCTCAGAGAGCGGGGCCACCGGCGCCCGGTGCCCAGAGCTGCTTCAGGTGGGGCCTCCAGGCTGGGTCCTCATCCCCACGCGCTCTCCTGGGGGCTCAGAGCCATTGCCCTGCCGCCCCCGCCCCTCCCCCGCCCCCCAGCTGGAACCCTCCACCAGCTCCTGTGTCTCTATGGGCAAAGGCCTCCCGAGCCTGCAGGCCCTGCCTGCCCTGCCGTGAGCTCTCACCTCACCCCCCACTCCGGCCAAGGCCCCTACTGCTCCTCGGACACTGCCGCCCTCTGGGTGTCCAGGGGCCGTCCCCCCGCTTCGAGCAGGACACAGACTGCGGGTGGCCCTGCTCTCCCATCCACAGGAGCATCTTCTCCTGTGACAGGACGTGCGGCTTACTCAGTTCTCTGGCTGATCGCCTGGTCCCCCATTCCCGGCTGTGCGCTCCTCTCCCTGTCTCTTCACTCACATTTGCCCTATAGCAACTTTTTATTACAAAACAAATACACGCTTATAGTAAGGAAAATTGGACAGTTTACACCAGGAATTTTCTCATTGTTCTATACAGTTTTATAAACGTGTATGACACCCACTCACCCACTACTTGACATGTCAGTGTCTGTGCCTGATTTTTTTTTTTTTTTGGCGGTACGCGGGCCTCTCACTGCTGTGGTCTCTCCCGTTGTGGAGCACAGGCTCCGGACGCGCAGGCCCAGCGGCCACGGCTCACGGGCCCAGCCGCTCCGCGGCATGTGGGATCTTCCCGGACCGGGTCACGAACCCGCGTCCCCTGCATCGGCAGGCGGACTCTCAACCACTGCGCCACCAGGGAAGCCCCTGTGTGTGATTTTTACTTAACGTCATATCTTGAGAATGTTCCGTTCGTTAAATTAAAACTTTTAAACTAAATTTAGATTTTTCTTTATTTTATTTTATTAACTCTGTGTTAAATTTTTCTTTGAAACATCATTTTTGATGCCGAACGTCAAACGTGCTCCGGGTGTTGGGCCTACTGTAATTTACTACAGAAACTTTCCCTGACGTGGCACATCTCTGCTGCTTCCGGTTTTTCCCTGTTATAAATATTGCTGTGATAAATGTATGTGAACACATGTCTTTTTGTTATTGGTTGACAGGTTGGCGAATTTTCGTAAAGTGGGCACATCCCTGTAACAGCCACGCAGATCTAGAGACAGAACATCCCAGAACCCAGAGGCCCTGCCCCCCCACCCCCAGGCACCATCTGTCCGTCCACCTGCAGCTCTGAAAGCACAGCTGGGTTTGCTGCTCCGGAGCGCACCTCCCGCTCCCGGCTTCCCGGGCCAAGCGAGGTCCCTGGCTTCTTTGTGCCTCCGCCCCGCTGTCTTCTCGCGGGAAGTACCCGGTCCGTCAATCTGTCCTCAACCTGCGGGACAGCGTCTGGTTTGTGCCGTTTCCACGAGTGCCGCTCTGAAGCCCGTCCTCGCCTCCCGGTGCACTCGGGACGGTACCGGGGTGGATGATGCCCCCGGGGCGTGCACTGGCCCAGCCTGAGAAGACGCTGCAAAGCCGCTTCCGAGAGGACTGAGCCAGCTACCCGCAGGCCGGCCCCCGGGGATGGTCCACACTGTCACCAGTCACCGGCCTCCGGACCTTGTGGCCACAGTGACCCCGCTAAAGGCAGTGTACGGTGGCCTTAATCGGCGTTCCCCCCAGGCCTGTGACACCGCTGTCCTCCCGTGAAACCCATTCAATTGTCCTTTGCTGGTGGGATGCTGGCCCCGTCCCGCTAACCTCGAGGACCTGGTCATGCGCTCTGGGACCCAGAGCTTCCCAAGCCTCTTCCCGCTTAGCCTCTGTCCTCTCAGGGTGCCTTTGATGAGAAGCAGCTCCCATTACAATGTTGTCGGATCAGCTCACCTTTAAAAGACCTTGCCCACCTCAAGGTCATGAAGACACCCTCTCACGTTTAATCCAGAAGCTTTAATGTTTTCCTTATGCGTTTAAGTCAATGATCCTCTTGTCACGTGCTGTGTGCGGGCAGCTGTTGGCCAAGAGTCCTTCTTGGGGGTGGGGGGGGCGGGGGGACATGTCCAAACAACCTGTGGTACCTTTTACCCAGACTGTCACCCTTTCTCACTTCCTGCAGAGCTGCCCTTGCCATAAATGTTCATACCTGTGGTCTGTTTCTTCACTCTCCATCATGTTCCTTTGGTCTTTTTGCCCACTCTCTTCTCCAGGGCACACAGCCTTCATTCCTGAAGATGTATGATAGGTCTTACGTCTTCCAACTGTGTTCTTCAAGGATGCATACTTTGTGGGATAAGCTTGCCAATTTCCACAGAAAACCTGCTGGCATTTGGATTCAAGTGCATTCCGTCTATAGATCAATTTAAACGGGACCTTAACAATATTGAGTCTTTCAAACCGTAAGGGTAGTACATCCCTCCATTAATGTAGGTCTTCTTTTTCTCAATAATGTTTTACTGTTTTTGTGGGGTTTTTTGGCCACTCCACATTGCTTGTGGGATCTTGTAGTTCCCTGACCAGGGCTTGAACCCTCAGCAGTGAAAGTGCAGAGTCCTAACCACGGCACCGCCAGGGAATTCGTTTCATAGTTTTTTTCGTGTGGCGGTCTTGGAGATCTTTCATCGCATTTATTCTTGCATTTGACACTTTTGGACACTCTTGTGAACGGTATTTGTTCTTAATGTTTATCTTGTGTGTTGCTGGTACACATAACAACACAATTTTCATATCAAACTCTTTCTCTGACATTTTTTTTAATGTACTGTTGGATTCTGTTTGCTAGTATTTTTTTTTCACACACACTGTATTTTATGTTCACAAGAGATAAATCAACTGTCACCAAGCGTTGTAAATGGGTGACCACAACTAAAGCAACAATGATTGCAATTACCAAACACGAAACACACCCACACTATGTTTCTCTGACATGTTTAACCATTGCTTTTAAAAGACATTCTTGGGCTTCCCTGGTGGCGCAGTGGTTGAGGGTCCGCCTGCCGATGCAGGGGACGCGGGTTCGAGCCCCGGTCCAAGAAGATCCCACATGCCGCGGAGCGGCTGGGCCCGTGCTATGGCCGCTGAGCCTGCGCGTCCGGAGCCTGTGCTCCGCAACGGGAGAGGCCACAGCAGTGAGAGGCCCGCGTAACGCAAAAAAAAAAAAAAAAAAGATACTCTCAATAAAAAAATATATTTTTTAAAATTTATTTATTTGGCCGTGGCGGGTCTTAGTTGCAACACGCGAACCCTCAGTTGCGGCGTGTGGGATCCGGTTCCCTGACCAGGGATGGAACCCAGGCCCCCCGCATTGGGAGCGCAGAATCTCAGCCACAGAACCACCAGGGAAGTCCCATCAATACAAAATTATGCCAACTGAAAATGACAGTTTTAATTCATCTTTTCCATCCCTTTTACCTTTCTTTTCCTCTTCTACTTTTCTCACCGCAGTACGTCGTGTCCAGCACTGCACACAGCTGGTAACAGGAGCAGCCGGCTTCGTTTCCCATCTTGGGAGAAGCTTTCAGCATTTCCCCGCTCGGACCGTTGAGTACGGTGCAGGTTTTTGTACAGACTCTTGTCCGGTTAAGGACGCTGCCTTCTGTTCCGCGCGTGCTCAGAGGCCCTCGCATTTTGCTGTGACAGCTTTACTGAGGCGGGATTCTCACAAGTGACAATCCACTCCCTTTCGTGTCTTCACAGCGCTGTACAACTGTCACAGCAGCAGAGGTCAGAGCGTTCTGTCACCCCCAGAAGAAAGCCGGCCTTCAGCTACTCCCCTCGTCACCCTTGAGGGGCCCTTTTTCTTTTAACGGTCGGCTTTAAACTCCTTTTCCTTTGTTCTCTTAAGGTGGTGAATATACAGCTTGATTTTTAACTTTGAAACAACCTCGCATTCCTGGGATGACCCCAGCTTTCCCAGGAATTATTTGCTCCCCTGGGTGCGGTTTGCCGCAGGTTAGCCCAGAGGTTTCACAGCTACGTTCCTTTCCAGAGGAGCCAGTCCAGAATCCCAGGTGCTCACGGGCTCTGGTTCCTCCACCCCCAGAGCAGACGCGGGTCACAAAACGCCCCATCCTCCTGCCAAGAGGAAGACGGGCAGCCTACTCTCTGCACTTTCACCAACCATGGGGATTCGTGTCCTTAATCTCTGCCAATTTCATAAGCTTTTTAAAATGTGCTTGAAACGGACCAGATGGTTTGTTGACGCCTTTATAAAGTGGGTCCCACCCTGATCAATTTCAAGTCTTTTCTATCAGGTTCTATCTCAACGGGGCTGAAGGCCAGCTTCCTATTTCTCTTCCAGTTGTGTTAAAAGGACGCCCACCCTTCAAATCCTCGGGAAAACGAGCCGGGCTGTGCCGTCTCCCTGGGCCGGGCCTTGGACAGAGTTGACCATGCTTGAGTCCTGTCCTCCCGGCCGCCCCCGGGCTTCGGGCGACAGGCGGGGCGCCGTGTGGTCCCCTGATCCCCGCAGCAGTCACCTTTGCCTCTCAGGCGCTGGGTCCTCACCGAGGAGCTGATTACAAGGCCCCAGTTACTGAGTCGAGGCCCCGGGACTCTCGGGACCTTGAATGCTTCTCTGTCCCGTCCCCGCCTCCCCCTCCCCACCAGCCCCGGGCTGGATTCACTGCCTTTTGGGCCCAGAGTTGAGCCCACAGCTTGGCGCCAGCCACCTGTGGGAGAGCCTCCTGGTCTTTATCTGTGTTTGCTCTGTGCTTGTCTTCTTAAGGGGAAGAGGGAGCAGAGCACTGTCTCTGCAGGAGAGAGACAGAGACAGAGACAGAGACAGAGAGAGGGAGCCGGTGCGGGCTGTCCAGCCTCTGCACCTGCCGCACTCGCCCATCGCTTTCCGGAAGGGCCGCCCCATGGCCCGCTCTCCAGCAGCAGGACTCCCCAGGGCACCTGCCTGAGTGCAGCTGGTACCCAGGGATGCTGGCTTTGGACACTTGCTCACCATGGCCGGCAGAAGCCAGAGTCCCCTGGAGTCCCATTCCCACCTGTTTGTTTACTGCTGGGTTATCTAGAGAACTGACTGTTAGCAACCTGGATCTCTGAGGAAATAACCCCAGATAAGCAGGGATGAGATGCAGTGTGATTCTGCCTTTCTTATGATAACAGCTGCCCTCAGAGCTCAGCGGAGAGAAGTGGGAGGGGCAGGGAGGGTGCCGAGGTTGTCCAGGAGGCCTGGGGAGGGGGTGGTCCGCATGGGAGCCCCGGGTCCACTGCACAGAGCCCTCCGACTTGTTTTGTGTGGTTGGAGAAAGCAGACAAGGCATTAGCTACAGGGTCTAAAGAAGGTTTGTCAGGTCGGTAGTAATATGTGCACATTTATATTTTTATAACTTGTGATTATAAAAGTAATACATTTTTGTAATGGAAATGAGCTATGTAATTTGGAAAATGCAGGACAAACACGAGACGTGGGTAAAAAGCATTCGTGATTTCACCGTCCATAGACGGCTGTAAAAAGCTAATTTAGCATTTTTCTTCTGATATGTATGTATGTATGTGTATATATATGTGCATACACACGTATGACACGTATCCTAATATATATTCATAATCGGTATCATTTTGCATTTTCCAGTTAACATAGCGTGTTTTCCCACACTATAAAACTCACACTACCCACTAGCCCCCGTGTAGGGACATATTAGAATTTTTATGACCCATTTTTACCAGCAAAACAGGTTTACTCAGGAGCAGCAAAGAATGGCAGTCCTGGCCACGCAAGCACGGGGAGCCCGGGCCAGTCCGGAGGACACAGGAGAGGACCTTCTTTCACAGGAAGCAGGGGAGTTGGGAGGGGCTTTTACACCCAGAGAGCCCATCGGAGGAAACTGGGGCTGTTCATTGGCTGAGCCGTTGCCGGGCGGGGTGAGGATCTTTCCTCCTCCTGCTGGTGACCGTGAAGGGGCACCATTTCCTGCGGGAATGCAAGGCAGTGGCCTCCTGCTGGCCTCTGTACCCACTGGCTTCCCTCCTCCCTGCTGGCTCAGGCTCCCTCTGCCGGCTCCCCACCTGCTTGTCCCCCCACCTGGGACAAGGACTTCACCGGCCTCTCTTAGGGGCTGCGTCACCTTCCACCTGCGGCTGAGGACGTCCGAGCCCTACCCTTTCAGCCCAGAGAAATGGGCAGACGGTGGGCACAGGGATGCCGGGGTCCCTTGTGAGAATGTGTATGGGGGTCCTCACGACCATCCACTTGACCTCCGGGCTTTGGGAGCAGAGGGGTGGCCCGGCCTGCCCTCCCCAGCGAGGCATGAGCTCCCACAGTCACTGCCCCTCCCCCGCTACCGCGAGCTGCCCGCTGCCCAGGTCAAGTTGTTTTTATGCCTGCGCTCGAGATTAACCATCAACCTGAGGCAATGACTTCTCAGCGGCCTCCCAGGCCAGTACTTTTCCAAGAGGCCCTGCACCCCCCAGCGCCCCGCTGCACCCAGTGTCCCTGGCGAAAAACCCTGGGGGGTGGGGCAGTCCAGGAACCCCGCCTCTGCACCTGTGGACCCCCACATGGCACCCCAACTCCCCCAGTTCAGGTCCCTTCTCCCCAAACCCTCTGGCCCCTCAGCTCCCCTCAGACCAGTCCAGAGCCTTCACGCCCCTGCGTCTGCCCCTCCCCCCAAAAGGAAGTACCCCGTCCTGCATCCCAGCTCCCGGGACACTCAGAACCCTTCCTCGGGCCCCACGGGATGAACTCAGCAGACCCAGCCCTGGGGCTGCCCACGCCACTCGCCCCTCCTTACAGGGGCCCTGAGTCCCCTGGGAGTGGGGGGCAGGGCTCCTCCCTTAGCACCTGGGGAGACCTGAGGTGCACAGAGGTCGCCCAGAGCAGGTCCGGGGGCGTCTGCTGTGGAGGAGCCCAGGGCAGCGCCCTCTGGGCCGGAGCGTGAGTGCTGGCAGCCTGGGCAGTCGCGCGTGAGCGAGAACCGTCGTTCAGGGGACATGTGGCTTGAGGAGCATTGCTGAGCCTCGACAGGCAGGTGAGGCCCTGGTGCCACTGCACCTCCAAACAGAGGTGCTCAGGAGGGAATGTAGTCTACAGGGAACATTTTTATCATGAGAACAAAGTTCGAGGTTCACCCAAAAGAACAATTTTGGAACCGTCTCCGTGTGATCCACAGCTCCCTGGGTGCCAGGGCCCGAGAGACAGTCTTCACTGGAAGCCACGTTGACCTTGGGCCAGAGTGGCCGGTTCGCGGGCTCTCCCGGTGGGTGTGGACTCTGCTGGGGTTCCCGTGGCCTCTGTAACAGACAGGCGCAGCCGAACAAAGGGGTGGCATCCGTGGGGCTACGCTCACCAGTAGGCCTTACGACGCCCGCTGAGAGGTCACCGACAGCCTTCAACACGGCGGCCCCACCTGGGCAGACGGCCCCATCCCAAGCACCTACTGCGTGCAGGCGCCCCTCAGGACGGGCCACTGTGGGGCTGGGCGGAGTGGAGAGGAGCCGGGCGAGGACACCAGGGTCCCCACATTCAAAGATGACCAGGGGAGTCAGGGTCGGGGCTGGGCCGGAGAGGCGGGCCGGGGTCAGGCCTGCAGGGCAGGCTAACTGCCCGAGGGCGAGAGTCGTCAAGCCGGGCAGGTTGGGGGGCCCCTCGGAGCTCCTGGAGACGAGACGGTGCTGGCTGCAGGGGGGTGAGTGGAGAGGGCGGGGGGGCCCCTGCCAGGGGGGTGGCCTGGATGCGTACGCCTAGGGGACACTGGGAGGGACACAGGAGGGGTGCTGCGAAGATGCCACCCCCTAGTACCAGCGCCTCCTGAGGTGGGGGAGATGACCCACCGCCCTTCCACTGCTGCCGCTGGAGGGCAGACCTGGGGGCTCCTGGGTGCGGACGGGCTGACCTCAGGGATGCCCATGGTTGGAAGCCAAGAGCGGCTCTGAAGAGGTAACTGAAAAGAGTTAGACGAGGGGGGTCCTGAGCAGATCACGTTCCCACTTACACGGTGCGCAGTTTGCAAGAATTCGTGTACAGGAAAGTTAATTCCTTCAGGAGAGCTGCCGGGAAGGGAAGGAGGCGCGGAGATAAGCCCAGGCGTAGTCAGCCCACCGGGGGAGCGGCGGTGGGCTCAGGGCCAGGCGGTCAGGCTGGACGCCGGGGTTGCGGACACCACTGAAAGCCTGAGGTGTGGGAAGGGAAGCAAACCAAGCTCTGGGGACCCTCCTGAGTGTCAGAGGGCCCCCCGGGCATGGGGCCCCCCCAGAGCAGACTCGGGAAATTTGAAGGGGGTGCCGGGGAGAAGGTTCTAGAGCGGGAGGACGGGTGAGGGCTGGGCGAGGCTGAGGGTCGTGGTGAGCACAGCCGGCAGGTGGGCGCTGCGGCCGGAGGGCCCAGGCTGTCAGGCGCTGCCCTGCGCTCCCAGGGCTGCAGTGTTGGCCGGGCCGGGCTGGGGTCGGATGTGACACAGGCCCGGGTGTGGCCTTGGCTGGCAGCCGGGGTTCGGAGGGCAAGGTCACAGGGCGGTAGTGCCTGAGTCAGCCCTGAACACGTGAGAGGCTGGCAGAAGTGTCAAGGAGCAGGGCCGCCTGACCAGAGTCTTCAGAGCAGGGACAGGTCGGAGGTCAGAGGTCAGAGGTTGGAGGAGGGGCCGCACAGGCTGGGGTTTGGGAAAGGCAGTGTCAGTAGTGGCTGGGGAGCAGGGTCGACCCTCCGCCCTGAAGTCCACGGGGCCGGGAGAGGGACAGCCTCCCCCGAAAGCCCTTCCCCACCTGATTGCTCACCTGAGCCAGGAGGGGCCCACCTCACTCTGGGGTCGGGATGCCAGCCTCACTCTCCCCGTCTAGGCCCCACTTCAGGTGGGGAAGCCAGACCCCTCCCCCCTGCCCCTCCCCTCCGTGACCCAGTGGCAGGTGTGGCCTGCCCCCACACCCCGGCCCTGGGACTCTGCCTGGGCCACAGCCACGCCCCGTCCCACCGCGGACCCTCGGTCACTGTGGCTCAGACCACATCTCGCCTGCCATTCCCTGCTCAGAGCGCTGGGTCTCTGCCAGCCCAAAGGGCCAAACTGGGCCATCCAGGAGGGCCGTCCCAGGATCCACCTGACCCCCGCCCAGCCCTCCTGTCTGAAGTGCTGACACGACAAGCCGGTCCCCTTTGCAAGGATGGTCCCCCCACCCCCGTCCCGGCCCTCACGTGCAGGGGAAGGTGTACAGGGTCTTGCTGACACGTCTCTTGCTGTCCAAGAACCCAGAGGGCCCGGAAACATGGGTCAGTGGATGCCTCTACTCTGTGGGGGTCTCCTCCCTGCCTTGATGGAGGGCCCTCAGGCCCCCACCTGCCACGGTGGTCCTGCCAGGGGTGCCGAGGCTCCTCCAGACCTCCCCTCGCCCCCTCAAACTCCAGACTCTGGCCGGAATCAGATCCCAGGACACGCTGACCCGTCGGAGACGCTGAGCCCTGAGCCGTGCTTTCCCAGGATGCGAGCGCGGCAGGTGCGAGGGTCCAGCTCCGACACGGCTGACGGTCTGCCGGCGGCCGGCCGGGCCCTGCGCTGAGACCCCTCGCTGGAGGGTGGAGACAATGCCCCTGGAGGTGACGCCTGGCGGCCTTCTCGGTGTTTGGGACGTGGTGAGACGGCTCCGACAGAACTGCAGAAACCAGCAACGCGGCCGCTCCTGGCACCTTTCGCCTGAGGTTAGGAAGCAGCCCCCGCCTCGGTGCCTGCCCCGCACCTTGGACCCAGCAGGCACCTCGTCTGTAGCTACAAGTCAGCCTGCTTACTGAGGGGCTGCAGGGCTGCCTGCTCTCTGCACGGCCAGCCCACCCCGCTGGGGTGCTGACCACAGGGGGGAGTCCCGCGGGGAGGGGAGGGCCTTCAGGACACAGAGCTCAGCCTTCCCACCTTGCGTGCAAGGAGCAGTGGCCGGAGGGACCGTCTACACCAGCCCCTGGGCAACCGCTGCTGGTTTAGCTGACGTCCGGCCTGGAGGGCAGGTGGCCGGAAAATTGGCAGCCAGATGACCTGGGAGGTGCTTTGCAGACGGACCCACCCAGATGCACAGGGGCCAGAGGATGTTTGCGCCCGTGCGTGCTCCCCAGAGGGCCCCAGAGCCCAGCAGGAAGGTGGACGACACGCCGCTCTCGGTGGGTGGACAGCCTCTTCCCAACACCTCTCCTTCCTGGAGGAGCTCAGGTCTGCGAAGGGGAGGCAGAGAAGAGGCTCGGCCTCTCCTCACTGAGGCCCCACTGGCTGCAGGGCACCGTCCAGCACCGAGTAACCAGCAGGCCCCCTATGCGGTCTGGAACGCGGCAGTAACGCGTCCTTGTGGGGCAGGTGCGCCCATCAGTCTTCCCTGGCCCGGAGACGTTCTCACTCCCCCTCCCGTCTGCCTGAATGTTTATTCAGAAGATTCTCCTCCCAGCATTTCTGACCCCAAAACTTACTTCACAGCAAAGAATGAGGGATGGTCTCATGCTCACGGGGTCCCTGGGACACGACCCGTCCCCCGGAAGCAGCTGACCCGAGGGAAAGCAGGACTGCACGCTGAAAGCCCAGCGCTGGCGTGGGGCACGGCCTGGGGCTGGCGTGCTACCCATCAGTGCCGACCTAGGGCGCCTCCGTCTCCCGGGGCCACGAGGGGCTTGGGGGGTGAGGGTCATGCCCTTGCGGCTGTCCTAGTGCCCCACTTGCAAAATGCTGATCCCAGCCCTGCAGCTGGGAGGGAGCTCCCTGCAAGGGCACCAGTAGGGCCGCTGCACCGCCCGGGGCCTCTCTGGCTTCTGGGGCCTCCGAGCCACACGGCAGCTGGCTGGAGCGTGGCTCGTGATCACCGAGGACCCCAGGGCCGGGGGGACCGTCTGCCTGCTCGGCCACCGTGGCAAGCACTGCAGGCTGGCGGCTGAAAGAGCAGACATCTAAAACGGCAGACATCTATTCTCTTGGTTCTAGAGGCTAGAAGTCCAAGCGCAAGGTGCCAGCCCAGCCGGTTCCTGGTGAAGCCTCTCCCTGGCTGCAGACGCCCTTGTCCCCTGTGTCCTCGCAGGGCAGAGACAGAGCCCCCGGGCCTCCTCTCACAAGGACACTAGTACTGTGGGATCGGGGCCCCTCCCCATGACCTCATCTAACCTTAATTACCTCCTTAGAGGCCCCATCTCCAAATACGGCTACACTGGGGGTCAGCCCCCAGTATGTGAATTTAGGGAGGGACACAATTCAGTCCACGGCAAGGAATGTGTCTGGAGGCGTTCTCCGAGGTGCCTCCTTGCTTCCCTGGGGAAGTTAGGGGAAAGTTTCAGCACCCATGCAGGCGGGACTCCAAAGGGGTGAGCTGCTCAGGAATGAGAGACGTCACCGTGTGGGTCAGGACGGCACAGCCGAGCTGGGGCAGGCAGGGGCGGAAGGACCGGCGTGGGGGAAGGACGGGGCGAACCCGCATGGGCAGCCGGAGGTCAGCTTCTCTGGCTCTGGCTCTCTTATTGTCCTGACTGAAGGCGTGTTTCTAATCCTCAAGCCAAGGTGGGTGCTGAGGCCGGGGGCAGGGGGGAGGGGGGCACACGGAGGTGGGACTTTGGACGTCGTGTCGGGAGGGGAGGGTGGCCATGTGCACGGTGGGGGGAGGCGGGGAATGGTGCTTGTGAAAGCATCAGCTTGGGGGGGCTAAATTTGGGGAAAGAGAGTTTACAGAGGCCCAAGCAATGAGCAGGCAGGGTGGCCTGGTGGAGAGGCGTTTCCCTCTTCCGAGCACTTTCCTGGGGGCTGGGGGCCTCGCTCCCAGAGAACTGCCACCGGGGCTGGGCCGCATCCACAGTGAGAGGCGGTCACTGAGCCTGGGGGCAGAGCGGGGCTGCTGCCTCCTCCCTGGCGGGGTCAAGTGGAGTGGGGTCCCTGGGGGACCGGGTGGAGGGACACAGCAGAGAAGACCCTGCCGGTGGGGGACTCCCCCAGTGCAGCCAGCTATACCCAGAGGGAGGAGCCTGCGGCCCAAGTGAGCAGACCCAAGAATGGCAGGTCCTCTGCCACATGGAAGCCCCCCTGGCCTCCCCCACCGCAAGGGATGGGCCGGGCTGGCTTCTGCTGCCCTCAGGGCCACCAGAGCCCTCCTCGGTCAGCCGCCCTGGCTGGGGGCTCCTTTGGATCTGTGGCTGGAGGGGAAGAGGGTCCCCCCAAAGAGGGGGCAGTTCTCAGAGGAAGGGAGACGGTCCCAGGCCACCTGCGCTGGACCGCGGGCTCCCTCCATAGGGAGCTAAGGCAGCTGGTCCCCAGTTCCTTTCGGAGTGACATTCCCACAGTTCACTGTCAGCGTGAACGTCGATGAAGCAGACAAAACCATGCTTCTCTGCGCAGCCTGTCAGGCACCAAGGCCCCCTGCCCTTTAATAGCCCAGGAAGCACCGGGGTTTCGGTTAATTCCAAGCACACTTGATGAATACAGCCTACTCAGCCTGCCCTGTGTCTTCACTGTGATGACCTTCCCCACCCAGGAGGGACCCAGCGATCGCCTTCCAAATCTGGATGCGGTGCTGGCAGGAAGTGGGCGGGCGGGGGCGTGGGGTGTGGGCAGAGCATGGGCTAGAATCCAGCCTCCCTCAGTCCCAGTCGCCCCTGGCAGGTCCATGGGAGGCTAGCTTAAGGCCCTGGGTGAGGGACAGGGTGGGGGACAGGGCAGGCGGTGGGTGAGGGTCACTCCCAGACACGTCCGTCCTGGCTGGACCAGGTCACACACTCAGGACGCACTGCTGACAGTAATGTCTGGATCGGCCAGCAGGGGGCACAAACACTCAGAGAAACGGAGAGACACACTGCAGGCGCCTGCAGAGGGACACAGGCACGCGTGTGCAAACACGTGCACACACACGCACACTAGCAGGGCCCCCGAGACTCCCCTGAGATTAAGGCTTGCAAGTCAGCTGCTGAAAGCACTGCAGATGGGAGGTGAAGGCGTAAGCCACGCGACCGTCCAGCCCTAGCCCCCGACTTTGTGGGACCCGTGGGAGTGAAGCCGTCTGGAAACGGGCACTTACAGGCTCCATCTGCCCCAAGCTCACAGCCTCAAGAACAGCCGTGTGGAGGCTGAGACGGTGGGCGGGGGGACCAGCCCCTCGAGGGTCACTTTGCTGCATGTTCCTTGGCCACCCTGGGGCTCTCACACAACTTCTCGGTGCTGCTTCTCTGGGGAAAGAGAAAAGGCTTAGACAGAAGTTCCAAAGTCTCATTCAAGTTGAAGACATGTTCATTCTTTAGCAAGTAGCACTGGAGATCATCTTGAAATGACATCCAGCTTCTGTCTGTCTGTCTCTCAGACCCACTGCCCGGAAGGAACTGGGGGTGCTCCCGGGGCGGGGCACTTGCCCAGCAGAGGGAAGGGTCAGAGCGGAGGGCCCTGGGAGGCGGGGGAGGAAGGACACCCCCGAGGGCCTGAGTCAGGAGGCGGCGGGCTCTGCGGCTGCGGGGCGGGACTGACCAGAGGACCGGTATACGGCACCCGGCCTGGCCCAGCCTCTCGGGCGAGATGGCTCAGACCCACGCGGGGTCAGCACGTGCCAGCCCGGGGACAGTGGGCCGAGGCCCCTCCCAGGCAGGCTGAGACCCTGACAGGTCCGCGCGTGCCCCGCACAGACAGACCCTGTGTCCCCAGGCCTGGAAGCAAAGGCCTGACTTTGGATTTTAACAGTTGAGCTGAGTCGGTCCTGCAGGGCCTTGAGGCCGGTTGAGACCTGCTCCTGTCCTGGCTGCCCCTGAGGCCGGGGCACGGCTCTGCCGGGCATCGGAGTCCACGGTCACACGGGGTCCTCCAGGAAACCGTTTGGGCCGGTCCTCGGTCTGCGGCCCGTGGCCTCCCGCACATGCCCGCAGGCTCCTACCCACGCTGGACGCTCCCTGCTCTCAGGGGCAGGAAATCGGGGTCTCTGCCACGCGGGCCCTGCGGGTCGTTTCTGCTCTGTGCCCACTCTGCCTGGAATTTGCCTGTGATCAGGGCCAGCGCCCATGGGGGCCCGCCTCAGTTGGTGGCTGGGGAGGCCCTGCTGCCCCTGCCCTCATTCTGAGAGGCCCACCTCCTGGGTGGGGCTCCAGGGCAGATCTGCCAGTGCCTCCCTCTCTGTGCCCCCCCTGCAAGGCAAAGGCCCTCCTGCTCTGTGTCCGGGCAGGGCCCAGGCTGGGGGGCAGTTGGAAGGGGCTGGTGGGCCCTCCAGTAGCCCTCAGGACCAGGAGGCGGGGGGAACGGGGGAGCTGGGCAGGGGCTCTGGGCACAGGCGGGGGAGGGGCTGACAGTGGGGGGATTTTCCCTGCACTCTGAGAGACTTGGGGTGCATGTTGCCATCTACTTTAATACATATGTGAGACACTGAATGCAGACAGCGGCCAGACGAGCCGTGAAAGCAGAGCTCGGCCCCGCGGCCTGCGGCTGGAAGCCACCCACCACCTACGACGGGCCCAGCGTCCCTGATTCTATGTCTCCAGCTCAGGACCAACCACAGGGGGCCAGGCGCTCCCCTCACCAACCTCGTGGGACACCCCCTTCCAGCACCAGCCCCCCGCCTCCCCGGGCCGCAGCCCCTGTCAGGGCACCTGTGCCACTTCTCCGCTGGGACGCTGTCCCCTGCGCCCGCCTGGGAGTGACGTGGCAGGGCCAGCCCCCTGCCCCACGAGCTATGGCCGCCACCCGTCGCTGGGTGGTCTTCACTTGAGTCCACGGTCGGCCTCGTGCCACTTTGGAAGGTGACCCTGCTGACGGGGGCTCTGGGCTCACACAGGTTTTCACAGCCCTGGGAAGCTCTGTTCCCTCCGCACAGAGGCATGGTCCCCAGGGAAAGGCCGAGGGAAGCTGAACCGCGGGGAGGGGCTTCCGGGGCCCCCTGCCCTCTGCAGACGCGGTCCTGCCGGGGGTCCAGCTTGGTGGACCTCAAGGAGCGGGGCCTCCCTCCCAGACCCGCAGGAGCGCCCCCCTCACTCAGCTGGCTCTGCAGCCCTGGAGCTGGGTGAGGGCTGGCGGCTGGATGCGCCTCCATCACGCACTTTTGCCACCCGGGTGACATCCTTGGCATCTGGCCTCGGCCTTCCAAGTTTGCACATCTGCTCCTGTGCCCGTGGGCTGGCCTCCAGGTCCATGACGGCCGCCAAGCTCACGAAGAGCCCCTCGGGGGTGGGGGACACTAGTGGCCGCCCCGGCCTCCCAGACCCTCAGGCAGGGCCGTTTGGGGGACAACAGCCTCTCACCCTCGTGCGCATGGACTTCTGGTCAGTCCTGGCCCCCTGGCCCTCCCTCCTGCAACCCCGTGTTCATGGTCAACTCGGCGTGGTCCTCGCAGCCCAGAGCTTCCCCCCCGCCCCAGAGAAGGTGAGCCCAGCTCCCGAGAGGGTCCGGAGCTGCCGCGAAGTCTGCTGCCCGCCTGACATTGAAGGGCAGGTGGCAGCTCCTGAGGGACAGACGGACAGTGCCCGCTCACAAGCTGGTGGGTGTGGGGAGCCAGGTGGGCAGCCACAGCATGCAGTGGACTGTGGGTGCGTCAGCAACAAACGCGGGTGACAGTGAGGCCAGGGGACCACACCGGCCCCGGGTGTCCAGGGAGCGGGGTAGGTGGCCTCAGTGGGTGATGGGCTGGGGCCGGACACCAGCGGGGATATGGGGACAGCAATGCAGGGGCCCTGGCCGTGATGATGAGATGGCCACCAGTGCTGCAAGGACCCCCATGGAGCCCCCCGGGGACAGGACGCGGTGGTGCCTGCTCAGCCTCGCCTACCTGCTCTATCAGCCTTGAGAACGCAGGCCGCAGGGGGCCCTGCCATCCTTGAGTCTCTCCTGGTCAGCAGCCCCCGCCAAGCCCTCTGGCCCCGGCCTCCTGAGCATCCCCCACCCCGGCACCGCCCAGGCCAGCACCCCAGTGAGCTCTGGGGCTGAGCTCTAGCCCAGGGTCTGGCAGGCATCTCGCACCCAGCAGCTCAGCCCTGCACCTCCCCCGGCTCACAAAGGCCCTGCCCCCCTTGGAGGCTTTCCGGAACAAAGCAGGAGTCAGCCCAGGCCACGCGCGAAGACGGCGCTCCTGCCTGCGGGGGCCTTGCCCGTCACACAGCTGTGAGGACCTGCGTCCTCCACCCCACGGCCCGCCCGCGCGGAGGGCGTGGGGGGCAGGAAAGACGCGGGCGAGGGGTCAGCTCGGGCGGGCTTTCCGACGAGGAGGTGTTTCCTGGTTCTCCGTTTAGGAAGGAACGGCTGGACACGTGTGAGCAGGCCACGCAGAGCGCCACACGCCATCCGTGTGGGCGCTTCGAGCCGAGCGTGGGGCGTGGGGGGCGTGGTGCTGCAGCCCGTGACCGAGGGGAGAGGCAAGTCCCTGGGCCCCCCAGTGGGGACCCCGAGGCCGCCTCCTGGCCCGGGAAAGTTGTTCACTAGCTCCTGCCCTGCCGGGTGGGGGTGTTTCCAGGCCCCTCTGTGCCCCCGTCCACGCTCACCCTGATGGGAGTGCCCCGCTGGGCAGGGCAGACGGTCCCAGCCGGCTCTGCAGGACCTCTGCCTGGGCGCCCCCCTGCTAAACTGTCAGGTCCTCTGGAGATGCTCAGGGAGCTGCCCTCGGGAGGGGGTTTCGGGGGGAGGGCGCTCATGGGTCTCGCTCACCTCTGCTCGGCCACCTGAGCTCCAGCCGCACTGCTGCTCAAGCAGGTGGGACGGTGGCTCAGACTTGCAGCCACGGGGCTCCCCACCCCCAAGCTCACCCCCCTACATGGGCATCCTCTGTGCCTGTCTCATCCTGGTGACCTCTTCAGTATTGGAACAGGTCCCCGCGGGCTTCATTTCACCCCAGTCTCCTCTTTAAAGGCCCCCGTCTCTCCAAACACATGCTCTGAGGGGCTGGGGGTTAGGACTCCAGCGTACGAATTTGGGGGACACAGCTCAATCCATAGCAGCTGTGAGATGGCTGGATAATTGGCAGCTCCGGGTTATTCTATTCACAGCCCTGTAACCCCACAGGGGCGCCCGGCTGGTGGTGTGTGGCCCCCCTCCCCAGGCTGCGGGTGGTGACCTCACCCCTACCCTTGCCGCTCCCCAGGGTCTGCTCAGAGGGTCTGAGTTCCACCCAGTGCTCCGGAGGGGGAGGCCTGGATTCCGTCCGGTGTTGCAGGTTCCTTTGCTGCGGGGCTGGAATTTCTTGTTTGTAAGACGAGGATGCGGATCCTTGGGTCCTGCAGGCCTCCAACCTGTGCAGATCCTGGCAGAGCCCAAGCCAGACCTGTCCTGGGGCACAGAGCACGCGTACTTGAGGCCCTGGCCCTGGAGCTCTCTGCCTGGTGAACTCGGGCTGGGGTGCACGCTCCAGGTCCCTGAGTGGCTTTCCACGGACCCTGGGGGCCCAGCGCGGCTCAGGCCAGAGCTCTCAGATCTCCTCTCCTGAGGCTCTGGCGTCGGGCGGGGCTGCCTGGCCGCCTGTTGGAGAGTGAGTCCTCCTGAGAGCCAGGAACCACCGTCCGGCAGACCTGCGGCCCCACCTCGCGACCGTCAACCCTGCCCCACGAGACCAAGGGAACCACACCAGCCACCTGGTCTGTGCCAGGTCGGCTGGCCAGGACCCCGGCCAGGACGCAGGGTGGGGCGTCTGGGCTCCACTGGCTGGTGAAGCCACATGGAGACTGGGGTTTACTTGCAGGCACCTCCTCTGCCCACATAGGCTCTGCTCTCCCACTGACTGCCCGCCATTCTGTCCCCGAGGCTGTGGCTTTCCCTCAAAGCTCCATGCAGCTGACTCTGTCTTGGGCGCCTCTCCTCTCTGAAGCCCTTCTGGAAGGTCAGCTGGCTCTTCTCAAAGGCCCTTTAAAATTGAAACATTCTACCGCTTATCCTCTGCTTTTGTCAACATCCCACACAGCTCAGCAAAGACTTCAAAGAAGAAAGAAGATTTCAAAGAACAATTCTGCTTCCAGAATTGTTTCAAAGAACAATTCTGCTTCAGGTTGCTTCCAAAGAGTTACCCGCCAGGGCCCCTGAGCTCATAGAAACGTCCCAGGGGGCCAGCGGAGGTCTCCATCCACGGCCAGGTGGGAGCGTCTGCAGCTGCCATGCCACGTCCACAGGGATGGCCTGGGACACTTGAAATGGCCGGTGGCTTTTACAGCCCTCTCTGTTCCCACATGGATTCGAGGTGACAAACAGACACAATTTAAAGATTGGGGCAGAACATGACACAAGGCCAACTATTTTGAACACAGTATGATTTTGGTTCTTATTTCTGTTTCAAATGTGACCTAATTCCCTTAAGTTTAAAAAAAATCAGCGAACATAAAGCCGCATTCACAAAAGTGTCATTTATCTACCAATGATGTCGCCAAAAAATGCACCCATGGTGAATTAATGACCAGCAGGCCCCAGAGAGGCTCCGAAATGGCCTGGCCCCCGTAGGGTGGTCCTTCAGGCGCACTGCCCGGCCCCCTCCTGCCCGGCTGCGCCCCGCGGTGGCAGGCCCCGGCTGACCTCAGCCGTCACGGTGCCGGGACCCTTGACGGGATGACAAGCGTTGTTCTTTAACCTCGCTACCACCCGGCACTCTAGAATGTTGGGGAAGCTGGGCACCCGCTGCCTCTGGCCAGCGCGGATTTAAGCCCAGGAGGCCTGGCTCTGGAGCGCCCGCCGCAGGCGCTGCGTGCTGGAATGGCTGGTTGATGAGTGGACAGAGGGATGGGTGTGAGAAGCAGGCTGAGTGCACCGGCTGTGTTCTGTCTCAGACCTTCTCCAGGAGCAGGCCGGCCGCGGCGTGGGAACACTCGGGCTCAGACCGTCCATCCGCGGGCAGCGCCCAGGCCGCCCAGCGTGGGAGGCGGGGCCACCGGCGTCTGAAGTCCCTTGAGGCTTGAGGATCACAGGCTCCAAAGCACCACGTGACCCCCAGGCTATGGGAGGCGCCCTGGGGAGGCTCAGGGCCAGGGTCACCCCGGGTCCCCCTCGCTCCAGCGGGCTGAGAGGCCCAGCCCAGGAAACCTGACCTCCCAAGGGACCAAGGGGCTGGAGGAGCCCAAGGGATCCAGTCACCATGCTGGGCCAGGCGGTGGGTCAGGTGGCCTAAGTTTCCGTGTTTGCACATCCAAAGTGGGGCAGGTCTTGTTGCAGGGAGGGGCCCAGAGCTGAGGGCTGACCCGGAGACCTGGGAGCAGTGTGGCCGGGGTGGACTGCAGTTTCTGGAGGGGGAGGCCAAACAGGTCCACCAGGGGGGGTTCTGAGCACCCTGACCCTGGGGTCCCCCGAGACTGATTCTAGAGCCAGGACAGGCCCAGCTGAGGCTGACTGGACCCTGCGGCTGAGTGAACCCCGGGAGGGACCAGGGCCATCTCCCATTGTACTGGTCGAAGAGTAGCAAGCAGACGGACCCCACACCCAGGCACGGGGTCCCCCATACCCCTACAGCTCGCTGGCCAGACCCTCATCACCTAAACCAGCAAAAGCAAGGGGGTGGGGCTGTAGAGATGGGCTCAGAGCCCCGGCACCTGCTGGAGTCCTTCCAGAGAGGCGGGTACCTGGGCAAAGCCGGGCTTCCCCAGCAGGGCAGAGTGACGTGAGGGGACGGCCGTGGAGACGGAGGGCAAAGAGGCCGCCCCCACTGCCACAACCTGCCCCCGCTCTGTGGTCTCCCCGCCCCTGGATTGGGCTCCCATCAAGCCACGCTCAGTGACAACGCCAGCAGCCTCAGGGCCAGCCCAGCATCCCTTGGACCAGCCCTGGCATCTCCCCAAGCACAGCTGGGCCACAGTCCCCCTCCTGTGCGCCCGGCTCCTTACCCTTCTCTCCCTCCCTGTTCTCACCTAAACTCCTCGAGGGCAGTTACACTACCCTCCCTCGGCATGCGATTCAAGGCAGAGATGTGGAACTTAAGCCGAACAGCCACGAGGGTCAACGGGGCAAACAACAGCCATTTTGACACTTTCCAGAAGAAAAGAAGAATGAAAAGTAACATTTACTGAGTGCCAATTGCACTCTAAGGGGAAATTCCAGGCATTTGTTCTTGCATCCATCATCCCTGCACCCACCATCCATCTACCATCTATCCCTCCATCCATCCACCGTCCATCATCCATCATCCATCATCCATCCATCCACCGTCCATCATCCATCATCCATCCATCCACCCGTCCATCATCCATCCAACCCCGTCCATCATCCGTCCTGTCATCCTTCATCCCTCGCTCCATCCACCCATCCATCATCCATCCACCCCTTCACCCCAGCATCCATCATCCCTGCACCCGCTCAGCCCTCCATCCATCCATTATCCATCCACTCACCATTCCACATCAGTTTCTGAATGTCAGAGGCACTGCACACCATCCTGGGTGCCGGAGCAAAGCAGGAAGTAATACAGAAGTGTCTATGGGGAGAACCAAGGGCCACAGGCAGCTGCGTCGTCCAAGAGGGGTGTGGTGGGCTGACGGGTGTCATCCAGTGGGCACTGGAATGGTTCAGAGCCTAAGGAGGACATTCTAAAAGTCGGGAGGGTGAAACCAAAAGAAAACCAACTCCCCCGTGGGTTGCCATACGGACCCCGGGGGGCACCTGCTGTGGCCCTGCATGTAAGGGGTCCACCTCTGCTTACCCAGAAAGGCTGGGGCACCCCTTCTTGGCACAGTGAGGACCCTCCAGCCAGGAATCATCTTTCAGAGGTGGGGGGGGCGGCTTTCCTGACCCCTCCTGAGGCCCCCGTCAACCCCTCAGTCTTAGGCGTGAGTCACTTCCAGTTGGTGTCAGAGCCCAGCACACACCCAGCACCCTCCATCACACCCCCACCCCAGGATCACCCCTAACCCCCTCACTGCACCCCTCCCTTGGGCTCCTCATGGCCAGCCACAGAGGGCTGGGCTGGGCAGCTGGGACAGAAAGCGGCCCCTGTGCTCCAGGGCCCAGGGGAGCGTCCCAGACTCCAGGGCTGGGATGGGGGTGACCTGCTGAGGGGAAGGGAGTGCTGAGGCTGGATGGGCTGCTCAGCAGATGCCCCTGCCTGGGGCTGGGGACGCCAAGCCCCCCCCAGGTAGGGGCTTTGTGTCCTGCCGCCGGCAGGTCCCCCATTTCCCGAGGGCAGTGCCGTGCCCATAACACACCCAACCCTGAACCCGTCCCCCTCCAGGAAATGTCTCAGAGCTGCTAACGGGGGGCCCAGCCTTCCACCGAATCGCAGGCAGCAGTGGGCCTGTGCTTCGTCTCCTGCAGACAAGGTGGGCGTGGCCCTCGCAGCCTGGAGCCCTAGAGGAAGCCTGTCTCCATCTGAAACCAAACCCAGGAGACGTGAGGGAGTGACCGTGACGCGTCCACCTTGGGGGAGCGGGTCTTCCTCACAACAGCATGCTCGACAGCTTGGGACACGCAAAGCCCGGCTCTGAGCCCAGAGCGTCACACGACACTCTCTACAGCGTTAGGACACACCAGGCGGTCTGCCGTCTCACCTGGTCCTGGCGGCCTGTCAGGTGACCGAGGACCCCGTTCACTGGAAGCTCGCTGAGCCGCACAGTTAATTCCCAGGACCCAAGTCACCTCGCCCTCAAGCCAGCCCTGTGGGGGGGGCACCACTGTTACCCCCACCTCGTAAGCCGGGAAGCCAAGGCTTTGAGAGCGCACGAGCTCCTTAGCTGCCGCCCAGAACTACGCCTGTCGCCTCCCCTCACGCGTCGCCGTCCCCTGGCTCACCTGGCCGTGGCGCCAGGGTGCAGGTGCGCCCAGAACTACGCCTGTCGCCTCCCCTCACGCGTTGCCGTCCGCTGGCTCACCTGGCCGTGGAGCCAGGGTGCAGGTGCGCCCAGAACTACGCCTGTCGCCTCCCCTCACGCGTCGCCGTCCCCTGGCTCACCTGGCCGTGGCGCCAGGCTGCAGGTGCGCCCAGAACTGCCCCCGGCTCTCCTCCTCCAGGGCCAGCGGGCTGGCCGGGCACGTCCCTGTCATGGTGACACCGGGGAACAAGCCAGCCTGGCCAACCCAGCACCACTGGGGCAGGAAGACCCCCGCCATGAGGGGCCGTCCTCCAAAAACTCCCAGGGGGCCCGTGACGGAGCGGGATGGAGATCAGCCACTCCGGCCACAGAGGCGGCAGGACAGTGGGGGCCCCAGCCCAGACTGGCCGCCTGGCTCTGCCTGGAGCGCCTGGGTGCCTCGGCCCGCAGCTCCAGGCAGCCCTGGAGGAGCGCCTCCTGGCGTCCTGTCCAGAGCAAACGGGAGCGTCCCCTTGAGGCCTGAGGAGGGAGGCGGGAGCCTCACTGCGCGGTCCCTTACCAGTGTCCGGGGCTGGGGCCCCCGCCAGGTCCAGGAAGGCCGCGCCCCCTCAGGCCCTCGCAGGGCTGCAGAACGAGCGCCTCGGGCCGGAGCAGGGCCCAGCGTGCGCCTGCCTTCCCGCTCACACGGGGGCTGCGCGTGACCCGCCTGGCAGGGGCCTCCGTCCTGGATGGGAAGACCCTGCCTTGGGCCGGTGGAGGGCCTGGCACGTGAGGCCTGGATGTCACACCTGGGCCCCCGGCCCCTGCTGGTGGTCGCTTCCTGCCCCATTCACTTGATTTTTTTTAACTTGCAGACTTTATTTTTCAGAGCAGTTTCTGGATTACAGACAAATTTTTTGGAAAGGACAGACGGCTGCAGCTCCCCACTAGGATTTCGGAGCGTCATCCGTTAGTTTATAACACTTGATGAACCGACCTTGACATGTTATTGGCGCGGCTGTTATGATGTAATCTTCACTCCTTTGTGAACTTGCCTGAGCGTTCAGGACAAGAGGAGCGGCTCCCAGATCCGGGCTCGGAAGGCAGGACTGAGGGGCTGCTGTGGGGACAGGGAGGTGGGAGGGCCCGAGGCCTCGCTGCCCGCCCCCCAGGTCTGGGCCCCAGCATGCAGGGTCGCAATAGCAAGACAGCCAAGGAGCAGAGAGAACGGCCACTTCAGGAGACCCAGCAGCAGAGCAGGACGGCCGGGCGCCCCGTCCTCTCCCCGCCCTCACGGGAGGACCGCGCATCCCACACAGGTGGGTCTGTCCGCTCTGAGCCCCGGGAAGCTCCGCCTTCAGCCGGGAGTGAGAGAGCATGGAGCGTTGGGCTTGTGTCCATGGAGGGAGGGGGTTGGGCTTGTTAAATAAAAGGGTCACTTGCAGATGAGGCCCTCTGACGACTGGGTTTTGTTTCCGACGACACAGGTGAGTTGGACCCACCTGTGTGGGGCTCGGGCCGAGCCAGGGCGGGGCGGGCATCAGGTCAAGCCGCCTGCCTCCGCAGGGTCAGACCCCTGCAGTAAAGAGCTGCAGTAAGGAGCTGCGGGGGGCTGCCTGCGACAGCCCAGCCCCCGCAGGGGCGCCTGACCCACGCACAGAGCCCCGGCCGCGCGGCCTCCTTGCTGCCGCCACGGGTGGACCGGCCCAGCCTTGCGACCACAGGGCTCAGCCCAGTCACAGACCCGGACGCAGGGCCTGGGCCCCAGCCACCTCCCCGGCCCCGTCTGCCCTCACGGCTGCCTGTGGGGTCAGGTGCAGGTCCACGCTGAAGGCTTCCCACACCCCGGACTCGCGCTGCCTGGGAGGCTCAGGGGGCTGGCCTCGGACACCGAGGGGCGATCCCCCCCCGACGGCGCTGTGCACCCCTCACCTCATCTCCCCCCTTCCCCGTCCTCTCTTCACCTCCGAAGGAAAGTCAGACCCACGAGGGCCCAGAGGGGTCCCAAGGCCCAAGCACGCCCTGTGCTGTACAGGCTAGGAGGGCATGGGTCACGCAGGGCCCGCCCGGCTCAGGGGACAGCAGGAGGGCCAGCAGGCCCCGCCCCTCCCCGTCTGTCTCTCTCTCCCTCTCTCTGTCCTCTCTGTATCTCCATCTGTTTCCCTCCTCGGTGTCTGTGTCTGTCTCTTCCTCCTCTGCCCACACCCCCACTCTCTCTGCCCGGGAGCCTGCTCCTGGGGTGGGGTAGGGGACATGTTACCTGGGGACGCTCACCTTCTTGAGGTCCTCACAGGACCTGCTGACAGCGGGGGTTGGGGTGCGGTGCAGCCTCCAGGTTTGTGATGAGGCCCGCAGGGTGAGGTAGCGGAGCCCAGACCCCTGGAGTAGCTGCTCAGGCCTCTGACCGTGGGCTTCCCTAAGCCACCCCGGAGGAGCTCCCTGGCCACGGAATGAAGCCCCGAGGCGCCCCGTGTGTGCGTGTGTGCGTGTGCATGTGTACGTGTGCACGCACACGCGTGTAGTGGGGTAGTCCTCCCTCGGGCGGCTGACAGAGGGCCCTGGGCTGTCCGCACCTGCTAGAGACAGTCCTGCCGTCACCCGAGCTGTCGGTTCCTCTGCTCTGGTCACAGCCGTCCAGGACAGCCCGGGACAGCCACTGCCATCAGAGGGGTCTGTGCGGTCCGAGCCCCTGGAGTGACCGCCAGGGGCTCAGGCCAGCAGCAGGGGCAGAGGGGGCTCCTGTTCGGACGACTGATGGCACACTGACCCTCATGGACGCCCAGAGCCCCTCCACACACACACACACAGTCCCACGCAGGCGTGCCTGCTGCCCACCATCTTCTGCGCACAAACCACTCTGAAGCTGTGCGTTTTGGGTCCCCCTAAAGAGCCTGTGCTTTGCCATGACGGCAGCCTGGAGGCCCGGCTTCTGGAAGTTAGACTGTGCATACAAGTGCTTCCCTGAGATGCTTTTATGGCCAGGATGGGCACTTTTAATGCCTGCTTTGCAATTTTCCATTTCCATTTTCCTGCTGGTCCCATTCCTCAGAACCTGGGGAACTCCGCCGGGAAATGGTGAATCGTACTGCCCATACGTTAGACCTCAGTTAGTAAATCAATGAATACACACAGACATAAAAAACAAAATTTTAATTGTTAGCTGATGAGATTAAAATTATAATTACCGTTTACGTATAAAACAGTGACACTGAGACGATGCTCAGAAAAGATGAACCTCAGCAATGAGGCCAAAGCTATTTTCAGAGGAAAATTCTAGTCTTCAACGTTCTGTTTATTTGCCAAGACACAATGCACATCAGGTTTCTTAAACTGAGTATTCGGACCAAGACGGTAGAAGGAAAGTGTGCAAAGGAAGAGGTGATGAGAATGGCAGCGGGATGTCATGCACTGGAGGAGGGGCAGGCAGGGTGATGGCCAGTTGCTCCATCCCCGGTCACTCTGCCCTCCAGCCTTCACCTCTCCACTCACCATGCACAGGAGAACTTACGTGGACCAGGCTGCATTTCTCTGTTCTGAACATTTTAAAGAAGAAACAGATATTTTCCATCTCCCCTCTCTCGCTGCTGTGGAGCCGGGATCTGGAGCCATGCGGGCTTCCACGGGTCCGGTCCCAGCCACGCCACAGGACAGGCAGGACCTGCCCACGTGGTGCCGAGGACCTGGGGGATGCAGTGAGCCCGTTCGCCCGAGGTCCACTAGCCGAGGTCGGCATGGCCTGAGTCTTCCAGATCCCCAGCCACATCCTGAGGGTCTGGGTGGGCAGAGAGGGAGCCTGGCTGGACCAAGCAACTTTGGGCGTCGTGGACGGAAGTCTGGGGATGCAGGCTGTCCTCGGGCAGAGGCTGGGAGGGCCCCTCACCTGATGCGCCCTGGACAGAGGGAAGAGAAGGCATCTTCGTTCCAGGCCTCCACAGTCCAGCCTGTCCAGGACGCCTCCGGTCTTAGGGGTGGTGTCTCAGGGCTGAGCGGAGCTCAGTGGTCCTTTCCCAGATCGGGGGGCTTCTGATGACCGGGGATGACCACCAGTGCTGTTGCCATTTCAGTTCTGACCAGACAAGGAGCTCTAGCAAGCATGTTATTTATTTCCCTGCAATTTCTAGAAAATTCCAAAACAAGGACAAAAGGGGGGGAAGAAAACAGAAGAGGTAAAAGCAACGAAAGAAGACAAAGCTAGCAGTCTTTACAGGTACAAAGATTCCCAGCAAAACCACAGAGGAAACTAGAAAAGCAAGTGAATAATAGAATTTAGAGCTCTGGGAGACAACAGGCTACAGAATAAATACACAGCGGCCGAGAATGTTGGTCTTGTTTCTGTATTTATTAATAGATTTCAGCAGAGCTGCAAGACCCATTACAGTAGCAACAAAAAATGTGAATGCTTATAACTTAAATTTACGAGAAAGATGTGTAGAACCTGGGTAGAAAGGTCAGACACCATAAAGAGAGTTCTCAGCAAATTTATCTTTAGATTGATTTTTCAACCAAAACATGAAGGTACTTGGGGGGAAACTTTCCACCATGATTCAAACATTCATGTTGGGGGAAAAAGAAAAAATCAGTGGGCAAAAATGGCCTAGAAAATATTGAAGAACGGGTGGGGGAGGGGCAGGACTGCCATCCCCGCGAATCGCGGAAAACCTGGCATCTGTGGAGGCCCCCCTCCTGCCAGGAGGGTTCCAGAGCACCCAGAAGAGCCCAAGGTGTGCCCAAGGCCAGGTGTGCCTGCAGTTGGGAGAGCTTGGGGCCTGGTCATCCCCTCTGCTGCCATGTGAATGGGTGCAAGAAAGGAGGTGTCACCGTCCACTGCCCTCCGTCTCTCCTCCTGTGCTCCAGGTGCCGCTGGCCCTAACCTCTCGTCCTTCCTCCTTAGCAGAGCCCCAAACATTGGCAGGCACATGTCCCAGTCTTCCTAATGGGCAGCTGTGGCCACATGACTACGTTCCAGATAACAGGTTAAGCAAAGGTGCCGTGTGCAACTTCTGGGTCATGCTCTTGGGGAGGGTGCTAGTTGCCCTTCCACTGTTTCCTCCCCCCATTGCTGGAATACAAATGTGATGGCTGGACCAGGAGCAGCCATCATGGGTCATGAGGTGAGTGAGTAGAAGCCATACACAACTGACCACCGACCTCCTTCAAGCCATTGCTTGAATCTCACCTCCTCCTGGTGCCACCCCAGACACCCCATTTAAAATTTCATCCCCCAGACCCCTTCGTTGTTTGCCTCTTAATCAGAGCTCTTACGGCTGCCTCTCCTCTAGAATGCAGGCTTCAAAGAAGCAGGGATTCCCGCCTTCTTACGGCACTGCTAGGCACCAATACACATTCACTGAATGAATGAATGAGTGAATGAATGAACCGCTACCAGGTAAGTGTGAGGTGGTGGCAGACTAACCTGAGACGTGGAGGGACAGCAAACTGGAGCGCCCCTGGGGCCTCCTTCAGGCGTCCGCGTGCAGAAGGGCTGGTTCCCGCCCGGGGCCTTCCTGGCTCCCCAGCCCCACCTCCGCCCTCCCGGGGGCTTCCACCAGGTAGAATTCAGAGGGAGGCCATCGGCCTGACCTCCTGGGACTGAATGGCTGGACCCTGGTGGCCAAGAGGCCAGAGGTGGGGGGTGGAAATGCCCACCAAATATCCAGGGCTCCCTCCCTCGGGACCCTCCCCAAGGGAGGCCTTCACCCTCACTCACCCCTGGAATCTTTGGTCCTGGCCTTCAGTGGGCATCCTCAGTGGTCCCCGGGCCACCGCCTGGCGCTGGGGTGGTCAACCTTCCCACACCAAAGCCAGATCTCCAGCATCCCTGGCCTGTCCCTCCCCAGACCAGGCCCCGGCGCGCTGAGCCCTGGCGCCTGGGGTGGGGTCTCCAAGGTCTTGTAAGGAGTCCCCGAGGCTGCGCTCTTCTGAAGGGACCATTGTGGCTCCCGGATCAGGTTTCCGTGTCTCACGGGGGGCAGGAGACCTCGGCGAAGGTGGGCACTGCCTCCGCCCGCTGCCCGACGGCTTTCCCTGGTGCCCTCGCCCCCCGCCGCGCTCCCTGCTGCCCCGCCCGGCCCTCGGCGCCCCCAAGGCCCACACCGCCCCCGCTCATTCCCGGGTCCCTGACGGCTCAGGTGCATCCGACCTCCTCCCGCGGCGCCCGCCCGGCCCCGCCCCGCCCCGCCCCGCCCCGCCCGCGTCCCCCGCCCCGCCCCGCCCCGCCCGCGTCCCCGCAGCCCTCGCCGCGCCCGCCCGGACCGGAGGCTGGGGCTGGCGCTGGGGCCACCATGTCCCAGCGCTTCGTGGTGACCCCTGCGGCGGGCGGGGCGGGGGACGCGGGGCCCAGACCCGGGGGCGGCGGCAGCCGGAGCTCCAGCCCCTGCCGGGGGCCTGACCCGGACCCCGCAGCCTCCCCGGAGCCGCCGGGGATGGACGCGCTGCCCATCTTGCACTACAGCCGCGAGCCGAGCCGCTACGGTAGGTGCGGTCAGTCTCCTCGGGGCGCGGCGTCCTCCGCGTCGGGCGTCGGGTGGGTCCCAGGCGGTGGCCGGTGGTCGGGCGGGAGGGCTGCCCAGGCGCTGGCCGTGGGGGCGCCGCGTGGCGTCGAGCTGGTGTCCACCTGGTGTTGATCTGGTACCGCACGTCCTCCGCGCTGTCCCCGGGGTCCTTGGGGCTAACGTCCCCCATCGGCGGCCTCCCTGTGGTGGGGCTTGGAATTTGAGTCCTGGGCAGTTGTCTGCGGGGACTGGCTGGTGACAGCCCCTGGCGCCCTCTGGCCTCATTGCTCCTGGAGCACGGGGTCCAGGCCAAGTCACATTCCGGTGTGTGTGGGGAGGGGGCTTGGAGGCCACCGAGGAAGTGGTTCCTCCTGTCTGGTCGATGTGCTTGTGTGACTCCCGTCAGCCCCTCGCCGTGTCTTCCCCGGTGCCCCCACCCCTGCCTTTAATCACTGAACTTCTACCTGCAGCTCACCTTCGGTCCCAGAACCCTGAGGAGGGTGACGGGCGTGGGGCACACGCCTCCGTCTGATCTGCTCTGAGCTCTAGGTCAGGGGTGATTGGACACTTGTCACCACTGCTGGTTCTCAGGTCACCCTCCTGGCCCCGGGAGCCGTTTCTTGGGCTCCAGGAGGGGTGCGTGTAGCACCTGACGAGTGACCTGTGGTCTCAACCCCAGAAGCGGAGGGCACCCCTCAATCAGCCGCCACGGAGGGCACTCCCCAGACGGGCTGGGCTGTCCAGCTCCGGCAGACCCAGGAACCCCGTGAGCAGGTGAGCGCGAGTCAGTGAGCAGTGCGTTACTTCTGGGGTGCCGTGCAGCATTGGGTCTGTCCTGACGGAAGTAAGTGGCTTGACAGAGGGAGCCCGAGCGCGAGTGCCAGTGAGAGTGGCCGGCAGCCATGAGAGGCGCCAGGTTTCCTGGACTCCGAGGGAGCCGGTCCAGGCTCCCCCAGGACCCCAGCCTGGGCTTACTGGCCCCCCACCCTCCTCCCCACAGGAGCCAGGGCCTCCGCGGGCCGCAGCCTTGCCTCTGGGCTGGACTCCCGGCGGGCACCACCCTGCTTGGGCGCCGCTCTCCCCGCCAGCAGGGCCTGGGTCAGGCCTACCCTCCAGGCCCTCCTTGCACCTCATTGCGCTTTCTGGCCCCGCCGCTTTGCCCGCCCTCGGTGCCCAGTACACTGGCCTGAGCCTCTGGGGACGCCCCCTGCCGGGCTCTTGCTGTCTTCATCCTCACGCTGATGTGTAAGGAGGGCATCACCCCGAGTCCTTGACGTTGCAGGTGGGAGAAAGGGGAGCCCCCCGCCCTAGGAGTCCCCCCCACACCCACACACCTCTCCTCGTGGGGCGGCTTTCGGAGCTCAGGCTTCCCTCCCCCCTGCCCCTCCCTCCCCTGCTGACGCTCAGCGCCGGGGGACCCCACCCGTTCCCCGGTCCGGCCCTCGGGTGTGGAAACCGTGCCGAGCCCGCGGCCACTGCCCGGCCGCCCGGCCAAGGACAGCTGGGCTCCAGTGGTGCAGGAGTTATAGGGCACGGTGCCAGCCGAGGACCAATCAAGTGATTTTCTGTCATTCCCACTATGTGAGGACCAAGGACCTATTATCTGACGCTGCTATTAAGACAACGTAGGCGAAGTTTAAGAAAGGGAATGCGGGTTGTCGGCACACCTCGGGCCAGAGCCCGGAAGTGGAGTGGAGGCACCTGTGCTGAACTGCCCTTCACGGGCAGGTGTGTGCTGAGTGACGGGCCGGGGGGCTTCTCATCCTCGGGAGACACCAGCCTCTCGGCGCACAGGCTGAGGCGGTGTCAGTGGCCCTCCCTGGCCTCTTGGCTGCTCACGACCCGGAGGGGGCCTCCAGCGGGTCTGGTCACCGACTTGGCCGAGCGCGCAGGGCTGGGGGGGGCGGTTGGGCAGGCGAGGCGACCGCACAGCCTCATCCCAGGAGCGGCCCAGCCTCGGGGGATGAGCAGTGTCACAAATGGTCTGGGAGGACCTGGGAGTGGGTGTGGGGAACCAGTCCGCCCCCTGAAGGGATGCTGGGCAGAGACGCCAGTGCAGTTCCTTCGGTGGGATCGACAGGGGTTCCAGATGCCCCTCCCTTCTCCCACGTGCCCCGCACCCAGAGGCCCACGCCTCTCAGAGGTCAGCTTGGCTCCCCAGAAGCCACATTCCCCTCGGCCACCTCCATGGCTGTGTGGCCTGGGGCAGGCCGCAGCTGAAAGAGACTCTGAGTGGAAGGTTCTGGAAGCGAGGGCCGAGGCCCCGCGCTGTGGCTCAGAGCCAGTGGGCAGCAGCCTGTCACTTCCGTGGGGGCCGTCTGGGAGGGGGTCTCCGCCTGGGCTGACAGGGCCTGCGGGAGGCTGTCTGCACTGCACTGGCCAAGGGAACACGAGGACCAGCCAGCCCGTCCCTCTGGGCGGCAGGAGCTGAGGCACCCGGTCTGGTCAGCCGCTGCCTTCACCTGTCAGCCCACAGCTGCCCGGGGAGGAGGGGGTTGTGGACACAGCAGGCCCCCTGCCAGGGTTCCCAGCAGCGCCCGCGGCATGGGCACGGGCCTTAGGAGCCTCTGTCCTGCCTGGTCTGGGCCCCATGTCCCAGTCCCGACGTCAGCGGGGCAGGTCTGCAGGCCTGGGGTGTGGGGGGACAGGGGCCTGAGGCTGAGGGGCTCTAGGGAGCTCAGCTGCCTCTGTGGTCCTGCCCTGCATCTGGGCTCTCGGAGAGGCGGGGTGGGGGGGTGCTGGCCAGGGGCCCTCCCCCCGGCGTCTCCCGCCCCCATCCTGCCCTGGTACAGGCCGGTTTCCACCGGGTCGGATTTGGGTTGGCCCTTCTGGTCCTTCTGAAGCCGGGGCTGTTATGCTGGTGGGGCCGGAGTCCTGCAGACCCGCAGGGTTATGCTGGAGGGTCGTAGTGCAGGCCTCTCGCTCTGAACTGGAGGGAGTTGCTTCGTGGTGTCTGTGTGTCTGTATGTGTGTCCGTGTGTGTCTGTGTGTGTCTGTGTGTACTGTCTGTCTGTCTGTGTGTCCCTGTGTGTGTGTGTCCTTGTGTGTGTGTGTCTGTGTGTGTGTCCTTGTGTGTGTGTGTGTCTGTATGTGTGTCCCTGTGTGTGTGTGTCTGTGTGTACTGTCTGTGTGTGTCTGTGTGTGTGTGTCTGTGTGTACTGTCTGTGTGTCTGTATGTGTGTCCGTGTGTGTGTGTCTGTATGTGTGTCCCTGTGTGTGTGTGTCTGTGTGTACTGTCTGTGTGTGTCTGTGTGTGTGTCCCTGTGTGTGTGTGTGTCTGTATGTGTGTCCCTGTGTGTGTGTGTCTGTATGTGTGTCCCTGTGTGTGTGTGTCTGTGTGTGTGTCTGTGTGTACTGTCTGTGTGTGTCTGTATGTGTGTCCCTGTGTGTGTGTGTCTGTGTGTACTGTCTGTGTGTCTGTATGTGTGTCCCTGTGTGTGTGTGTCTGTGTGTACTGTCTGTGTGTGTCTGTATGTGTGTCCGTGTGTGTCTGTGTGTGTCTGTGTGTACTGTCTGTGTGTCTGTATGTGTGTCCATGTGTGTGTGTGTCTGTATGTGTGTCCGTGTGTGTGTGTGTGTCTGTGTGTACTGTCTGTGTGTCTGTCTGTGTGTCCCTGTGTGTGTCTGTCTGTGTGTACTGTCTGTGTGTGTCTGTATGTGTGTCCTTGTGTGTGTGTGTGTCTGTCTGTGTGTCCTTGTGTGTGTGTGGTGTCTGTATGTGTGTGTGGTGTCTGTCTGTGTCTGTGTGTACTGTCTGTGTGTGTCTGTGTGTGTGTCCCTGTGTGTGTGTGTCTGTGTGTACTGTCTGTGTGTCTGTATGTGTGTCCCTGTGTGTGTGTGTCTGTATGTGTGTCCCTGTGTGTGTGTGTCCTTGTGTGTGTGTGTCTGTGTGTGTCCCTGTGTGTGTGTGTCTGTGTGTGTGTACTTGTGTGTGTGTGTCTGTCTGTGTGTCCCTGTGTGTGTGTGTCCTTGTGTGTGTGTGTCTGTGTGTGTCCCTGTGTGTGTGTGTCTGTGTGTGTGTACTTGTGTGTGTGTGTCTGTATGTGTGTCCCTGTGTGTGTGTGTGTGTGTACTGTCTGTGTGTGTGTGTACTTGTGTGTGTGTCCTTGTGTGTCTGTGTGTGTGTGTGTCCTTGTGTGTATGTGTGTCCCTGTGTGTGTGTGTACTGTCTGTGTGTGTCTGTATGTGTGTCCTTGTGTGTGTGTGTCTGTGTGTGTCTGTGTGTACTGTCTGTGTGTGTCTGTGTGTGTGTCCCTGTGTGTGTGTGTCTGTGTGTACTGTCTGTGTGTCTGTATGTGTGTCCCTGTGTGTGTGTGTCTGTGTGTACTGTCTGTGTGTCTGTATGTGTGTCCCTGTGTGTGTGTGTCCTTGTGTGTGTGTCTGTGTGTGTGTCTGTGTGTGTGTACTTGTGTGTGTGTGTCTGTCTGTGTGTCCCTGTGTGTGTGTGTCCTTGTGTGTGTGTGTCTGTGTGTGTCCCTGTGTGTGTGTGTCTGTGTGTGTGTACTTGTGTGTGTGTGTCCTTGTGTGTGTGTCCCTGTGTGTGTGTGTGTGTGTACTGTCTGTGTGTGTGTGTACTTGTGTGTGTGTCCTTGTGTGTATGTGTGTCCCTGTGTGTGTGTGTCTGTGTGTGTCCCTGTCTGTGTGTGTCTGTGTGTGTGTGTGTGTGTGTGTGTCCTTGTGTGTATGTGTGTCCCTGTGTGTGTGTGTGTGTGTGTTTTGGCTGTTCATTGATCAGGGGGTGAAGAGTTGACCACTGAGCCTTGGGAACCGCTCCGGCTGGAGAACAGTTGAGGACCTGACGCCTCCAGCGCAGGGGCCCAAACTTGGAGGATAAAGCTCCTTCATGAGTTGGGACCCGGGGGACGCGGTGACATGAAGGGGATGAGGCTCAGAGCCGACCTCAGTTTCCGCCCGCTGTCCCCCCTCTGCCAGGCGCCAGAAGGGAGGCCCTGGCCCCGACACTTCTGTCCGTGGGGAGCTGCTCCCCTGTCACCCTCTGTGACGGGCCCTGTGACGGGCCCTGTGCCGGGCGTGGACCCGGGGAGAGCCCACCTCCCACCCTGACGGTGCGTGTGTGCCTTCACACGGCTGCACATGTGGGTCACGCCTTCATCCAGGGCGTCGGCCGTAGTCTCTGCTCGACGTGAGTTTCAGGGAAGCGTCCTGTTTCTCTGGCTGCATCGGAGCTTCCCTTCGGAGCGCAGCAGCCGTCTGGGCGGTGGCGGCCCAGCCCCGCCACGCACGCTCCATCCCCTGCGGCTTCAGGATTTCCCAGAGCGCAGCCACCCGTCAATGTGAAAGCGCGGAGGGAAGGAGCAGAGGCTCGCAGGCTCGTGGCCTAGCAGCTGAAGGGCTCCCGCCCAGGGATCCCTACTGCGGCTAAACCACCCCAAGGCGCGTCCCTCGCTTCTCTTCTTTGCTAACGAACGTTCAGCTCAGGTCTCTTCCAGGGAGGAGGGGTGAGGCGTCATGGGTTTTGAGGCACCAGCTCCCTTTATGCATGAAACTTTTCTCAAAATAGAAGCATTAATACCGAAATGAGAGAGTCCGGGCCCAGTGTGACAGGCAGCGGGGCAGGGCCTCGGCCCCTGACGCCTGGGTGAACCTGGCTCCCGGTATCCACACTGCCCGTCCTGCACGTGGCCAGTGCACACGGGAAACAAACACGAGGTGTCGCGTTCGGGCGGCTACCGCAAATGTCCTTCACCCACCGGAGGCTGCGAGGACAGGTCAGCTCCACAGAGGGGGGCCCCTGCAGCTGCCCCTCTGCCAGGACTGCCTTCCTGCTTCCCTGCTGCCCTGTGCTACCCGCCTGGCCCCCAGCTGCCCTGCCCTCGCCTCCTCCCACCCGGCCTCTGTCCCCATGAGCAGGGCTGTGCCTGCAAACATGGGCTCAGGCTGGCGTTCTCGATGTGTGTCCACAGTGCTGGCTACTGGACCAGTATGTTGCGGGGGGGCGGTAAAAAGGTAACTACAAACACAGGGTTGAAAAACGCAACTGTCAAAAGACAGCCCACACTTGGGAGGAAACCTTTGTAACTCACTTGTCTGATAAGGGGATTAGTATCTAGAATATATAAAGAGCTCCCACAAATCAACAACAACAAATCCAACCGGTTAGAAAATGGGCAAAGGTCTCGAATAGACGTTTCTCCACAGAAGACATACGAATGGCCAGTAAGAATGTGGAAAGATGCTCGACATCACTGGTCACCAGGGAAACACAAATGAAAGCCACAACCAGATACCACTTTTTACCCATTTGAATGGCTGTTATAAGAAAACAGCAAGCGTTGCTGAGGATGTGGAGAAATAGCAACGCTCGTGCGCTGCGGACGGGAATAGAAGATGCTGCAGCCCCCGTGGACAACAATTTGGCGATTCCTCCAAAAATTAAACAAAAATTAAACATAGGCTCCACTCCTGGGGGCGCACCCACAGGAACTGAAAGCGGGGGCTTGGACAGACACCTGTACACCGTGTTCACAGCAGCCCTGTGGAAACAGCCCAGGTGTCTGTCGATGGATGCGTGTGTGCGTCCACAGAACGCGGTCTCTGCGTGCGATGGGATGGGGTTCAGCCTTACACAGGAGGGACGATCTGACGCCTGCTGCAGCACGGGTGAACCTTGAGGACATTATGCTCAGTGAAATAAGCCAGGCTCAAAAGGACAGACCTTGTCGGGTTTTGCTTAGGTGAGGTCCCCCGAGCAGCCAAGTCCATAGAGACAGAGAGAGTAGGATGGTGGGGGCAGGGGCTGGGGCAGAGGGAGCGGAAGTCAGTGTTAAATGAGGACAGACGGTCTGTTTGGGAAGGTGAGGAACTTCTAGAGATGATGGTGGTAATGGTCGCACGACCACGTGAATGTACTTAGTGCCGCTGAGCTGTGTGCTTCTAAGTGGCTGAAAATGTAGTTTTCTGCCATATATATTTTACCACAATACAAAAAAATACCCAAAAAACGCAAACAGGAGAGAAGGGCTGGGCTGAGAGGAAAACTCAATTCTCCCCCAGGCCCCGTTCCTCCCGCGGAGCCCTGGCCTCTCGTCTTCCGGGAGAGGCCACGTTGATTAAATCAATTCACACCACACAGGCTCTCCCAGGAGTGGTCCTTTTTAATCGAAATTACTCTCTGCAGGGTGCGAGGTCAGGCCTCTTACCAGCGTGTTTGTCCAGGGACCTTCCTATTTCAAGTGACCTCCTGTGTGGCCCTTCCTGGTCCTGGCAGGGGAGGGGGGCGGCAGGTCAGGACGACCCGGGCCACACTGCCACCCCTGACCGGCTCCCCATGGGACTCGGTCACCCAGCGGGAACGGGAGGGCGTCCCGTCAGGCGCCTCCCCCCACCACCACCCCCGGACGCCCAGGGGTCTTTGCAGACTGGCCCCTGTTAGCTCCAGGGCCGCCCTCAGCAGGTGGCACAGACCGGAGTCCCCCCTCCCTCTCCCGCTGGCGGTCCCCAACCACAGATAGGGCCGGCGGCCAGATCGCCGGTCGAAGGAAGGGCGGGTGCTGGGTGCTGGGCGCTCTGGGGCTCTCGGCCTCTGGGTCCTTTCTCGCAGCCTCAGCGGTTGTCGGTCCTCTGCCCAGCGATGGGGAGACGCTGCTGCCCGCTCGGGGCGCAGTGAGCCTCCCTGCTCAGAGTCGGCCTGGGGGGCTCCGGCAGCTGCGTGCCCTGGAGGGGCCTGTGCACCACACGCGAGATGAGACCCAGCAGGCGGGCGGTGCCCTGGGTTGACTTGCGTGCTGTGTCTTGACCACGGGCAGGGAGCGTGCGCATGTGTGTCTGTGTGCACGAGTGTCCGTGTGTGCACGTGTGTGTGTGGCGGCGAGGCCCCTGCGAGGGGCTCAGAGCCCGCTGGTCCAGGCAGCCTTCCCCTCCCGCCATCCAGCCACCTCTGACCTCTGTGGGGCTGCCCGGTCCTTTCGGGGGGCCTCTGGGTGAGGCAGGTGTGTGGCGCCAGCCTCCCTGCCTCCCTGCCTGGAGCTCAGGGAGCCAGCGGGGCCCTCGGGTGGGAGAGCGGGGCAGGACCCAAGAAGAGTCGGGGAGGTTCACACTCCACACGGCTCAGAGCATCTCCAGCTTTTTGGGGAGGGATGCTTGGGACATTCCGGAGCTCCGTGGGCGGGCTCACCTCCGAGGCTGTGGGGACGGCCGCCTTCCAGGGGGACTGCCAGGGGTGCTGGAGGCTCCTGGGGCAGGCGAGGCACACACAGGGCCTCCCTCGGAGGAACTGGCATCTCCTGATGCACAGGACAGCACCCTCCTCAGCCCCTGCTGGCCTCCCCCAGCGCTCAGGACCCGGCACCCACGCTGCGGTGGGAACGGGTGGGTAAAGTCCATTTTCTTCTCTGGTTGTCCACCTGCGATTTTCTGCCCTGAGCTCCACACACGCTGCCTGGAGAGCAGGGGCCACCAGGAGAGTGCGGGTGTGTGGAGGGATGGGCCCCGTGGGGTGGCACCACATGGCCAGTGGTCCAGGGCGGGTCAGCGGGCAGCTCACTGCCAGGTTTTCTGGGCAGTAAGTTCAGCCTGGGGGAGGGGGGCAGAGAGAGAGACAGAGAGATGCAGACGGAGAAGGAGGGGGGTGGGGAGAAGGGGGGAGAGCACGCCTTCCTCCTCCGTTAGGAAGGTCACCGGGGTTTGCAGCCCTGAGCCGCTCCGGCGCGTGGAGTGTGTAGGGACCGGTCAGTCCAGGTCTGTGTGGGGTGGCCCTGTCCACCGGGAGGGTGGCCGGCCCCGCAGGGCCCAGACACAGAGCAGCGTGACTTGGCCGAGTGTGGCTGGGGTGAGGCTCGGCCCCGAGGCCCCGGGACCACGACAGAGGCCGTGCCCAGCTCCCGGGTCTGCAGGGAGTGGCTGTCGTTCCAGGTGGTGACCACCGCCCTTGACCCCTGAGCGCTTCCAACTCGCCTCACGGGGTGGGACTTGGGTCTCCGAGTTACGGTGGCTTCGACACGGTGAGCGTTCATTTCTCTCTCACCGCGTGGCACGGGAGGCCACGCTGGCGTGCGTTCATTCATTCATTCCCGTGAGCCCTGTGCCCTGGGCGGAGGTGTCCTACAGAGCGTCTGTGCTGTCCCTACAGCGGCCATTGGCCACAGGCGCCCACTGACCGCTTGAAATGCAGCCAGTGCTGGGGACACAGCAAAGGAGAAAACAGAACCCCGGGACCTCGGGGCTTCCGTCCAGGAGATGACAGGTGGTGGACCAGGGGCAGCTGTGACACCGTGCCATCGTGACACTGTGATGCTGTGACACCGTGACGGCCGTGCTGCGGACCGGCTTGTGTCCCCAGCATTCTTCTGTCGGAGCCCTGACCCCCAGGACCTCAGAATGTGACTGTCTTTGGAGACGGGCCTTTAAACAGGCAATTAAGGTAGATGAGGTCATCAGAGTGGCCCTCGTCGCACCCGTCCCTACAAGAAGAGGAGCTCAGGACACAGCCGCGCGCAGAGGGACGACCACAGGAGGACACAGGTGCTTGTTACGCGTGAGCGGGTCGCGGCCTCCGTCCAGTAGGCGGGCCTGTCTCAGCTCAGCCTCCTTGCGGACCCTGGCCCCGCCCCCCGCCGGCCACCTGAGCCCTCCCCCGGGCCGGGCTCCTGTTCTCGTTGCCTGGAAACCCGAGCGCTCCTTCCCCCTGGATTAGACTGAGCAGAGCAGGCGGTGCCGTGCTTACGAGCAAAGGCCAAGGCCGTGCCGGGCACACTGGGCAGCCGCTGAGCCCTCATCCCCTGTTACCAAAGGCCACCTCCGTGGGGGGGGCGAGAGGGGCCGTGAAGCTGGCAGGTGAGGCCAGCGGCCCACCTCCATCCCGCCCACCTGTGTCCACTGGCCTGGGGTGTTAGAGAGCCGAGGGGACCAGACACAGATGTGCCCCGTATTCAGAGAGCGGCCAGTGTTTGCCCCTGGGACCTCAGGGGCCCCTGGGCCACAGCATGGGTGGAGCCGGCCGCCACCAGGCTGCCCGCGCCGCACAGGCCACGGCTCCCCTACCTGGGCAGGGGCTGCAGGTCCTGAGCGCCTGGTGCTCCCCCGAGCAGATGGCACAAGGCGAGACCCCTGCCTCCCGTGGACAAGGTCCCTGTGGTGGCCTGCAGGGCGTGGGCACCTGCCCACTGCAGGCCCTCTGCGGAGTCCCGACCTTCAAACCTGCCTGGTCCTTGCCGCCCTGCAGGGTTTCGCTGTCCGATACGCGTAGTGCCTGCAGGTCCTCGCGGCGCCCCTGACGAGAGCAGTGTTGCCACGGGTCTGCCGAGGGGGGCTGCCGAGGGGCGCCGACCGCTGCAGGGAAGCCCTGATCGCACCTCGGTCTGAAACGCTGGGCTGGAGGTGTCTGTGCCCGCTGCCTACGAGGAATGGAGACGAGGACGCGCTGGGGGCCGCGGCGCATCTGTGGCCAGAGGTCTTAGCTGCGTACTTCCCGGGCCTGGTGGCCGGAAGCATGGGCATTCGGGGGGTCCTGGAAACGCGCTCTAAGGGCAGATCATGAGGGCCTCAGAACGTGGGGGGCTGGGACGACGGGGAGGGCCGCTCACGGATGCACGTAAGATGAGCAGACCCGCGGTGGGGGACTCAGGTCGCGGATGCGGAGCCTGGCTGCCCAGGGGTCCAGCGAGGCCTCTCCGCCCGTCTGGGACCACGTGTCAGAGCAGCCTTGTCTGCTGGGCGGGCCAGGCCTCATGGTCCCAAGTCTCTGCCGGGCTGTGCCCCCCGCGGGGGCGTGGCGGGGGCTCAGGGCACTCGCTGCTTTCTGCACTGCCCACCCTGCGTGCACGGCCCTCGGCCCCTGCTCTGGGCATGTGTGTGGGACCCGGTTCTGAGGCTATTAGTGGGCCGAATGGTGATCCCCAAAGATGTGTCCTTTGCCCTGACCCCTGGTTCCTGTGATGGAACCTTACCGGGAAAAGGGTCTTTGCAGATGTGATTAAGGGTCTGGAGATGAAGTCATCCTGGGTTACCCGAGGGCCCTGAATCCAAGACATGTGTCCTTAAGAGACACAGAGGGGAAGAGACAGGCCCACAGAAGAGAGGCCACGTGAAGACGGAGGCACAGGCTGGAGGGAGGCGGCCACGAGCCCAGGACCGCCTGGAGCCTCAGAAGCTGGACGAGGCGGGAAGGACCCTCCCCCAGAGCCTCCGGAGGGAGCGGCCTGCGATACCTCGCCATCAGACTTCCAGCCCCAGAGCCGGGAGCGGACGTTTCTGAGTTAAGCCACCGGCCCATGGTTCCAGGTCACAGCAGCTGCGGGACCCTCACACGGGCTCTTGAGTGGTGCCAACGGGGGCCAGGTGGGTTTGCCTGGAGGTGTCTCTGGAGCTCCCTGAGCCCCCTGGGCGCAGAGGAGACTAGGCACAATGCCTGCGCCTGCCTCGCCAGACTTTCGAGGGCGACCCCGTCGTGTGGCATCGTCGTGGCCGCCATCCGGGGGTCTTGTGTGTGCTGCTACTCTGGGCACCTGGTTTGGCCTGGGGGCAGCACCACCGTCTGCGTCTACAGAGCTGGAGGAGGAGCCAGGGGGCAGCAGGCCTCAGCCTGGACCCACAGCCCATCCTGGAGCGCCCACCCTGCAGTCCAGGAGCCCTGCACGTCCTCCCCGAGAACCACGGACCCGCCTTCCTTGGGGCTCACAGGGCTTCCTGAGGCGGCCCCAGTGTTACCCCAAAACCGGGTCCGCCTCTTGGTGGGTTTTGAGCCAAAAGGCACAGCCAAGCCAGAGAGCGGGAGAGGAAGGATGTGTTACTACTTGCGGCAAGTGAGGAGAACACCCGGGATCTTCCCCAAAGAAGGGTCTCCCCAGAAGTCAAGACTGGGGCAGTTTTAAGTGAACGGGACATGCATATCCCGGAAGGGGCTTGAGCAGAGGAGAGCTCAGCACAGAGCTGGGGCAGGTACTGAAGTCGGGCGGGTCCCCATCATCACGCTGTCCTTCCCCCGCTGGGTGGGGGCGCCGTTCCTGCAGGACCGCTCAGAGGCTGGATCAGGCTGTGGTGTACGTCCCTCGAGGAGGAACTAGGGATGAACGGAACTGGCGTTCCTTGAACTCCTGTTTCTTGACTGCTTTCGTTTGTTCCGACGTTCCCTCACTTCCCTAAAGATCACTGATTACCGAGACCCGTCCAAGGGCAGGCACTGTGGCCAGGCTTCAGTGACAAAGTGGCTTAGGCCAAAAAACGTCTTCTCTGAGGTCAAGGAAGCCGTGCCTGGTTCTCTGTCTTCAGGGACTCCCACTGTCTGCTTACACCAGGAGGAGGGGCTGGACCCGGCTCCCAAGCGGCCCTGGAACCAGTGGGAGGGGATCGTTGTGTCCTGGAGCCGGTGGGCTGGACAGTGAGAGAGCGGGACTGAGGGGTGACCCGAGGAGCTCACAGAGGCTGCGACCTGGCGAGTGGCGGAGCGCCACCCCCAACCGGTGCCCTTCAGCCTCGCCACCCCCAGTGCCACTCGGCGATCTGCAGCCTTCAGAGTAGCCCTGCAGGAGGGACCCCCACCGGCTCCCCGTGGCCAGAGCGCCCTCCCATGCAGACCCTTGTTCAGACCCAGGGGTCCCTCCCCAGCGCCTCGGCCGAGCGCCCCTCACGGTGTCCACGGGGACACGGCACCGAGCACAGGCCGTGAGCGTTCTCGCATCAGCTGCTGGCTTGCAGGGACAAAGGTGTCCCCTTGAATTCAGCGGGGCCGTGTCCGTCCCTGGGCCGCCTGAGTCCTGTCCCGGCCGTGACTGCGGGCCGCGTGAAGTTGGTTCACATTTGGCAACAGACTCGCTCTGCGCGGAAGCTGGTCGTGGCCCGGAACCTGTGGGGCGAGTGTCTCGCCCGCCCACTGCTGCGGCAGCACGGGGGCGGCTCCAGGGTCGCCAGTGACGATGTCAGGGGCAGACGGGACAACGGTCCTGCGGATGCGGGCGGCGCCGCCCCAGGCTGAGGCCACCGCAGCATCCTTGGCACGGAGCGCGTGCGTGAGAGGAGCTGGGCGAGGACCCGCAGGTGCCGTCTGCCCGAGCGGGGACGTGGTGCCTGGGTGGGGCAGTGGGCCCCTCGTTCTCTCTCACTTTTATGTGACGGCAAAGGGTGCTGGTAGGGCTTGCTAATGGCGGTTTCGCCACTTGCGGTGGTGCCGACGGGCGCCTCTCATGGGTGACGGGATGCCTGTGGGCGAGCCCTCCCCACCGGAAGGCCCTCGAATCAGTGCAACCCCCGGAGGGAGCGGCCCCGCCGCAAGCAGCTTCCAGCCCTCGGAGGGGCCCTGCGTTGTCCAGGTAAAGCCTGGTTGACCCCGGGGGGGCACCTTCGCTGGCTTCAGAGGCCGGGAGGGTGTGGGGCCCGGCAGAGGCCGCTGGTGGCCCGAGCACAGGGGGTGAGGGTGGCAGGAGGACCTCGGACTGGCTGAGGCCCCAGAGCTGCCCAGCACCGTGGGGTTGCCCCGTGGAGGCCAGTGCCGTGGTTTCTCCCGGAGCGGCACCTGCCCGGGCGTCATAAGCTTCAACCTGGCGATTATCCCCAACCTAAAGGCAGGTCGCGAAGTGGGGGTGCAGAACGTCCCTGGTCTCAGAAACGGGGCCGGGGGGATGGACTGCCTACCGCGTGCGGGGCCCTGATCTGACTGCCACGGGCACAGCTCAGATGTCGGTGCCCGGCCGTCTCCCCGCTCCGTCCTGATTGTGGGTTCTGATGGTGCTCTGGGGTGAGAAGGGGGGCCTCAGCTGCAAGGGCCACTTCCAGGAAGATGTGTCCTAGGCTGCCAAGTGCAAAGGCCCTGGGGCAGTGCCGGCTCCAGGATGGGGCTGTGGATGTGAGCGAAGACCTCCTGCTCAGCTCACAGGGTGAGGGGGCGGCCCCGCCAATCCCTTGTTTGGCAGAAAACCCCAGGCGGGCGCGGGGGAGAGCGTCCCAGCCGAGAGCGGGCACGGGTGCCCTGACAGGGGCCGTGGCCCAGGGAGGCCGAGGGAGGCTGGAAGGGGGCGTCCCACAAGGTTGGTGAGGGGAGCGCTGAGCCTCTGTGGTCGGTCCTGAGCTGGAAGAAGACTGGTGCTGACCGGGGCCCGTCGCTGCCGAGGCTGCAGTTCGGCTTCTGGGCTGGTGGCTGCAGAGGTCGTGGGCCGAGGAGCCGTGGTCACCTGTGGTCCGGCTGCTGTGCACTCGGGGTCTCTGGGGCAGGTGACGGGGCTGCGTGCAGAGCGGGACTCGAATGTTCCGGCCGTTGGCACGTTTTTAGGTTTCCGGAGGGGAACATGTGGCCCTGCCCGTGTGGGGTGGACACAGGGGAGATGGAACCGCGTGATGACCGAGGGAGAGTTGCCAGCCGGGTGGGGGGGCTCACCGAGAGGCCCTTAGTCCGGAGCAAAGTCCCTGCAGCTGCAGGCACCCGGGCGTGACTCGAAGGGTGAGGCCTGGGCCTGGGGACGCAGGTGTCGGCCTCCGCGGCAGGCCCGCCAAACAGCAACCGGAGGGAGCCAGGCCGGCCGCCGGCTTGGAGAATTCACACCCCCGACCCGTGAGCTGGCCAGGCGGCCGTGTCGACCGCTTTCTCTTTCACTCTCTGGGCCTTGCTCGCCTCTCTCCCACGCCCCTGGCCTCCTTGCGATAGGAGGGTGCGATTCTGTTCCGAGGAAAAGTCCCCACGGATGTTGAGTCATGAGCCACCCGCGGTGTAACCGGCAGAGCAGCTCGGTCCCCAGACAGGCCCCTGGGAGGGTGTGAGGAGCTGACTTCACCCGGCTGGGCACGGTCACAGCCCCGGTCACAGCCCCGGTCACAGCTCCGGTCACAGCCCCGGCCACGGCTGCGGTCTCGGCCACGGTCCTACGATCCCACATGCCCTCGGCGTCTGGCGGAGGCCTGCGAGTCTGGAGAGGGATTCTTCCTTTTCCCCTGCGGGTTCGCCGAGGTAGTGGAAACACACCCCAGACACAGGTGCCCTTTGCCCTCGTCCTCCCTCCAGTCCTGGGGCTGGGCAGGGCAGGCACTGGAGGCCGTCCAGCTCTGCCAGTGCCCATTCTGTTGTCCGGACCCCGCTGTTCCTCTCTCCAGGCCCCCCTCCCGGCCGCCCCCGGCTCACCGCTGCCCCAGGGGTCCCACACCTGCTCCAGGGGCACAGCCCCTGCCTTCCCCACCCCCTCAAGGACCCACTCACCTCCTGGCCCTGGGCAGCAGTGCGCGTCCAGCAGGGGCCAGGAAGGATGCCTGCGGTGAGCGGGAGACCAGGCCGGTGCTGGCACTGCTGTTGAGCACGCCCGCACTGCTGTGCAGCCATCACCACCATCCTCTCCAGAACTTTCTCATCTTCCTAAGCCGATACTGTGCACCGCTGAACACTAACTCCCCCTCCCCCTCCCCCGGCCCCCGGCCCCACCGTCCTCCTCTGTCTCCAGGAATCTGACTCCTCTGGGTCCCTTACGTGAGTGGAGTCCTACAGGATCTGTCCTTTTGTGACTGGTGTATCTCACTGAGCATAATGTCTGTCCTCAAGGTCCATCCATGCTGGAAGCCTGTGTCGGAATTGCCTTCCTTTCTAAGGCTGAATAATGTTCCACTGTGTGAATGGACCACCGTGTGTTTACCCTTCATCTGCTGATGGACACTTGGGCTGCCTCCACCTCTTGGCTCTTGTGAATATGCTGCTGTGAACTTGGGTGGACGTACATCTCCTCGAGACCCTGCTTTCAGTTTTTCGGATCGGTACCCAGGAGTGGAATTGCTGGGCCACACGGTAGCTCTATGTTTAATTTTTGGAGGAGCCTCCATTCTGTTTTCCACGACGGCTACACCACTTCATGTTCCCTCCAAGAGTGTGCAAGGGCTCCCACTTCTCAACGTCCTCGCCTGTTAGTCTGTTTGCTTGTTAATAGCCACCCTAATGGGTGCTGAGGTTTTCTAACACGCTGGGGACGTGTGCTGCCCCAGGTCAGGGAGCTGGGGCTGCCTGGGGACCAGCGCTGTGGTTCGCATTACGTTCGACGGGCTCTGGCGGGCTGTCCTGAGAGCAGCCGCGGTGCCCGGCCGAGCCGCTCTCCCTGCTGCGCGTGGGCACCTGAAGGCGGGGTGGGGGGACTGCCTCTGCCTGCCTGTCACACGGTCGCTGCCTCGTGATCTGGACGTATCTCGGCTCACCTGGGGTACCCGGGGAGGTGACTAGCGTGGCAGCCGAGCCCCCAGTCTCTGACTTCTTTGAGGAAGCCTGACAGTCCAGTCGGAAGCAGGAGCCTCTCCAGGAGGCCCTTCTAGCCTCCTGCCCACCCCCGCTCTCTGGGGGATGCCACTGTGTAGACACTGGTCAGCGATGACCCCCCGGCGCGGCCGGGTCTGCTGCCGGGGCTTCCTGTCTGTGCTCTGCTCCCAGGAGGCACTTACTGGGACGCCCCCCGACCCCTGACCCCCAAGCCCGGCTGCAAGGTCCCGTCCCCTACGAAAGAGATGAAAATACGCGCCTAACTGCTGGACTCCTCTGGCCTAATCGTCCCCCCAGGGGGCCTGCGGGCCAAGTCCCCGGCCACTGGAGAATCTTCCACTCAGGTCCAGAGACCTTGAGGCTGAGGCCGCCACACCTCAGGGGCGGGGCCAGCTTTGCCTATCCGCACCTCCACCCTCACCCGGGCAGGGCGGGCAGGCCCAGCCCGTGGCACGGGCACCGTTACGTTCAAGCTCCAGATACACAGCAATAATTCTTAGGGCGAGCAACGTGTGGGACACACGTACCAAAAAACCAGTATTGACTGGAAATTTGAATTTGACCGGGCGCCGTGTGTTTACCAACAACCCCCATCGGTGCCCTGTGACCGTGGACGTCGTCCCAGAGCGATTCAAAGAGGGCTGCAGCCACCCCTGAGCCCGCCTCCCCGGGAGACCCTCCGAGACCCGCAGGCTGGTCAGGCCCGGTGCGCACGAGGCCCGGGTGCGCCCTGCGCGAGCGGACTCTCTTTCTCCCAGTTCCGCGCAGCTCCTGCACTCGAGCCCCGCCGGTGTCGCAGCCCAGTGCTCGGGGGGGTTCCTCCTCCCGCTGCCAGAGCCCGGGCTGGGGCGCCTGACGTGCGGCTGGGAACTCTCACTCCTGTGGGGGCAGCTCTGCGGCGTCATTATTCTCCGGTTTGCAGGTCCCCCCACCCCCGGGGTATGGCATCTGTCATATCGCTAGTGCGCCCTTCCCACCGTCTCACTGGCTCTCTTCCTTGTGTCTTTGGACGTGGAGTATGGTTTCTGGCTGACCCAGTCCTCTTTGCTGACGTCGTTCAGCGGTTACTTGTGAGTTTGCTGTGCTCACGGCTCAGGTCCCTCTGTTCTGCCGTCTTGTCTCTGACCCTAGAGTGATTTTAGGACATGGTGGTGCCCCCAGGCCCTGGCGGGAAGGAGGTCGGGACCACGCTTGGCGGGAGGGACCTGAGCTGGCGGAGGAGACGCGCAGGGGAGGGGGCGTCGGGACAACCTCGGGGAGTGGGGAGATGCCCAAGGGGCAGAGTCTGGAGAGTGGACGGCGTCTCCGGGAGGAGCAGGGAAAGAGCAGAGGCAGGTCGGTGCAGCAGGTTGAGTGGACGGAGCCACCACACCGTTCGTCCCTAAATTTCTACCGTCGCTCTTGGGAAGCTGCACCCGGTGCCCAGGAGGCCTGGCTGCTGCTCGGAGCCGGAGCCCGGCCAGGGCCCAGCTCGGCTGCCACCCGCCCAGAGGGGACGTGGGGCTGAGGGTGGCGACCCCCGGAGGCACCTGGTTACGGGTGAGGACGGCGAGGTGGGAGAGGGCAGGGAAGGTCCCAACACGGAGCAGGGGTGGAGACCCTGGGCTGGCCGCCTCTGCTGTCCTCAGGGCCCACCACCGACAAGCAGGGTGGCCGTCTGGGGCTGTGTGTGTCCCGAGGCTGGAGAGGGGGGTCGTGAGTTTCCAGAACCTTCCACGTGTGGAGCCGACACCGGCCTCCTCCTCGGCCCTGCAGCGGGGCTCCAGCGCCGAGGGCGGCGTCCAGGCCCCGGGCCTCCAGGTGACCGTCGGGCGAGTAACGGGACAGCCGGTAAGGGTCGGGGAGGACCACGTGGACGAGGCTCCGAGTCACACCTGGTCCTGCTGCCCCAGCCTGTTTCCTTGGGAGCTGCCTTGTCCTCGGGTCTCCTTGGGCCGCGGGCCAACCTCCGCTCTCCCTGGCTCCTCTCAGATCCTGCAGGAGGCTGGGGGTCTGGGGAGGAGCTCCGAAGGCTGCAGTCCCACCTCCCATCCTTACTTACTCCTGGGCCCTCCCCTTCCTGCCGACCCCCCAGCTCGTCTCAGAGTGTCTCCCCCGCCCCGGCCCCCAGACCACCCTCCCTGGACAGATGCCTACCAGGCCCCTGGCCCCCGCCATCTGGCTCCCTGGCCTGCACCCCTCACACTGGCCTAGGGGTTCCCCTTGGTGAGAGGAAGCAGCTTCGCCTCCCCCATGCCAGGCTGGGCCGTGTCCCCTCCCGGCCCCCTCCCCTGTCACCCCTGGTGGCCCTCGTCCTCTGCCTCCCCCCCGCCTCCCCAGGCGGCCTGGAAGCCCAGGGTTCTCTACCGGTGCCCGTCCAGGTGTGTCCGAGGCTGCAGATCCAGGGACGGGCGGAAGCCTTTCCCCTTCCTCCTGCTGTCGACGCGAGGGCACCGGGCAGAAGTCTGGGCAGGTTTGGGGGGGAGCTGGGAGCCCTGAGCCGAGCCCCTCCCTCCCTCACTTCGGGCCAACCTCTGCTCTCCTGCCCTGTGAAATTTCCCCTGACGCCACAGAGGTCCCCAGACCAGCGCTCACTGAGGGGCCACCTCCTCGCGGCCAGCCTCCCCCGGGGGCCCCGCGGGTCTCCTGGCGCAAGCAAGTGCCGTGGCCTCTGGAGGGTCCTGGAGCTGCCGAAGCTGTGGCCACCTTGATGGGGCAGCAGAAGGTCACCAGACTAGCCTTGTGTAGACCAAACAGGTGCAATTTTCACCCTATTTTCTGAACCACATCCAGAAATAAAGTCATGGAGGTGACAGCAAAGGCTTCCTGGGCTTTTTAACTTTCCTTTTCAGGGGAGACTAGCATCGAGCGCCCTGGACTGCCCTGGCGTGGACGTCCCTCCCACGTGGGCTGACCCCCGCCTGCAGGCTCGCGGCCCAGGAGTCGGGTGACAGGGCACAGCACAGATTCCCAGCCTCTGACGACAGCCAGACGTCTTCTCCTCCTGAATCACCTGGTTTCGGGGCAGAGGAATAATGCAGCGCCGTGGAAGCGGGCTGTCTGGCATTTGTGAATGTAATCCCAGCCGGGATCTTTTATTTCCTTCCAATTTAATCATGTCAGTTATACCCCACCAGAGTCAGGCTGTAACTTTCCCCCAAGACAATGACTCCTGGGTGCTCTCATGTTTATTCCGTGGCAGTTTCGGAGGCCCTGGCCCGGCCCTGGATCGAGGCCAGTGGCATTTGGGGTGGAGGCGGCCAATGCCGGCCGGGCACCTGGAGGCCACCCCTTTCCCACCACTGGGGATCCTGGAGGTGAATCCATGATATCTTCTTACTATCTGTATCAAATTCTTAAAACTACTGCAACAAATGAGCCAAACTGGTAGCTTAAAGCAGTACAAATGTGCCCTCGCACAGTCTGGAAGCTACGAGTCCTAAATCAAGGTGTGCGCTCCCTCCAGAGGCTCTGGGAAGACCTTTCCTGCCCGGTCCAGCTCCCAGGGCTCCAGGTGTCTCTGGCTTGTGGCTGCATCTCTCTGCCCTCTGCCTCTGTGGACGCTTGACCTCCTGCCCTGTTCTCTCTCCTCTGGTGTCTTCACATCTCTCTTACAGCCATCAGTTGTGCTGGATTAGGGCCACCCCAACCCCTACCACCTCACCTTAACTCACTTGCCTCTCCCATGACCCTATTCCCAATACGGCCAAGTTCACAGCTGTTGGGTATCAGGGCATCAGCGCATCTTTGGGGGACCCAGGTGGACCCACCACACTGCCTTTGTCGTTTTCGCAGGCTCTGCCGTGCTGACCACATTTTCTCACGCGTTTTGCTAGGCTGTATTTTCATTATCATTTAATTTAAAACATGATCTGCCTTCAACTGTGGCTTCTTCTCCAGCACGCGGGTCTCTCGGAACGAGCTGCTGAGTGGCAGGCACCTGGGCGTCCCCATGACTTCTCAGGCTGATTTCCTGCACGTGTCTCTGGGGTCCAAGATGCGGCTGTGTTATTTCACTCTTTGAAATCAGTTGAGATTTGTTCTGTGGTGCAGACCATGATCCGTTTTGCTTACTGTTTTAGTGAATTTGGGGAGAACGAGGGTCTGTGGTTGGTGGGTGCGTGTTCCGGAATCTGTCAGTTAGGTCCGTCTTGTTACCTGCGTGGTTTAAATCTTTATCTCTGCAGCTTCGGGAGTTTTTTTGGTCCACTTGTCCTATCGCTAGAGAGGCATCTCAGGCTCTCTGTGGGAGTGAAGTGTCTCTGCGTTTCCTCTGTCACCCTGCCGTGTGGGGCTCTGTCACGAGTGCAGGGGTCGGGGGCTCCGCCCTCAGTGGGTCTCCCTCCACCGCCTTCTTTGGTGTCAAGTACGTATTGTTTACCCTTGTGCTGTCTCCCGTTAGCTGGTTAGTCACATGTCCTCCTGTTCTTGGTGGTGTTGCCCTCTGCTCGTTCGGGGAAATTAGCACTTTCCACACAGCCCAGGAACCCAGGACTCCCCCCACCTCTTGGGCGCCATTGCTTGTGTTTAACCCACCGATGTATTTAAGGCTTTGCGCGTTTAGACACTGACCCCGTGGCCGTTGCCGGCTTCTGCAGTCCACGTTCTGGCCCATTTCCCTATGTCCTTATGCTTCGGTTATTCTGTGTTTCTGTTGAGAACCTTATTCTAGCTGCTTTCAGCTTGGAGAAGAACTCTCTGAGGTTTTGCTTGTCTGGAGATGTCTTTATTCTGCCTTCCTTTTTTCAAATGGAAGTATAGTTGATTTACAGCGTTGTGTTAGTTTCAGGTGTACAGCGCACCCACATGTGAACACACACACACACACACACACACATATATATTTTCTTTTTCAGCTTCTTTTCCCTTGTAGGTTATTACAAAATACTGAGTAGAGTTCCCTGTGCTGTACAGTAGGTCCTTGTCATTTACCTGTTTGATATACAGTAGTGAGTACATGTTAAATCCCAAACTCCTAATTTATCCCTCCCCCACTTCCCCTTTGGTAACCCTAAGTTTGTTTTCTATGTCTGGGGGTCTGTTTCTGCTTTGTAAATAAGTTCACTTGTATCTTTTTTTTAGATTCCACACATAAGAAACATCATATGGTATTTGTCTTTCTCTGACTTACTTCAGTTAGTATGACAATCTCTAGGCCCATCCGTGTTGCTGCAAATGGCATTATCTCACTCTTTTTTATGGCTGAGTATTCCATCGTGTATATGTGCCACATCTCCTTTATCCACTCCTCTGTCGATGGACACTTAGGCTGCTTCCATGCCCTGGCCATTGTAATTAGCGCTGCAGTGAACATCGGGGGGCAGGCATCTTTCCTTTTCAGCCACCACATTTGCTGGCGTGGGCGCCTGGGTGGGCAGCCGCTTCCCTTGGGCACCTTAAACACTCTTCCTGTCCCCTCTGCCTCGTCCCTCCTCTGACTGCCTCCCAAGCTGGAGTTGCACGTCTTTTCTGGTTTTGCTTTTTTGATGTGCATCCCCTTTCTCCTCGGGAGCCAAGTGTAGCAGTTAGACGGGCTCATCCCTGATTTTATTTTTCCTCTGTACTCAGCACTCCTTTGCATCACAGAGTTTGGCCCCTGGACTTTGTCTCTGGGAGGATCGGGCTCTTGCGTTGGGCACAGATTGACTTGGCGGAGTCTGAGTGACCTTGGCCTTCAGTGGCAATCAGAGCTTATTTTTAAAATGTATTTTTAACTCATTGCCCTGAGAAAATAGAAATTAGGTGGCTTGCAGTATTTACACACAAAAAGCTGTTCTCTGTAAAAGCAGGATGTGAGTTATTCTTACTAGTGTAGCCCTCTCTGCTCTCGCGTGATTCAAGCCAAGTATTTAAGGTTTAAATGAGGTAAACTGAGAGATAGTTATCTAACTCAGAAACTGTTAACCAAACATACTTGCCTTCTCCGTGTCCTGGCTACTGTAAATAGAGCTGCAGTGAACATTGTGGTACATGACTCTTTTTGAGTTATGGTTTTCTCAGGGTATATGCCCGGTAGTGGGATTGCTGGCTCATATGGTAGTTCTATTTGTAGTTTTTTAAGGAACCTCCCTACTGTTCTCCATAGTGGCTGTACCGATTCCCATTCCCACCAGCAGTGCAAGAGGGTTCCCTTCTCTCCACACCCTCTCCAGCATTTGTCGTTTGTAGATTTTCTGATGATGGCCATTCTGACCGGAGTGAGGTGATCCCTCGTTGTACTTTTGATTTGCATTTCTCTAATGATTAGTGATGTTGAGCATCTTTTCTGTGCCTCTTGACCGCCTGTATGTCTTCCTTGGTGAAATGTCTATTTGGGTCTTCCGCCCATTTTTTAACTGGATTGTTTGTTTTTTTGATATTGAGCTCCATGAGCTGTTTGTATATTTTGGAGATGAATCCTTTGTCTGTTGTTTCATTTGCAAATATTTTCTTCCATTCTGAGGGTTGTCTTTTTGTCTTGTTTATGGTTTCCTTTGCTGTCCATCGACAGATGAAGGATAAAGAAGATGTGGCACATGTATACAATGGAATATTACTCAGCCGTAAAAAGAAACAAAATTGAGTTATTTGTAGTGAGGTGGGTGGACCTAGAGACTGTCATACGGAGTGAAGTAAGTCAGAAAGAAAGAGAAAAACAAATACTGTGTGCTAACGCATATATATGGAATCTAAAAAAAAAAAAAAAGGATTGATGAACCTAGTTGCTGGGCAGGAATAAACAGGTAGACATAGACAATGGACTTGAAGACAGGGGATAGGAGGGGGAGCAGGGGCGAAGTGAGAGTGGCATCGACATATATACACTACCGCATGTAAAATAGATGGCTGGTGGGAAGCAGCCGCATAGCACAGGGAGATCAGCTCGGTGCTCTGTGACCGCCTAGAGGGGTGGGGTAGGGAGGGTGGGAGGGAGGCTCACGAGGGAGGGGATGTAGGGACGTGTGTGTGCATACGGCTGATGTGCTTTGTTGTGCGACAGAAACTAACGCAGTGTTGTGAGGCAATTAGACTCCAACAAAGATCTATTTTTTTTTAAAAAAAAAGACATACTTCCCTTCTGTCTCTTCATGGAGCGGAAGAAAGCCAAGGAAAGGAGGTGGGTTTGGTTCGGTTTGCCAAGCAGATTTGAAGTTTAAAGCCTGGGGTGGCGGCTCAGCCTGCTTGGGAAACGTTTGGCAGAATCGGCTGCAGCCAGGTCTGTGTGTCCGTGGCCCCCAGACACGCACACGTGCATCCCTCAGAGGCTCGTGTGCGGAGGTCTCAGCCCAGAGCCATGCGGGGCCCCAGCCCGTGGGCGGCAGCTCCTCTCCCTGGGCCTCGGGACCGTTGGTGTGACCTTGGGACAGGTCCCGGTCACTTTATCTGTGCTGTGGGTAATAATAGGACAGAAATCACTGCCCTGGGCGCTGGAGGGTGACCTGCTTATCTCTGGGCTTCAGCAGCTGTTTAATTTAAAAGATTGTAAAGTATTTTTGTCTCAGTGAGTCTGGCACATGCCACCAAATGTAGCAGGTCCAGGGAAGCATCCAGCGCCCTTCCCTCCAGCCGTGGAGATGCCGCCTGTCTCCGCCCGGGGCCGGGGGTGGGGTGCGTGTGTGCATGCGTGCGTACCTCTGTGTGATTCCTTACGCAAAGGGGAACGTGGTTCAGCTGCTCGTGTTTCTTACTTAGATACATAGCCCGGACAGGGCTCCCCACCACTCTATACAGGGGAAAGCATGAACTAAAGCACATAGTCAAGAGGTGGAGGCAACCCAGGTGTCCATCGATGGGTGATGGACACACACGATGTGGTCCGTTCAGACCACAGACTGTGATTCAGCCTTCAGAGGAAGGACATTCGGACACAAGCGGCAATGGGAAGAACCTCGAGGACTCTGCTGAGCTGGTCGGAAGGGACGGGCACCGTGCGTGTCCCCTGTATAAGGACAGGAAGAATGAGGTCCATAGAGACGGAGACCATGGTGGCGGGTCCCTGGGGCCGGGGAGGGGGCGGGGAGTTAGGGTTTAATGAGCTTCTGTTTTGCAAGATGAAAGAGCCCCAGAGATGGAGGCAGTGATGGCCGCACATCCACGTGGTGAAAGGTTAAATACACGGAGGCACAGAGCTTATGTGAGTGAGCAGGGATCTGAATCTGGCAGTGTTTGTGGGGGCCCCACCCGCTAGGAATGGGGGGCATTTGTGGAGACAGCAGGGCTTGGTGGGCCTAGCCGGGGTGTGGCCTCCCTGGGGAGCCCCCTCTCTGTGATGGTGGCTCTGTGTGACGGGGGTCTCGCGCTTCCTGCTCTGACTGTGGCTGGGCTTCTGTTTGACGTCTCGGCCACCAGGGCACCAGAGTGACCCCACGTAGTGGCCTCCTTGATTTACTATGGTTGCCAGCGTGAGAGTTCCTGATGCCACTGGGCCGCTCGCTCAATTACAGCTAAAATGGTTAACTTTATGTTATGGGTGTTTTACCACAATTAAACAAAATTCATTTTTTTAAAAAGGGAAAGAAAAGCTGAAAGGAGTAGACGGTGCGATGCATTTCTGAGCCACAGCCCAAGGTCCCCGCTGACCTAGGGTGACACTCGGCGGGTTTGAGCTGCTCCCCAAAACCTCAGCTGGTCCTCACCGGACCTGCGAGGGGGTCAGAGGTGGACGCTGTGTCTGCCGGTGGTGGACTCCAGGCCGACCCAGTGACCCAGCGGCCATCCCCCGTGGGGGCTCGGGGAGAGGGGGAGCGACGTGGCTGCCGGTCCTGAGAGACAGAGTAGGGACGCTGGGACCAGAGGGGCCAGGACAGCGCAGCCCCACCCGGGCCACAGGGCTGCAGCGCCCGACGCTCAGCCTTCCTGAGACCCCTCAGGAACTTGCAGGAGTGGGGTGCAAGGCGGGGGCCCCGCCCAGGACTGCCGCGGGGACCCAGAGGGTGCCCCCCGCTGAGCGCAGTGAGCCCAGAGAGGGTGGGAAGTGACGGAGGCTGAGGCTGGGGCTGGGGCGGCAGGGCTCTCACCTCTGAGATAGCACCTGGCCTGCTTCCTGGCCCCCCAGGCAGGCCAGTCCCCTGAGGAGGCTTAGAGGCCCTACTCAGCTGCCCCGGGGTTGGGAGTCTGGGGCACAGACCCCCAGGTGACCAGCGAGATGCCTCGAGCAGACGCTGGCCAGAGGAAGGCAGATGTCCTCCCAGCCCTGGCGTCTTCCGTTTTCCCCGTCCACGCAGCACCCAGCGCAGCCGGCGGCCTCCTGTCCAGCCCCCATGCCACAGCCCGTCCGGGGAGATGCCTGCAGTCTGTCCCCCTTGGGCCTGGGCCCCAAGCTGGCACCACAGGGCCTCCCCACGCCGCTGCCCCCTCCATCTGCCTGCTGGCCGGGCCTCCTTCCCCCGTGCCCACTCCTCGTGCCCTCCAGCCTGGGGACTCACCTCCCAGACCAGATGGCCCTGCTGGTCCACACTGTGTGTCCAGCCTCAGCTGCAGTGCTGGGGGATGGAGCGTTGAGCTGATGAAGCAACTGGTCAGTGAAGGAGCCCACGCTTCCCCCAGAGCCTTGTGACCCGCACCCTCTCACGGCCCCCATCAGGGACACCACCGCCCCGGCCCCTCCCAGGCTGCGTGTGCACGTAGCTGTCCGTCCCTAGGAGAGCTTGTACTGGCTCCCGAGGACACCCGTGGATGTGGGCCAGGCGAGGTCCCGACGACAGCGGGCTCACGTCCAGGAAAGGCACAGCCCCGTCCCAGCCCCCATAGGCTGTGTGACATCTAGCAAGTCGCACAGCCTCTCTGGGCCCCGCAGAACGGGTGTCTTTATTGTGCCTGCGGTCGGTTGTCTTTTTCTTCCTCCGTGATTAGTTGAGGTCATCTGCACGAAGAGTCGGAGCAGCCCCTGACTCAGGGAGCACCAGGGACAAGCCCTGTTGGGGGCCTGGACGCCGGCCTCCACCCTCCCCAGGAGGCTGTGAGCTACCCGAGGGGAACAGGCGCCCGCCCCCATCAGGGCCTCCTGCCGGCTGGGCTAAGCAGACCGTGGTCTGGGGACCGAGGCACCTCCGATGGGGGTGTGCCAGCCAGACGGGGCTCCGAGGCTGGGCAGATGGCTTTGTGATGTAACAGGTGTTCGCTGGCTGCTCGTAGGTCGGGACAGAAGCTGCCAGGAAGATGAGGGGTGCGGACCTGCCGTGATTCAGGGGTGCGGTGACCTTCTTCCCTGCGAGTTGCAGACGGGGCTGGAAGCCACGGGCCGGTTTGAGCCTGACTCTGACTCAGAACACGCCTCGGAGCCCCGCTGTCCTTCTCCTGTGAGGGATGCGCCCACCATTCCACGCCCTGAGCGTTCTGTGCCCGGGATGCCCGCGCAGCCCCATCCAGGTCAGAGCGGGGCCCGGTCTGCACTCCAGACGCGCCTGCCTGCCTGGGAGCTGCCATTCTGGCGCCTGGCCACGCGCTGGTCTTCCTGCCCTGGAGCACCTAGTGGGCAGGACGGGGCAGCCTCCTCTCGTCCCGTGGCCGCGCGCATCCCACCCGACGCACGCGCCCTCCCGTTTGCCCGTCGCTGTTGATGGGCGTGTGTGTTGCTCACAGCCGGGCCGACCCGACGGTGCTGCGTGGACCGTCCTGGGTGTCTCTGGTGCACACACGTCACCGGGTGGTGACGGAGCCTGTTTTACATGCCCGGCGTGTCAGGAAGTCCGCATGTCCCACCCTGGCCCGCAGTGGGCCTTCCTGAGGTGGTGGGTGGACCCCGTCCCTGGAGGGGCTGCCTTACCTCCACTGTGGAGTCCACACCCCCAGTGTATCAGTGGTCCTTACACAGTCCGGGCAGGCCTGGGTCGGTAACACGGCTGGCAGCGGCCTTGGGCTCTGGGGCCCACTTTCCTGCCCCTGCTGGCGTCTTTGAGGGGCAGTGTCTGATGCTACTGAAGGCCACTCAGTTTCCTTTCATGGAGGGTTCCAGGCCACGAAGGAGTCCCCAGCCATCACTTCTGTGTACTTCTGTGTTTTGCCGCCCTGACTTCAGGCTGTGCTCCTGCAGGCCTCGGGCCTCCCCGATGGCCTCACGGGCTGGCCAACCTAGGGGCTGCTCCACGGGGTGCCCTGGGAGACTGCCAGGTGGCCAGGCTCACTGCAGCCCCAGAGAGACCCACGGCACTCTGAAGGGTGAAAGGGGGAGCCTGGGCACCACGTCAGCAGAAAGGTCCCAAGTCGACACCAGTGCCATGTGGTGGAACTTGACGGCTTTTAGTGGGACCGCAAGGCTGGGAACTGCCTGCACGTGTGCCAGGCTCGGGGGGACAGGAGTTTGGAGGGAAGACAGAGCAGCAAAGGGGAGCCATTGGGCCTGAAGGGAGGTCAGAAGCACTAGAGCTTGAAGCTGGTTGCTCCTGTCCCCCCAGCCCCTGCCCCGTCCTGGTACAGGAAGCCGGGGCCAGCCAGTGCCGCCCATCTTGGAACTCTTGGGGAAGTCCAGAGGGGGCGGCTGTGTCCCTGCTCTGCACCCTGAGATGTGGCCTCCTGGGGAAGAGTGGGAGGACCCCTGCCGGCGCCCTGAGCCATCTCGGGCCTGGGGGTGTGAGGCAGGGGAGCCCAGGGGGCTGGGGGCTGGCGCGGAGACGGCAGGGTGGGTGAGACACGCGGCCTGGACCCCTGATGCCCCGAGAGTCCCGGCTGTTCCTGAGGCTGGGACTGGCTGCCGGGGCCCTGGTGCACTTGACCATGGGTGAGACGGGCAGTGTGATAGCTGTATGTGCACAGGAGTGGACCGGAGACGGTTTCACACGCACGCGCTGCCAAGCGGAGGCGTGTGCCTGCTCCCAGAGTTTCCGTGGAGCTGACGGTCCTCGGGGGTTCTGGGGAGCACCGAGGGCCCTGGGCGTCTGGGCTCCGGCTGTGGCCCCCAGGACAGGGCTGGGGAAGGTGGCGGCGGTGACCATGGGTCTGGCCTTGGCATCCCCGATCCCAGTTGCTTGAAAAACGCTGTGTTGTCGGTGGTGCTTCCTTCAGCGTCACCGGTGAGACTTCAAATGTCCTGCGCGTCAGGGAACGAATTCTTTAAGCTCGCCTAGAACGTCTTCGCCTCCAGCACGTGTGGGCTCAGGGTAGGAGGAGCATTTGTACTTTCCCAGGTTGAATTTTCACGTACCAGACTTCGGTTTCACAAAAATGGGTCAGGGCCCTCCTTGCTGGACCAGTTATAGAATGCAGCTCCACCCTCTTCCAGACCGTCCACCCGGCGGGGAGGTCTGCCGTGCTCTTCTCTGACGACGGGGAGCCACCACTTCCTTTTTTTGAGAATTAAAACAATAGGGGCTCTGATCACCGAGGCTGTGGGGTTCCCGGGAGCCAGGCCTGCCTCTCTCCCTGTCCCCCCCACGACTGATCGGACCCCGACTCTCTTCCCTGTAAACCAGGCCGAGGCTCGCCAGCTGCCCAGGCGCACCGGGAAGACCCCCCAGGAACGGTCAGCGTCTTCGGGGTTTCAGCTCAGTTCATTCTGAGTGCGGTTGTCTGGGGTCAGCCTGTAGCCGGCGACCCACCCAAGTCCTCTCTGGCCTGTCCTGGGCCATGTCCCACCTCCTCCCAGACCCGCTCTCACTTTCCTGGTGGGAAGACCCCAGTCTCCGGCAGGAGACTCCCCGAGACCAGTCATGCCCAGAGCAGCCTTCTTTGGCCCCGGTTGGTGATTGAGTTTGTCCAGTTGTCTGAACGTTCCATGGGGTGACTGTCGCGAGTCCTGCTGGGCCTGGCCAGGTTGCTCGCGGTTCCGCTGAGCTGGCCTGCGTTCCTTCCCTGCGGTTTTTGGAAAGCTCTCTGCAAACGCCTCAGGTTACAGGGGAAGGTTTCTTAGGGTGGGGGCTTCTCTCTTTTTTCAAGGGGCTCTGGGTCCTCCTGGTGGAACTCGGGCAAAACCGGCTTCGCAGGGCTGTACCCCCCACCCCACCCCACCCCACCCCACCCCATCCCCCCATCCCCTACCCCACCCCCATCCCCCCTTCCACCTACCCCACCCCATCCCCATCTCCCTACCCCACCCCATCCCCCAACACCTACCCCACCCATCCCCCACCCCATTCCCCATCTCCTTACCCCACCCCCATCCCTCCATCCCCCACCCCTACCCCACCCCCCTGAGATGCCCCCGACGGCCCAGTGGGGTCTCCCAGAGGGCGGGCCTTATGACTGGATCCCTGCCCTCTAGTGCTCAGGCCCTGTGCTTTCTACCTGTGTGTTCTTTTAACGTCACTTCCTTTCCTCAGCCCAGCAAGGTCTCTGCGGGGCGGGGGGTGGGGGGGTGGGGGGGTGGGGGATGGGGGTGTGTCCCACCTGCACATCTTCAGATGCCACCCGACAGGGACTTTTCGGGGAGGTGCTGCCTGCTCCTGTGTGCGCACCCCGATCCCGGAGGCGGAGGGGCAGGGTGGGCGAGCCTGGGGCATTGTGACACCAAGAGTGGGCCACCCAGCCACCAGGCACATGACGTCCTGAGCTGGGGACCGGCAGAGCGGGGCCAGCTGGGGGCAGGAGGAAAGGAGGGTGTGGAGACCGAGTTTCAAGATACGGCTGCGCGTCACTTAGAAACAAGGAACTTCTGTTTGTTTTGTTGTTTTAATTGAAGTCTAGTTGATTTACAAACTTGCGTGAACTTCAGGTATACAGCAAAGTGACTCAGTTACACATATCTATATTCTTTTTCAGATTCTTTTCCATTAAAGTTTATTACAAGATACTCAGTATACTTCCTTGTGCTATACAGTAGGTCCTTGTCGTTTATCTATTTTACGTGTAGTGAAACAAGGAACTATATTTACCTAGAATTATAAAATTATTTTATTTTGAAAAATTCCAAGCGTACAGAAAAGCGCAAGAATAGTGCAAGGACACGCACTCGGCCCGGTGATGTCCTTGACATCTGCCCTTGCCATCCCATCCACCCCTCGGGCCTTTCACCTGCTGAGGGCTGGGTTTCCTTTGCTTCTCAGGTGACAATGACGTGATTCAGGGGCCAGGCCATTGTTCTGCAGAGCCCAGGGCCAGTTAGGTCCTGGGCAGGCAGCCTGGCCGCAGGGCTTCTGCGTGGGTGGGCCTTGGGTCAGCACAGCCGGGGCCCAGGTGGGGGTCCTGGACTTGGGGCCACAGAGGGGGTCACAGTGGGGAGCTGGATGCAGGGTCACCGACAAAGGCTTCTGCAAGCTCAGTACTGACTGCCACCCCAAGTTACTGCCACCTCTGGGGGGCAGTGGGGGTTGAGGTTTCATCGGCAGAGCCCCGAGGGCAGGGGGGCTGCCAGCCTCCACACAGACCGGGGGTCTCAGCTCCGTCCAGCTGTGTTGGTGACCACGGGAGCTCATCAGCAAGTCTACAGATGAGGAGACCGAGGCCAGAGGGCGAGGGGCGTCGGCAGGGGTTGGGGGGGCATCTCCTTTCCTGTTCAGAGCCTGTGTTTGGTCCCCCGACTTCGCCGCCCAAGGTTCAGCTGCAGCCTCATCTTTCCAGGCTGGGACTTGCTGTCCGGGAGGGTGTGCGGGGGGCCGGGGTCGCGTGCGCAGAGGGCCCCAGGTCCAGGGCTCACAGCCCATCTCTGAGCCACCACATGGGGGTCAGACACGGGGTCCTCGTGGGCGATGTCAGGGAGAGAGTCTGTGCTCCGCCCACCCCCTTCAGCGCCACATCTGTTGCCGTGCTGCCCCCGGGCGGCGCCCCCATCTCCCCCACGGAGCTGGTCCCTCACGGAAGGACATCTGGAAACGCTCCCGTCCTTTGGGGGCAGCCCTTTCCCCACCTTCCACGCTGCTGACCTGGAGAGCCGCTGATGCCACCCAGCACCATCGCAGCCCTGATCTCTCACGTCTGACGCTGCCGCCCCTTCCGTGGGCCTTCAGATCCCCCCTCGGGGCAAGGTGGGCTGTGACCGTGGCCCAGGCCCAGGGCACCCCCGCCTCAGGAAGATGGCGCTACTCCTGCCTGGGGCTGTTGACAGGGCAGCATTCCCTGGGGGCCCAGGCCCCCTTCTGCCAGGAACCCGGGACAGCGGTGGGAGCCTGGGCCACCCTGCCTGGAGGCGGTGGCTTTTCGGGTTTTGATTTTCTGCGATGATTGGTCGCTCACAGGGCGCAGTGCAGGGGAAGGCGCTTCCCTGGGATCCCTGCCCAGAGACGGGCGTGGGCCTCCCCCGTCTTCATAGAAACTCACGTGCACCTTCAGGGTCAGAGCGCCGATTATTCTGCTACAGTACGTCGTGACCATTTCTGCCCGCACCACCTGTATTTCTGCCTTATTTTTGTAAAACTGTTTTGGGGTGATTCAGTGCACCTAAATGCTACAACTTTTGGGGCTAATTTCTCTTTGATGGACATTTGGACACAGATTTCCTGTGTCTTTAAGAAACTACCAGGTGATGGCAGGTTACAAGGCAGGTGGCATCCTGCGGAGTGCCTGGCTTGGGTCTGGAGTCCCACCTTGTGCCTTCCCTGCTCTAGCCTACAAGCTTCCTTTCCCGGGGTCCTCCCCAGACAGAACCTAGTGGGGTGGGGGCAGGGGAGGTCTCCCCCGAGCCGGCAGGGATGGGCCTGGGGTCCCCGGTGGGCGGGGTCCTGCCGCAGAGCCCTGGTGACTTGTGGCTTCGCGGTTGTGTCCCTTGTGGACCCGGCGCCCTGCTAACCGTGGCTCGCTTCAGCTGGAAGCGCTCCCCTAAACGAAGCGCTCGGTGAGCTTCAGTCAGGCAAGGGGGAGGGGAGGGGAGACCAGATCTCGGCCGGGGTGGACAGTCCCACTCTCGGGGTGAGCGGGACAGTGAGGGCGGAGCGGGGTACAGTTGCGGGCAGGGGGATGGCCATGCGGGCGGGGGCGAGGGGGACAGACCGGCCAGAGGCCTGCCTGGGGCAGCGGGGGAGCGGGCTGTGCAGGAACCGAAAGTCAGCCGCTGGGGTTGGGGCGGCACTGGGGGTCCGGGGGCGCGGGCAGCGCCCGGACGCAAGCTGGGGGCGGGTCCTCAGCGGAAGGAGCCCCGCCCCGGCCCACCGAGCGCAAACTTTTCCAGGGCTCGCGGGGAAGCCAGGTGCGGTCACGTGGGGCGGGGCGGGGCGGGGGCGGACCGCGCTGACCCCGCCCCTGCGCCCTAGTCCGGCCTCGTCGGCGGGAGCGCGCGGAGTGGCCGGGGTGCCGGGCGAGCCATGCCCACCAACTTCACCGTGGTGCCTGTGGAGGCGCGGGCGGACGGCGGCCAGGATGAGGGTCCCGAGCAGACCGAGGCGCCGGGCCCCCCCGAGGGCGGTGAGCCCAACTGCCCGAGCCAGGGTGAGCGCGGCCGCACCTGCCCGCGGGACAAAGGCGGAGGCCGGGCTGCGCGGGGCTGGCGGCCGTTGGGAAGGGGAGGGGAGGGAGGAGGGGGCGGCCCGGGAGGGAGGGGGAGGGGGAGGAGGAGGAGGGGGAGGGGAAGGAGGAGGGGGCGGCCCGGGAGGGAGGGGGAGGAGGAGGAGGGGGAGGGGAGGGAGGCCGCGGCGGAGGGGGTGGCATGGGTGGCTGGGAGGGGAGGGCGACCTGGGCCCGGGACGTCGCCCGAGGAAGGGGTGTGGGGCTGCTCTCCGCTCCCCCTCCCCCTGATTCCCAGCCCGCGCCTTCCTCTCACTCCTCACTAGTTTCCACCGCTTTGCCTGCTTCTGTGGTTCCCGTCTCACCGCCCCCCACTCCTGCCTGCCGAGCCCCCTCTCCAGGCTTAGTGGTGGAGGCGCTGGCCGAGGGCTTCAGGGGCGGTGGGCTCTCCTCTGCTGCGCCCCCATGCCCCCCCCCCCCCCCCCGCTGGGGCCTAGGAAGCACCTTTCTCCCACTCGGGGTGGGCCCCTGGGGAGGTGTGAGACGCCCTGGGTAGCTATGGAGACCGAGGAGGGGCTCTTCCTCCGAGAGTTCCCAGGCCCGGTGACCCGGTGGGGTCCCCACCCGTGGTAAGGCTCCTCGGGGCAGGAGCGCCTGGCTGCTTCCTTCCCAGCCACCTCTGCTTTGCTCGTCTCTGCTCTCGGGCGGTGGGGCAAAGGGCCGCCAGTCCGATAAGCCCGGCTGACCGGGGACAGGCCCGCACTCTGGGGTCTTGAGCAGGAAGGACTGCGGGTCCCTGCCGGGGCGTGGGGGGGAGCTGTACTCAGGCTGAGGTCCTCCTTGCCCACTTCGCTGCTGGAATCAGGAGGTCTCTGGCACTTTCACTTTCTCTTGGTGCGGGGCATCCCCAGGCCTGTTCCTCCATCATCTGGGCTCCAGGCCCGGGCTTCTCTGCAGCTGATAGGTTGGTCATCCTGAGTCCGCTGCTTCATCTGGGGCTCAGCGCCCCTCTAGAAATGGAGGGTTGGGGAAGAGGTGTCCTGCTCCAGGGAGGAAAAGGGGCGAGGTCAGTGGAGGCCACAGGTCCTGGGGCCTGGCAGGAGAGGCCGGGCACCCCCTGGGGGCAGCACACCGTCCTAGTGGGCAGGGGTGGGTCGGCAGGGCCCCCCCACCCCACCCCTCGGGTGCCCTCCGGCTTTCCTCTGCACGTGGGTGTGGGTGTGGGAGTGGGCACGGATGCCGACGGCTCGGAGGCCGAAACCAGGCCGGACTTGAAGGCAGAGTCCGTAAGCCCAGCCTTTCTCTCACTGCGGCTCCGACTAGCGCATCCCGGTGTGGCCTTTCTGGGTGAGTGGCGTTTCACCAGCCACCAGGAGCCATCGTGTCCTTGGGGACCCTCAGCCCTCCCGGGTGTGCGGCCCCCTGCCTGCTGGCTCCTGCTCGGACGGGCCTCGGTGGCTCTCTGTAAGCTCGGTGCCCCGGGCCTGCGCTCAGGGCTGCAGGAGGGCCGTGGTGTCGCCTGCCCAGCTGGCCTCGAGCCCCCAGCCGCCCTCAGTCCAAGGCTCTTGCTTTCTCAGCCCCAATCCCTCTCCCGGCTCGTCTGGAACCCGCCTTGCCTGTGTGCTCTCAGAGGCAGGAGCACCGGCCAATGCTAAGTGTGGGCGTCCCGCATGCTTTTCAGCAAACCCTTTAGGGTCTGAACTGTACCTGTGACACTCAGGTGAGCTGGCGCAGAACTTCACCCTGGGAAGCCTGTGTTCTTCCCTCGTCCTCGTGTTCCCTTAGGGAGACAGCGGCAGAAGGCCTTGGGGAACTGGCCGGAGCCCGCTATGGGGTCACAGGCAGGCGTGCCGTTGCCTTTCGGGGTCTGCTCAGCTGGGTTCTGAGTTTTAACGCAAGCCGTCAGACCGGTCGGTGCCCGGAGAGGCCCTGTGACGCCAGCGTGACAGGGGGAGCCTGGGAAGCAGCCTCACGCCCTTGCTCATTGGTGGGACAGTCCTGCGGGAGCCGGAACCGCTGGAGGGAGCCCCTTTGAAGACCCGTGTGCGGAGCCCTTACCCTGTGGTCCAGCTTGTGGCCACACCTGCTCATCGCAGAGTCACTGAAGTTCCTTCCTGACTCCGTGGCCAGCCTTAGAACCTCCAGGGAGGCACCTGGCTTTCTGGGTGGGCCTCCCGGTGGTGCTGGTGAAGCAGGTTTGGGGATACCCTCCCGAGATGTACCTGGGGCTGTCGTGGGAATAGGGAGCGTGGGACGCCAGGGCGAGGGTGGGAGGGAGGTGAGGAGGGGCCAGCGCTCACGTCTGCAGGCCCACCTGGCTGACCCAGAGCTTGGTGGGACCGGCCTTGGTTGTGCCTGGCCTGAGGCTGACGGCCTAGTCGGTGAGCCTGCGACACGGGGCGGCCGCCTGGACTGCCTTTGGTTCCTGTGTCCAGGCTGGGCCTGCCGGGGAGCCCCGTTGTCAGCCTGTGAAGCCGGGGCCCGTTTCCTGGCTGTCGGAGGCTCTGGGCCTCATCAGGCTGCGGTGGCCAATACCACATGTTGACCTTGAACTGCCCCTGCTACTTTGACCTTGGCTGTGTCCGCTCGGCAGGCCCACAGTTGGTGCTTTAGAGCCGGGAAGGTGGCCTGCGGGCAGTGAGGTGGGGGGGTCCACGTGCACCCCCCAGAGGGGTGGCCCCGATCACACTGCCCCGCACCGCAGGGCCCGTGGGCTGGGCCCTGGAGGGCCACTGTTCCTGCCCGTTCCTCCCCGGGAGCTGCCCACAGCTCTGCTGGGGCTTCCTCTTCCTTCCTTGTTCCTCTTTTTGGATTCCTTTCCCGTGATTTCATGCTCTGCCGCTCAGGTCCTGTGGGTCACCCGGGGGTCTTCTCTTGCCCCCTGTGAAGGGGACCCGCGCCCCCAGCCACTGACCCAGGCAGCTCTGGGAGTATCACCTTTGTCCTGCGGGGCTCATGGGTCACGGGGAGCGGGCTGTGAGCCGATGCGTGTGCCCGCTGCCCATGAGGGTCTGCTGCCGCTGGGGTGGTCAGAGCACAAAGCCGAGGCCCTGGGCGCTGGGACGTGAGTGCGGCCGGAGAGTGGGCCCGAGACAAAGCCTCAAGCATCGCTCCGCCTCTGGGTCCAGGAAGGAAGGGATGCGTCATGCTGGCGCGGGGGACGTCTGAGCAGGAAGGGCAGACGGCGCAGGCTGTCCGAAGGGCTGACCCCTGAAAATCGGTTGAACCTCATCCACCGAGGGAAGAGTGGATGGTGCCGAGCGTCTCCCGGTCCCCCGGGGCCCCAGGGCGAGAAGCGGTCCCCCATTCTCCAGCAGCGCACAGGGCATCACCAACCAGCGGGCTCCGCCAAGTGCTGGAGCAGCAGGGAATTCCACTGCCCCCAGCCCCCAAGAGGCGCCGGGCAGAGAGACCGTTAACACGCCCCAGGACGCTCGGCGCAGTGGCCTCTCCACACGCAAGCCCTGCTGGCCGCTGGGGCCCTCTCCTTGCCTAACAGAGAGCCCAGCCAAGCCCACGGCTCCACTCTGCCAGGGGCCGCCCAGGACACACACACCAGGCAGTCCTCCCACCAATCCTCCCAGATGCACACACACGCGCGTGCGCGGCAGGACAGCCCCACCCCGGCTGGCTCCATGCCGCCCTTCTGTGGAATCCCCCTGGGCCAGCTCAGCGCCCCATGGCGTCAGACCCTGACTCGTTGCCCCGAGGGGCCTGTCTCAGGCCGGCTCACCCTGTCCCATCCCGGGGGCTGAATTTCGGGGGACAGGCTGCTGTTGGTCCTTGTTACACACGGACAGGCTGAATCCCACCGGTCCCCTCGTGCGGCCAGGCCCACGAGAGTGCCCATGTCACTGGAGGTGGCTACACGAGCAGAGGGGGTCTGTCTGAGGCCACAGCCACCTTATGAACGGGGGCAGGTGGCCCCACCCGGGCAGAGCAGCTCCCAGTGACACGGGGCCCCCACCGCACAGAGAGCCTGCCGCTCAGAGGCCCCTCTGGCCGGACGGTCGCACGGCCAGGGCTTCAGAACCAGAACGGCCCTGCAGCCCATGGTCTCCGCGCGGACCCCGTTGTTTTCAAATAATTGATCCCACGTGTCCCTTGCTTGGAGGTGGGCAGCGGGCTTACTCTCCGCTTGGTGGTGGTGGTGGGGAATTCTCGCGGGGCCGTTGGAGGAGGGGCCTGCCTAGAGAGGGTGAGGGGCCTTGTGTGGGCCCAGGTCACCCAGGGTCTTGATTTACTGCAGCTCAGGGCACCACAGACCCAGCAGGGGGCGGCCGGGATGGCCAGGGGCGTCTGCCAGGTCGGACCCAGTAGGCGAGGGGGCTGTCCTCACTTCCCTGCCCCCGGGGGACCCGGCCGTGGAGGGAGGTCTCTGCTCTGCAGGCCTGTGGCCACCGTCCTGAGCAGACCCGAGCAGGTGCTGGCTCCTGCCCTGGGCGGGGGGCGGCCTTGGGCCGGGGGTTCCTTCCCAGGGCCGGTGTCCTCGGGGCACAGCAGCGGGACTGTGGTCGTGCTCGGGGCGGACGTTGGAGGCACAGGCGGATGCGAAGACAGTGCCGCTGGCTGGTCTCTGGGGGTCTCCCGTTTCCCCCTGAAGGGCTGCGCCTTGCTGGGCACGTGAGGCTGGAGGGCAGAGGCTGCTGTTCGGCGTGAGTGTCGGCTGCCCTGCACGCAGCCAGGTGCTTTTTGGGGGCGTCCCTCTCGTAGTCACTTTGCAGCAGCGCTGCTTGCGGGGAGCAGGCGTCTGCAAGCGGCTCTGGGAGTGTGAGGCCGGCCAGGGTGACGGTCAGGGGCCGTCTGGGCTCCCTTCTGAGGGACCCTGGGCAGTGCGGCCCGGCACAGAGGGCAGGGCACAAAGGGTTACACCTTGCTTTTATGAGAAAGCGGGAACTCCCTCTTCAGAGCAGAGGTCTGGTCTGTGCAGATAAGCCTGCAGCTTCAGCAGGAGCAGCCGAAGAACGAGGCGCCCCGGCCCCCCGACCCACGGCCGCTCCTCCACCTGTGGGCCCTGGCGCCGTGTCGGCCCTGGAGCCCCGTGCCGGGAGCGCTGGTGAGGGGCCCCGTCCAGGTGCCCCTATGGCTGGGGGGGTTTGCAGGGCTGTGCTCCTGGCCGGGAAGAGGGGGAAGTGTCGGTGCGACCTGGGGCCTTGTGTGTCTGCGTGGCCTCGCTGCCGCGCCTCTGGCCAGGCTCAGCTGCAAGGCCCTGGGGCCCTGGGCTGGGTTTGTTTCCTCTTTCTTTCCTCGGGCGGTAGAGAACACAATCGGGAGGAGGTGGAAGCTCTGTTTCTGAGCTTCCTGCGGCTTGGGTGGGCCCTGTGACCAGCTGTGAGTTCCCTGTGCTCAGGGTTGCTCTCGGGCAGAGTCCCTGGCTCCATGTGCCTGTGGCGCTGGGGTCTCTGCTGGGTGTTGGGCTCCTGGGCCTGCGTTTACTGCTCGCAGCCAGAACTGCTTCCCGTCTAACCGGCCTGCGGCCGCCCTGCAGCTGAACCCGTCTGGGCATCGCGTGGTCAGCGTGTGCCTGTGGCCTGGCGCCGTCTGCGAGGCGGGGGCACCCCACGAGTCCACGTGAGCGGGACGCCCCCCCAGGGTGATGGGGAGGCCTTGTGCAGGCCCCGCGCCGTCCTGGGGGTTCTCCGTGTGCCTGTCTCCCTCTCCTGGAGCCGGCCTGTCCCAGAGGTGGCCGTGTCCTGGGCCCCATCTGGTCACGGTGCCCACAGGTCAGGCCTGGGTTCTCAGGGAGGCTCTCGGGACGGTCACTGCGGAGGGAGCCCGTGGAGCCGATATCAGAGGAGAGACGCGCTGGGTGGTTCTTGGGTTTCCTCTTCCCTCTGATGGAGGGTCTTGGCCGCAGCCCGGCAGGAGCCTGAGTCGGTAACAGGAGCTGCCCCGGGAGGCTGGTGGGGCTCCCGGCTGCCCACCTCCCGCCTCTGCCCCCGGCTGGGCCGGCCCTGCCGTCCTGAGCCCCTCCCCCCACCCCCAGGCTGGGATCACGACTGCCAGTTCCCGAGGAGAGAGAGGTCGGCTCGGCAGCAGACACCGAGGGGCGGCGGGGAGCCGGGTCCCCGAGTCCACTGGAGGCCCACGCTGCCCAGGAGGGAGCGCGTCCAGCCTGGGAGGCAGGTCCTCTGGACGGGCGGGAAGTCCCTGAAACACTGTTCTGGGGAAGCAGCTCACAGAGCTGTGGTCCCCAGCCGTGCCCCGTGTGCCTCCGTGTGCTTGCACACGTGTGTTAACGTGTGTGGCTGGCTGGTTCCTCTGTGTTCCTGCCTCTTAGTAGCCGAGAATCCCGGTACTTTCCTTGTTGTCTCGACTGTGCGAGTGTCAGGTTTAAGGAGAAGGTGCCAGAGCTGGTGTCTTTGGCCCGACTGCTGGGCCGAGGCCCTTGGTTGGAGCAGCGGACGCCGGGGCGGTGGCCGTGACCTTGGTCTGGTTTGAAGGGCGGCTGTGTCCCTCCAGTGCCCGGAGCCTTCCTGAGTCCTTGTGTGCAAGCACCCCGGTCCTTGGTGTCGCGCGGGAGAACCCTCCCCCCGGGCTGCGGGGTGGCGGGGGCAGGGGGCACATCTGGGCCAGGCAGGCTCTCCCCGCGGTTGTGCCCCCTGCTTCTGGTTTCGGCTTGGACCTGGTGTCACGGGGGGCGCTGGTGGCAGGGTGCTCCCAGAAGTGAGGGCTGTGTCATTTCTGGAAGGCCTCGCAGAGGTGCTGTGATCCGGCCCTGCCCGCCTCTCCAAGCGGACACCCGCCACGCCCCGCCAGGTGCTGGGTTCCAGATGCCGGGCACACGTGCACAGCACCCTCGGGTAGGGTGGAGCCGGCCTGCCGCCACCCGCGTGCCCGTGGTCCGTGGGCCTGGACGGTGCTGCTTCTGGCCCCAGGCAGCGGGGTCTGTGCTTGGTGGGGGCAGCTGGGGGCCAGGCGCACGGGGTCACCTGGCGAGGCCCTTGGGAAGTAGCATCTCTGGACGTCTGGGCCTCCAGCCGGCAAGGTGCCCCCGCAGGCCACGCCTGAGGGTTGGGCAAGGGCCCATGGAGGTCCGAGGGGCAGGGGCACATCCACCTCCTGCCCTCTCGGCTCTCGCCTGTGGGCAGGCACTTCTCGCTCCAGAGGCCTGGGTGGGAGGGCCAGGCAGCCCTCCAGGAGAGGACGTTGGGAGGTGCCCCGGCAAGGGGCCGCGTCCAGCTGGCCGGGCTGTGGGTGGTTCCTGTCCTGTCAGTGTTTCCCCTGTCTTCGCCAGAGAACGGGTTTCTGTTTTAGCCAGAAACTTGCTGTGAAAGCACGGGAGCTCTCGGCCTCAAGCATTTCCTTTTTTTCTGGCTTGAACGCAGAACGGTTTTTTCTCAGGCTGTGCCCCTCGGGGAGTCCACTGGCCCAGGTGGCCAGGCTGCTGGATTTCAGATCCAGCATTGATCCTGGCTGCAAAGCACGGAGAGCAGGGGGCAAGGGCCAGAGGGCATTAGTAACGCTGAGGGTCATGGAACCTAAAAACTCCGTTGCGGTGCTGAACCACGCCTCGGGGGCCGGCCAGTCGGACGCACTGTTAGGTTGGCAGGTGGGAGGTGGCCCCGCGACCCCAGGGGAGGACTGCGGGCCGCCCACTGCCCGTGCCTCGGTGCAGGCCCGGCCCAGCTGACCCTCGGGAACGCCTCTGGCTCTGAGCCTCAGAGGTCACTCTCTGCTCCTCCCCTGGGAGCTCTTCCCGAAGAGAAAGAGACAGTGGTAGAAATCCCAAACGCTGGCCCGGGGGTGAGGGTGTCGGGGAGGCTGGCGCACTGGGAGGGGAGGGCTTGCGCGCAGAGGTTGCAGCGGGGCTGGCGGAGGCTGTGACCAGAGACGGAGGACGCTGCACTCGGGACCCTCAGCGGGGTGGGGCTCTGAGCCGGTATCCACAGCAGACCACTGGGTCCGGGCCTGCCGGTCTCCGCTTTGCCCCTCAGCTGGCGCCCCTGTCCCGTCTGCCTCTCTGGCCTGGGCCGTCCCCTCCCGCCCCGAAGGTCCTGCTGCGTTTGCTTGATGATGAGGGCGCACGCGCCTCTCCTGGTGGCTTCCTGTTCCCGCCCCCTCGTCCAGAGCACCGGGTCCCACGCTGTCCCTGGTGACCACCACGTTTACTCAGGGTTAAGTTTGCATTTCATGGAGCCAGAAACCGGGCATCAAAACGGATGTGGGAGAAGCAGGTCGAGGACAGGTGGAAAGAGCAGAGGCCGCCTCGGCGGGGAGCCGTGTGTCTCCGAGGGCCGGGCGCGTGGGCTGGTGGAGGCAGCGGTGCTCTGAGCTGCGTCAGGCCTGCACCGGATGGGGAGGGCCCGCTTGGATGTGAGGCCGGTGCTTGCGGGCGCGGGGGCTTCTCAGGACGCCCGTGGTGACACAAGACACACGGCCTCGTGCGAAGCTCGCTGCTGCCTCCCCTCACAGGGAGGAGGAGGGATGCCCTGCCCACTTCGCCCCTTCCTGGCCACGGTTGCTCCCCGGGCCTTGGGCTCTCACTGCCAGGCACCCGCTGTTCCGCCCGTTTCTGGGGGGGCTCCTCGGTGGCCTTGGGCCGAGGCTGGTCTGCAGCTCTGGGTTCTGGGCCTGGTCTGGTCCGGCCTTGCTGGCCAGTCATCCTGGGAGCCCCGGGCAGGATGCCGTCCCGGCCCCTGGGGGCGGTGGGTGGGGCGCGGTGAGCCCCACCGGCGGCGCCCCTGCCGCGTGAAACGAGCAGGCCGAAAGCCCCACCTGTGCGTGAGGCGGGGAGCCAGCTCTGGTGGTGGTGGGGAGTGTTAGTCGCGTGGCCTCCAGGCCGTTTCTGTCTGACTACACATCTGACGGCCCAGCCCTGCCCATCCGTTAGAGCAGGTGAACGAGGCCCGAGCGCTCCTGCCCGGAGACAGCAGGTGTGGGTCCTGCCCTCCCGGCCGGCGTGGCCCAGGACACCTGACCATCGGGGGGCCCCTCCCACATGGCCCGGCAGCCACCGCTGCGCAGCGAGGGCGCCCGGTGACCTCCGGGCTGTGTGCCCGGCGGGGGCACCACGGGGGACCCGCCCCAGGAGGACGGAGGCGGCGGGGCCGGTGAGGCGGGCCCTGCGCCCCCAGGATCCCCTCTGCTCGGGCTTGTCCTGGGTCCTCATTGTCATGACCAAGCAGAGTGCTCAGCGGGCGCAAGCCCAGGTGAGCGGCCTCCTCCCCGAGACGTGGGGGAGGGTCTCAGCCAGAGGAGGACCCCTGCTCTTCAGAGCCGCGACCAGGCCTGGCAGGGTCGTGCCGGGTGCCATCAGAGTCCCGGTGGAGGCGGGAGGGCTGTCCATCCGGAGCCTGAGGTCTTCAGAGCCCCCAGCGTGTTCCAAGGGCTCAGGCCCCGGGGAGGGGGCGGTTTGTACCAGTTTCCTTTGTGAAGACTTGAGTTGTAACCTGCCCCTCCCTTGAAAAATAAAAACTGAGATTTGAGTGTTCTCCAGCGGTGAAAGCAATTAGGGGAATTTTAAGGCTCACCCGGGTAGCTTGTGACGGTTTTGCATTTTGTGGGATGGGATCGCAGGTGTGTCCCTCAGGTAGAAGCGTTTGATTTTTTTTTTTTTTTTGTGGTACGCGGACCTCTCACTGTTGTGGCCTCTCCCGTTGCGGAGCACAGGCTCTGGACGCGCAGGCCCAGCGGCCATGGCTCACGGGCCCAGCCGCTCCGCGGCATGTGGGATCTTCCCGGACCGGGGCACGAACCCGCGTCCCCTGCATCAGCAGGCGGACTCTCAACCACTGCGCCACCAGGGAGGCCCAAAGCGTTTGATTTTAAACCAAGAGTCTCGGCTCCAGCAGGTCGAGGAGGAGATGGCTGCCTGAGGCTCCCGCGTGAGCCTCTTCTCTCCGCTGGGTCCCCCAGCGCTTCGGAAAGCATGCCCGAGGACTGCCTTCTCAGAAATGAAGGGAAACGTGTTCTCAAAGGATTAGCGATTAAGACGGTGGTTTACGATGGATAAGGAGACTCACTGTTGGCCGTAACCTCTGGTGTGGGCGGTGCAGCCCCCAAACCAGGGGAGTCGGTGGGTGGGGGGGGATTTACGGAGACGCTGGGGCGTGTGTTGCTGTTCCTCCGGTGCGTTTTGTGTGTGTTCCCCCATTCTCTGTGCATTAATTCTGGTTATAAGCAGCGAGCCGGAAGACCAGAGCCTCACGGCCTGACAGCCCAGTCCTGGCCGTCCCCGGGCTCCCTGTGCACACGTGCCCAGCACACGTGTCCCCACGGGGCGGGCCATCCTGGCCTTTGTGGGGCGTTCACGGCACTGCTTCCCACTCCGCGGTCTCCACGGTCGTCCGGTGTGTAAATAAGCCACTGACGTCCACCTGCCTCGAATCAGTTGATCCTGGCCATCTCCCTGGGCCCCGTCGCCCAGGCACTTCTCGCCCATTCTGCTCCTTTCCGACCCTCGGCTCCGGGCCACCCCCCGGCCCTCGTCGCGTCGGATGGGCCAGCTGTCTCAGCTCCTGTGTGAGGTCGTGGCTCACTTTCCCAGCCAGCAGGAGCATCAGATGCTCCAAGAAAGATGTTGTCTCTGTGGATTGAACGTGGTTGCAGGTGCCCATCCGCCCCGTGCCCGGTGGGCATTCAGACAGACCCCCAGAGCCCCCTGGACCAGGCTGTGCTTCCCGGGCGGGGGCGGCAGGGGCACCTGGGCAGCCAGGCCTGAGCTGAGTGGAGGCCCTGTCCGTGGTGGCCGCCTCTCCCTGGACGAGGAACACGAGACCTGGGAGCCACGAATTTGTCCAAGGTTGGGGCAGAGGGAGAACCCAGCACCCCTCCCGGGGTGGCTGGCCCCCTGGCCTGCGTGGCTGAAGCCTGTTGACCGGGACAGAGCCGGCCTGCGTGTCCTCCAGAGTCTGGTCTGCAGAGAGCTCTTTGTGGCTTCCGTTTACACCAGAAACCCAGTCGGAAGCAGGATTGTTACCAGGAAAATACAGTCATTATCACCAGGAAGAAGGTGTTGAACAGCAGCCCGCTTGAAGCAGGAAGGAGGGAGACGGGCTGGCGCCCTCCCGCAGACGCCTGCAGAGCGGGGGAGGGCGCTCGGGAGGGATTTCTTGTTTAATTGAATGTGGTTGCATTTTTTAAGCTTTGTTTTGACCCAACTTCAGAACTTGGACTTCAGAAAACTTGCAAGAGCACGGGCTCACGTGTCATCTGCCTGAGCACTGGTCCCACCTGCCTTATGCCTCCCCCTCCCCCTCTTCGCACGTTCCTTTCGATGTGCTGAGAACAGGCAGAAGGTGCGATGCCCTTTGTGCGTTTCCTGAAACGAGCACATTTCCTCTCCCTCTCGTGATGCCTGTAGTACAGTCTCCAAAGTCAGGACGTTTTCATTGATTGAAGTCTTACTCAGATTTCGCTGGCAGCCCAATAATGTCCTTTATGGAAAGAATCGGGCTGCTTCCATCTTCTTCCCCTTTCCAGAACGTTCCGGAGCCGGCCCGTGTCCTCCGAGGCCTCTGAGGAGGGCCGGTGGCTCCTTTGATTTGCCTCAAGCTCCTCGTGCTGGAATCCGGGGACCCAGGCAGTCATGTCCTCTCCTGGGTGTCGGTCAGCCTGTGACCCTCGTGTTCACCTTGACCCCTGGTTCAGTGGGTGGTCGGCTCTTCCTGGCACTGCCCCTGCCCCGTGGTGATGAACAGGTGGCTCGTGGGGCCATGGTGTGTGTGGGGGTCCTTGCCCCGTCCCCTCCAGGTGTCGCCCCTGGTCCCAGCACCTGCTGGTGGTTCCCCCGCCAGCGGTTCCCCGGCCACTGGCTTCCTCGGGCCTTCTGCTGCCCCTGAGCTGGTCACTGGGGCTCGGCAGTGAGGGGCACAGGGTCCGTCCGGCAGGAGGGCAGAGCTCTGCCTGCCATGCGGCCTCCACGGGCTGGACCCTGGGAACTTTCTGGGGAGGGGTCTGGGAGGCCTCAGTGGATGGGTGTGGGTCTGTGGATTTCAGGGGGTGAGGGGGTGATGCCTGGACCCCGGTGGCTCCCGAATTTGTGTCCGTTGTGAGGGGCAGGCACGTAAGTTCACAGGGGATGGACTGTGGGCTCCCCTTCCCTGTGCGTCTGGGCTTTGGTTCCTTCTGGGGATTTGGGGGATTCCATCAGGAAGTCGGGTGTCACCCCTGACGGGGCCTGGTGAGCAGGTGATTCCCCACTGAGGTCATGCTCCGGGTTGCCCCAGGGCCCCTGGGGGCCTGAGAAAAGCCAGTTTGGAGCGCCTTTTCCTGGTGTCCTCACTCGGTCCTTCTGATACAGGGTCACGTCACACGCAGAAGGCCTGTGGGTGGGGCTGACGTGCAGGTGGGCCCAGGTGGGGGTGCTGGTGTCTCCGAGCTCACCCCGTGTCCCTGCTGGTGGCTTCTGGGATGGCATTGCTCCAGACCCGCTGGGATGGGGCAGGGCTGGGAATCAGAGCGATGCCATCAGGGTTTTTCTCTCTGCTTTGAATTGGGAGTACGTGGTAAGGCTCGCGTTTCAGGAGCTGGGAGGAGCTCCCAGGGTGAGTCGGGGCTGACCCTTCGCTCCTCTGTGGCCTGGCCACGCCGAGGGCCTTGATATACTCTAGCTGGGGATGGCGGGCCAGGGCTTCCTGACAGAAACAGCCGTGGAGACAGCAGGGCCACGATGGGCCACCTGCCGGCCGTGCGCCTACGTGTGGGCTCTGTGACACTCCCCGCGGGGACTGTGCTCTGAGCTAATGGGGTCACCAGTGAGGCCGCCGTAATCCACCAGGATTGGGGGGATTGGAAAGCTGAAGCTGCTGTCAGAACAAAGCAGCGAGCCTCAGTGCCACCTGGTACAAGTGCCGGTCCCCACCCCGTCCCCGCCGAGGACGGTCACGGGCCAGCCTGTCCGGATCTGCTGGTCTTGAGCCGTTTGTCCCGCGGGACCCAAAAGGGCCGGGGTGGGACTTGAGGTTCCTGGACCCAGCGCCACCTTTGGCCTTCTGTCTACCTGGTCCCTCGCCCCTGACAGGTAACTTAGAAAAGTCCGAGGCACGTAGAGAAGTGCCTGGTGGGGCCCCTCCTCCTGTTCCCTCGTGGCCTCCTTTAATTCCTTTCACATCTGACCGAGCCCTTCCCCACAGGAGATGGAAACCCCGGGGAGAACAGCCCGTTCATCGGCAGCGTGGACGTGGACGGAGAGAGAGCCTTTGAAAGGAAGAGCATGGCGCTCTTTGAGGTGGGTCACCACCCCCCGCCCCCCCGCTCTCCCCTTCAGAGCGCAGGCGGCAGTACCTGCGAGAGAAGAGCCCAGCCTAACGGTGCCCTGGGGTCCGGGCAGAGGCCTCAGGGAGCCCCGCGGAGGGGCTGGGCCTGGGCCGTCCGGGGAGCCCCGGGGCCCTGAGCCCTGACCGTTGACCCGCTGGGCACGTAGAGCGGGAGCCCTGCTGGGAAGTTGGTCTGGTCGGTCTGGGGCGTCTCGGGGTGGGGGGGATCACTAACTCCACGCCTCGGCCCCAAACAGGAGGAGATGGACAGCAACCCCATGGTGTCCTCGCTACTCAACAAGCTGGCCAACTACACCAACCTGAGCCAGGGCGTGGTAGAACACGAGGAGGCCGAGGACAGCCGGCGGCGCCAGGCCAAGGTGCCCCAGCCCGGCCCCGCCCCGCGCCAGGGCCTCCCCTCCCCCACCGGATCCCCTGGACACACCCCCCCCCCCCCCCCGCCCTTCGCTTCTCAGTCGCAGAACTTGTCCTGCTGCCGCCTTCCTGGGAGCCTTATTTCTGAGGGTTTACCTCTGGGAGCCTCTCCTAAGATGCGCCCAGCTCTCCGAGGAGTCTGTGCAGAGACCTTGGGGAGGTCCCGTAAGCCCAGCCTGCCGAGCTGTGCACAGTGCGTAGGGCAGATCGGGACCCGAGCGGGCAGCTCCTGGCCTCTGTCCCCAGGGCACCCGGGAGCCTGTGCCAGAGGCTGACGCTGGCCACCCGTGACCCTCAGCACGACCGTGTGTGGCCAGGTGGGCAGGTTTGGCGGGATGACCCGGCCGCCCCACCCCCGGGCATGGGTCCGTGGGAGCGGCCCTTGTTGTCCCTCTGCCCAGGGGGCACAGAGATGGGGGGTCGGTCCCCCAAAAGTGCCTTCTCCAGGGTCTGGGCGCCTCTAGTGTCTTGGGCCTCGTAACCGGCCAGGTTGATCCTTCAAAGCTGACTTTTATGGGAGTGCCGGGGGCCCCGTCACGGCCTTTCAGGACGACTCAGGGTCGTCTCGCCGCTGCACAGGGATGGGCCGGGCCTGAGGCTGGGCCAGGCGGGTGGGGGCCCCGCGCCCGTGAGACTGGAGGGTTTGCTTCTGGTGTTTCACGGTCCTTGAGCCAAAGGCAGGGGCCGGAGCTGCTCTCAGCTTGTGTCGCCCTCACCCTTCTCCACCGTTCTGCGCCCGCGGCCAGGAACCGCCACGCTTCCGTCATCCACAAACAGGACACGGGTCCGCGGGGGGCGGGCTGCCCCGGACACTGGCGCTCAGGGCCCAGGCATGAAAAGCCAGCTGCCGGGTGCCGTCCAGGCCTCAGGCCGAGTCTGCCCGAGGCTTCTGACCCACCTCCATGCTCCCCAGGTGCCCCCTTGGGTTACTTCCCCGGGGTCTCTGCTCCATGCCAGCCCCGTGCCAGCTCTCTCACTGCGGGCGTTCCTGTGGGTCGACCTTCCATTCTCACCCTGAGAAGCCCCCCGGCTTCCTTTGAGGGGGGCCCGCCTTTCGGCCCAGCGAGCGGGCTGGGCCACGTCTCCCCAGCCTCCACAGGACGCCTCGTTTCAGGCAGCCTGGCCCCTTTCACAGGAAATGTTTTCAAAGCAGATCTTTCCAGCTTTTTTTCCTTTTATTCGCCTAAGTTTAAGCAGCTTCCCCATTAAACGTCCTCTTGCCTTTTTAGCCAGGTGTCCCCAAATCCCGACTGTGTCGCCTGACGCTGCCGTCTCGCTGGCCGGCGGGCAGGACGGGCTGGCCCCCGGCCTTGTTCCCGAGCTCTCCTCTGGGCAGCTTTGCTCGGCTGTTGTCTGTCTGGGGTTACGGAAGACGTTTCTGTCAGGCACCCTCCTGCGGTTACCCCGCGGCAGGGCGACCCTCTCCCAGGCCGCATCTGGTCGGCCGTGCTGCGGGGCCTTCGGGAAGGGGCTCACTCACAGAGGGCACGTCCTGTCTGAACTCTCGCTGGGTCCCCTCCCCTCGCTGGGCACTTCCTCCAGGTGGGTCAAGACGCGACAGATTTCTCTCTGGACTTGGTGCTTCTGCGCCCTTGCAGCCTAGGGAATGGTGGCCGGTCCCTAACCCTTCCTTCCGGCCTCTCATTTCCCCCCACTTCGCGCTCTCCTGAGGACCTGGGCTGCAGTCGCTTCGGGCAGAGCCCAGGTCGGCTTGCTCCAACTTCCCCACCTTCCCGCTGTGCCCCTGATGGAGCGGGGGCCAAGCCCTTCTCTCCCCTCCCTGCCCCGGGGCAGTGACGTGGTTTTGCCCCCGCCCCCCTGCTCCTGGGCAGTGAGGGTATTGCCAAAATCTTAGCCTCTGTACACCAGTGCCGAATAGAAATACGGAGACAGAGTTTGGGAGGAAAGAGAAAGAGTAGCTTTATTTCTTTGCCAGGCAAAGAGGGAACACAGCAGGCTAGCGCCTCAGGAACTGTGCCCACCCTGCAGGGGGTAGTCTTACAGTGGTCAAGGAGCAGGGCGTGGTCAGCTCGTGGACAGCTCTCGGATTGGTTGGCATCAAGGTGAAGTTTCAAGCATCGTCAGCCTTCTGGTTTCAGCCGGTCTGGGGTCTGTGTGCTTGTGGCCAGCAGGTTCCATCTGGTGGGCGTCTGCTTCCTGCAGAAACAACTTAGGAAGGTGTGTCAGGCCTTTATGTGTTTCGGGGAACTGGGAGTTCGTGACTCTGAGACGCGGCAGAATTATAGTCTGAATTACTGCCAGTTCCTCAGGCCAACAGCTATTGTCTGTTTCTGTTGATACGTCTTCACGTTTCCCAGTCATTCACTCTTGAGTCAGACAAGGACCCAGGGGCTTGTACACAGTTTCAAGGGGTCCTACTGTGGGTTCTCTCCAAGCCCTGGCCTCGCGTCAGCCGCTTTCCGCGTAACTGAAGCTGGGCCTTTGCTGGTCTGCGTTTGTCTTCCTGTCCCCTGACCTCTTCACGGTCTCTGGGACCCACGGTGTGGACTCAGCTCCCAGCGGGGGCAGGGGGCCTCTGGGAGAGGCGCTGCGGGCCCCGGAACCTGCTCCGCTCTCTTCCAGAGCCCCCGCATGGGCACCCTCATTGGCGTCTACCTGCCGTGCCTGCAGAACATCCTGGGTGTCATCCTCTTTCTGCGCCTGACCTGGATCGTGGGGGCGGCCGGCGTCCTGGAGTCCTTCCTCATCGTGTCCATGTGCTGCACCTGCGTGAGTGGGGCGGGGGCAGCTGGACGTCGGGGCTTTCCGGGGTCCCCGGCCCCAAGGGCACCCCTCACCTGCGCTGGTGTGGGCGCAGGTCAGCACCCGGCTGCTGACCGGCCGGGGGCAGTCTCATGGGCCCGCCTCCGCAGAAGCCAAGAGTCAGCGTCCCCTGGTGGCCACCACTCACGGCCATCCCGTCCTGCATTCAGCCCAGGTCCCCTGCCCGCTGGTGACACGTTCAGCCCTGCACCCGGCTCACCAGGCCCTCCTCCACACGGCCTCCGCGCCCACGTCCCCGTCTGCCTTAGCGGCCCAGGAGCCTTCTCTTGCGACAGCTTGTCGTGCCTGGTTCAACCCCTAAGTGGCCCTCAGCACCTGCCCCCCCCTCCCCTTTCTCCGTCGCTGTCACAAGGAGGGTGATTCAGCTGCTCTGAGCCCCCCAAGTGCCACCTGCCTGAAAGAATCCAACGATGCAGATGAGCCAGGGTCCCCTCGACCCCAGCCTGCTGCCCTGCCTGTCCCCCGGCTGCGTCCCCCGCCGCCCCGGGCCACCTCTGTGTCCACGGCCTTCCCGCTCCTGTGCTGTCGTGCCTGAAGGTTCTCGCTGTTCCCCACGTGCTGCGTTCACTTAACGAGCCCGCAGTGTCTGTGGAGCCGTCACCCCGCCTCTCCCCCAGTAACAGCCGATGAAAAGCAGGATACAGAGCAGGGCCTTTGTTAAGCTAGAAACGTCCCTGGCGGGAACCAGTCAGGTGGGCACTGAGGCTGCAGGCTTCCCGGGGGCTGTTCTTCCGGTCCTCGGGTTGGGAAGTAATTGCTCCCCAGCCCACAGGTGTGGCTGCTTTCCTGCGCAGCGGGTGAGAAGGCCCGCCCTGGACAGGCTCTGGCAGTCCCCCAGCCCCGTGGGGGGGGTGGCCCGCGGGGCACCTAGGTGGGGGCCTACAGGGGGGTCCCCCTGCATCCCTTCAGGACGCAGGAGGCGGTCCCGAGTCGGGTGTTTCCTGGGGGGGCTCACGGGAGCTCAGCTTTGGGGGTGAAGTGGGAGAGAGCAGGGCTGCGGCCCTGAGCATTATGGCGCCCGGTTACCCAGCAGCGCTCTGAGGTCAGCAGCCGGGAGTCGGCAGGCGGGCGCCGCCCCAGGCCTGGTGCCATCCGCCTCCCGGGGTGGCTCTCGCAAATGCTCGTTCTTCTAAAAGGCCCCCGTCTTTCTGCAGACGATGCTGACCGCAATCTCCATGAGTGCGATCGCGACCAATGGCATGGTCCCAGGTAAGGGTGCCGCGGGGAGCTGGGAATGGCGGGGGGTGACCGAGCGGGCTCCGCTGTGGACGGTGGTGCACGTGCCCCTTCGTGTGACGTTCACCCTTCACCAGGGGCGGCAGAGGGCGGGTCCCAGCGCGGACACGCCCTCACCCGCCTGCAGGATGGATCCCCACATCTGGAGGGGCAGACATCCCCGTGGTGCGGCCAGGCCCTTCCCTTCCAGAGGCCCCGTCGGCAGTGACCCTGCCGTTGGGCAGCAGAACTCAGGCGGCTCCCGGCCCCCACCTGCACCTGACGCTCCCCCCGGCGTGCCCCCCCATCGAGGGCACAGTGGGGCTTTTCTAAGGCCAGGGAGGGGTGCCCCCTGCGGCTCGTCCCCCAGAGCCTGCCCGTGTGCTTGGGGTCCCTGAGAAATTGGGGTTCTCCTCGGGGAATCTACGTAAACGCCTCCAGGGATTTTCTTGTCGCGTTCACGCTGTCCACTACTTGCTCTTTGGGGGGGGGGGCTGCACCCTGAGATGTCCTCCAGGTGCCCAGTCTCACGCACGGTCCCTGGTCAGTGTCCGAGTGGGGTCTCAGCCGACCGACAGGACGACCAGGGACGGGCTGGCGAGGCCGTGGGTGTCACTGTATCCGTAGGTGTGACACACAAAGGATGACTAAAGAGCTCTTGATATTTTAAATCTTCTTGGGCGAAAGTTGAGTCAAGGTTTCGGGTGTGATGTCAGCCACAGGCTTCGTACGGGCACGGCCGTCAGGGTCCAGGCCCCTGACTGTGGCTCGCCCTCCTTTAGTCACAGCTTCCAAAGACAGCCGCCAGCAGGGGGAGGGCGCCTGTGGACTCAGGCGCGTGTCTCCACCCTTGCGGCCGGGCTCCCCATCCCGTGGACGAGGCCGTCTGCCCCAGCAGGTCTGTGTTCACGGTCAGCGGCTGGTCCGTAACCCGCTGCTTCCCGTTTGACGTATTTGCAGCGGGCGGCTCCTACTACATGATATCGCGGTCTCTGGGGCCGGAGTTCGGGGGGGCCGTGGGCCTCTGCTTCTACCTGGGCACCACGTTCGCGGGGGCCATGTACATTTTGGGGACCATTGAGATTTTTTTGGTAAGTGCAATGTTTCGGGCGGGTTCCCTTGTCCAGGCCGCAGACGCGCGACCTGAGGGTGTGTCCCATAGGCGTCTGCTGGCGTGGAGGTTCACGGGCAGGGCGGAGCCCGGTGCCGCGCCCCCTCAGAGAGGGCCCGTTGGGAGGTGCAGGGGCGCGCCTGGCCCCGCGCGCCCGTGCGGTCACCTTGGGGAGGGGTGGGCGGCCCTTCTTGACCTCGCTTTGCCCTGCAGACCTACATCTCCCCCAGCGCGGCCATCGTGCGGGCTGAGGGCGCGGACGGCGAGGCCACAGCCCTGTTACACAACATGCGAGTGTACGGGACCTGCACGCTGGCCCTCATGGCCACGGTGGTCTTCGTGGGCGTCAAGTACGTCAACAAGTTGGCCCTGGTGTTCCTGGCCTGCGTCGTGCTGTCCATCCTTGCCATCTATGCCGGCGTCGTCAAGACCGCCTTCGACCCACCTGACATCCCGTGAGTCCTCCGCCCGGCTCCGGGCCGGCTTCCCGCCCCAGTCTGTGGCCCGGGCCTTAACCGCTGACCACGTTGGCTGGGCTGGGCATGGCGCCCTGTGTCCGCAGACGTCCCCACTCTGGCCGGGTCGAGGGCGAACAGGTCACGGTGCTCTCGTGGCCGTGCTGTCTGCGAGGACAGGACAGGCCTGGTGACTCCAGCAGCACCGAGCTCCTCCCGGCTGTGGCCCTGTCCTCATGGAAGCCCCTGAGCGGGGTCTTCTCTTGTCCCCTTCCGGGTGAGGATGCCGCGAGGAACGGGGTAGCTCCGGGTCACAGAGCGAGCGCGCGAGCCCCCGTGCGGCCCCACCGGGCTGGGCCAGGAGGAGCCCGGGGTGGGGGGCGGCCGCTCTGCGCACGTGGACACGCCACGCGGGCCATTCACTCCGCGTCAGGCGCCCCAGAGCGGAGGGCGGCAGGACGGACCGGGGCCCGGTGCTGCTGGAAACCTGCTGAGGGCCGGTCCCTCATGCGAATGCCCTTGTCGCCCTGAGCGGAGGGGGTCCGAAGCGCCTCACGAGGGACCTGCGAACTCCACTCGGTTACGGAGAAGAGCGGTGGGCGAGGCGTCTCACCACCTGCTCCCGCCCAGAATCTGTCTGCTGGGGAACCGCACGCTGTCCCGACGTAGCTTCGACGTCTGTGCCAAAGTCCACGCCACCACCAACGGCTCGGCGACCACTGCGCTCTGGGGCCTCTTCTGCAACGGATCCACGGCCAGCATCTCCTGCGACCAGTACTTTGCCCAGAACAACGTCACGGAGATCCAGGGCATCCCCGGTGTGGTTAGCGGCGTCCTCCTGGGTGAGCGTCCGGCGGGTCTCTGCCGGGGCCGGGCCTTCTGAGCCTAGTCCCTTGGGTCCTGTCCTTCCGCCCAACCTGTGGCCACATCACCCCGCCCCCAGCTGCTGGCCCATTGGGGTCTCTCTGGGCTGATTCTCCCCAGAGCGTAGACGCCAGGTGAATCTTGCAGGCAGCAGGTAAGGGCTTCGAAGTTGACCCTTTATCTTTAGAATTGCAAAGCGGCAGGCACGGGGGATTAGCATGTTGATAAGGGAAATGATTAACGGGTGGGGTCCCTCAGGCAGCTTGTCAGGGGTAGATTGTTGTACGAGGTAAGTTTTTTCATCAGACTTGACTTAAGGACCAAAGTCAAGACCAAAATCTTTCATTCAGAGATTAGGAGAGGATGGTTTTCTTAGAGGGCAGTTTCTCCGGGTCAGTCGTCCTTGTCCTGGTGTGAAGTTGGAGGCTGGGGTGGGGATGGGCCACCCGATGGCGGAGCCGTGATGGCAGGTGTGGAGTCTCGTGACCCGCCTGTTCCCCCTCCAGATAACCTGTGGAGTGCCTACGCGGACAAGGGGGTGTTTGTGGAGAAGAAGGGCGTGCCCTCGGTGCCCGTGCCGGAGGAGAGCAGAGCCAGCGGGCTGCCCTACGTGCTCACTGACATCACGACCTACTTCACCATGCTGGTCGGCATCTACTTCCCCTCCGTGACCGGTGAGGCCTCGGTGCTCCCGGCGGGTCAGGGCCCGGTCGGCTCTAACACGCCCACCCCCGCCCCATCTTTCTTTTCCTTTTGGCTCAAAGATGAGCTTCGGGGTCTCCGTTCCCCACGTGTCTGAGCCGGGGGCTCGGGAGCTATGGGCGTCAGGGGGCTTGTCCGTGTTCTTGTGAGAGACCCAGGGTATTCGGAGTGGCCCTGCGACCGTGGACCTGAGGGCCGTCAGAGGCCGGGGACTGCAGCGTCCTTGTCCTTATAAGAGAGTCTGCTGACCTCCCGGAGAGCCCCGGTGCACAGTCCCCCACACGTGCACACGCACACACTGGTCCGCACGCTCACACACGCACCCGTGGGCGCACACCTGCTCCTGGGGGCTCCTCAGCCTGGCCCAGCACAGTGGAGCCCCGGCCCCCCCAGGCTGGCACTGGCCGACCAAGGGGCCCGGGGCCATCCTCGCGCCTGGCCCCCACTCAGGCCTGTCCCCACGCTCCGGGAGGCTGGCCTGCCAGGGGCTGCTTGCCCCGCTCCAAACTTCACCTCCGCCTTCCCCGAGGCCCGGAGCTGGGGCAGGTAGCCTCCCCGCGAAGGTGGGGTCACGGTGCCACTTGGACGGGCGTGGGGGGGTGTGGATCCGGCCCCTGGGGGGTCTTTCTCCTGTACCCCTGACCCCCCGCTGTCAGTGATCAGGGCGGGGAGACCTTCTCTGGATGTGGGTCTTTCCACGCCCCGTGGCACACCCACGGGCTCTGTGCTGGCGCGTCAGGCCACGCCTGGGATAGGATCACAGGTGTCGAACGAACCTGCTGCCACCTGGATTTTCTTTGGTCCCGGTGGGAATCGCTTACACTTTATGTGCCAAATGGAGTGACCGGTGCGGGGTGGGGGGCGGCGGCGGCGGAGGCGGTGGCCAGTCACCACGTGGGAAGGAGGAGGGTTGAGGCCAGCGGGGAGTCTGTGCTGAGGCTGAGCTACGCTCTGACCCAGGCCTGGCCCCAGAAGTGAGTCAGCACCTGGCCTCACTCTCCAGGGAGTTTCTCGCTCCCGGCCAAGGGGATCAATGGAGATCACGGTGGGGATGCAGTCGGGGGCGATGCACACGGAGGCCAGGTCTGGTCTTGGCGTCCGTGGCAAGTGTCTGGGATGAGCCGTGCCCTAGCCTCCACCGTGACTGACTTCACAGCTGGGCTGGCTGTCCCCGTGGAGAGCGTGGGGGACATTTGGGTACCTCTCCACGCGCCCTGCAGCAGCCTACCCAAGACGTGAAGAGAGGTCCAGCCTGGCTCTGTGAGGCCCGGCGTGCGGGCTGGGGGTCTCTCCTTTGCGTCATGAGGAAGTCCCAGGCCCGTTCTGACTGCCCCAGATGGGCCAGGGTGGGCGGGCAGGCGGGCAGGTGGGTGGCATCTCCTAGGTGCCGTCAGTCCCTGTGGCCCATCGGCTCTCCCTCCATCTCCGTAGGCATCATGGCGGGCTCTAACCGGTCCGGGGACCTCAAGGACGCCCAGAAGTCCATCCCCACTGGAACCATTCTGGCCATCGTGACCACGTCTTTCATTTGTATCTTTGGGGGGTCGAGCGTGGGGGCCGGGTGCTGAGCGTCGGACGGCTCTGTGCCCTTCTCCACTCACTGCCGGGCCCTCTGTGCCTCCGGGCGGGCCTCCCTGCTTTGGGGAGTTCTGGCCACACACCCGTTCTCAGAGGGGGCTGGGCTGGCGTTGGCCTGACTTTGGAAAATAAACACAGACTCCTGGACGCCAGCCTGGGCTGGTGGTAGAACGTGGCTTTGTCCGAGAGCCACGTGTAGTAACCACAGCGTGACGCGTCACTAACGTGTAGCCACGCGTGTGCTCACGTCACGGTCTTGTCAGGTGGGCTCCCTGGCTGTGAGGTGCCAGTGGAGCCTTTCTCACTGAGTTCATCCCTTTCCAGCCAGCGAGGTCTCCAGCCCGGTGCCTGTGGTGGTCACCCTGCAGGCCAGGCCCATCGTGACTGACCTAAGGTCCCCATAGAGCAAGGACACGGCACAGGGCCCAGGGCGGGGTGGGCAGGGTGTGGGGTCGGTCCGGGGCTGGTTCAGCTACTGCGTCATGCCCGCCGCGTCCTTGACCCGAGCCGCAGACCTGTCCTGCATTGTGCTTTTCGGGGCTTGCATCGAAGGCGTGATCTTACGAGATAAGTGCGTTTCGTTTATGGCTTCTGGGAATTTCTGGGGCCAGGGCTGGTTTTCTCGAAGGTGATTTTAGCTTTGAGATTGAGAACCCCAGGATTTCTAGCTTTGTGTGTCGCAGGTGGCCCTGTGGCCACGTGTTGGGGTCTGATCTGTGCATCTGTCTCCCGCTCAAGCCTGGAGCTGGGGGCCCGCACAGTGACCTCAGACCCCGGTAGAGCTGGGGTGCGGGGGCTCCCGGGAGAGGCCGTCCCCACTCAGCAGGTGGGAGGAGGTTTCTGTCTCCAGCTCGGGTCTGAAAGCTCGCCGCCCCTCCAGGTTCGGGGAGGCCCTGCAGGGGAACCTCGTCATTGGCATGCTGGCCTGGCCGTCGCCCTGGGTCATCGTCATTGGGTCCTTCTTCTCCACCTGCGGGGCTGGCCTGCAGAGCCTGACAGGGGCCCCACGCCTGCTGCAGGCCATCGCCCGGGATGGCATCATCCCTTTCCTGCAGGTGAGCCCGCTGCCGAGAGCAGGGAACCCCCCCCCCCACTCCCCCCTGGAAGGAGCGCGTCAGGAGGGGCCAGAGATCCTGCCCGGGAGCGTGATCTTTACGGCTGAAGACGGTGGGACCCACGTCCCCGCCTCCAGACTGGCAGCCCACCCTGAGGCCTGCATTTCTTGTCCCGCCCTGTGTCTGCCGCATGTTCTGAATTTCCCTTCTCAGGACTGCTGCGCAGGGGAAAGGCTGGTGGGAGAGCCTCCCGAGCCCTGCCCTCCCGCAGGGCTGTGCTCCAGGACCCAGGGTCTGCAGCAGGGCCCTCACAGAATCCTCCCAGCGGGTGTGTGCTGTGGGGAGAGCCCCGTCCAGTGCTCGAGGGTGTCGCCTCCTTGCCTGCGCTCGATGAGGGCGTCTGGGGTCTGACGGTACCTGGGCCGCCGTCTGCTCTCTGGGTGTCGGGTTTTCTTCCTGGACGTGGCTGGGTGAGGTCCAGGCCATGTCGTGAAAAGTCCGGCTCTGTTTCTGCCGCAACTCTGAGACCTCTTTTGGGCTGGACCCGACTAGCTCGGCTTCTCGCCTGAACATGAGCTCTTTTTCCTGCGTCCTACGCCCGCCGCGGCCACCCGCCCGTGGCCCCCAGCCCACCTGCCTTTCTCCTGGCAGGTGTTTGGCCACGGGAAGGCCAACGGGGAGCCCACGTGGGCCCTGCTGCTGACGGCCCTGATCTGTGAGACCGGCATCCTCATCGCCTCTCTGGACAGTGTGGCCCCCATTCTCTCCATGTGAGTGGCCACTGGCCCCGTTGGCAGCCACCCTTGGGACGTGAGGCCCCTGCTTAGGGGACGGCAGACGGGAGGGCATAGGGCAGAGGAGGGGGCCAGGCGGTGGATGACGGGGCAGGCGGACCCCACGGGAGGGGACCGCGATGTGGGCAAGGGGGCTCCCGGGGGAGGTGGCGGCGGCTCAGGCAGCTCAGCGGGACCCTGCGGGACCTGGCCCGCCCCTCACGCCGCTGTTCACGTCCCCAGGTTTTTCCTCATGTGTTACATGTTCGTGAACCTGGCCTGCGCCCTGCAGACCCTGTTGCGCACGCCCAACTGGCGCCCGCGCTTCAAGTATTACCACTGGTGAGCGGCCGTGGGGAGCCCGGTCCCCTCCCTTCTCTGGGGCACGCGGTGCGTCTTGGGGGCCAGCTGCCACCTGGGTGCCTGGCTAGCCGTCGTGGGACCAGCCCGGTCTCCGAGCCGGGTCTCCTGTAGGCGCCTCGGGGCCGTTTCAGCCCTTGGGATGGTCCGGGTGGAGAAGCCGGTCCCAGCATCCTTGCTGTGCTCTTGATGAGACCAAAGCAAGGCTTTCTGCTGGGGTCCGAGGCGGCTGCTCAGGTGCCGGTCTGGGTGTCCGGGCGGTGAGGTGGGCCCCCTCTGAGCTGCGTGTCCCCCAGGACCCTCTCCTTCCTGGGCATGAGCCTGTGCTTCGCCCTGATGTTCATCTGCTCCTGGTACTACGCGCTCTGCGCCATGCTCATTGCCGGCTGCATCTACAAGTACATCGAGTACCGTGGGTGAGCTGCCGCCGGCCCCTCTCCCGGGGTGAGGGCTCAGGGACCTCTAGCGGCGGAGGGCTCAAAGCCCACGCCTCCTGCTGGGGGCTGCGTGGATTTCTGCCTGTGAGCTCCTCACCAGTGGATGACCACGTTTACTCTTTCTAATTGACTCCACATTTGCTACGCCGTTTCGTTAGGTTTATCTGCGTGTATCTGTGCGTAAGTATAACGTGCTTTTCCGGCAGTGCTCCTCGTAAACTTTGAAATCTATGTAACGGTAGCACTGCTGTACAATGGATTTTCAGAAATAGACGTTTCTGAAAGGTACACTGTAGAAAACCGAAACGGTGGGCCGGTTAAGTGCATCTCAGAGCCCCTGGTCCATCACTGGGGCATTTCCCCTGGACCCCTCCAGGGGGCGAGGCCCTGGGGAGGTGGGACCTGGGGTGGGCTTCTCAGGGCATGGGGGGTGGGAGGGCCTCCAGGGACACTGCCTGAAGTCCCTCCCAGCTCTTCCAGGGTGGCTTGGAAGGAGGGTCTGGGGGCCGTGACCACTCCTGCTGGTAAGCCGGTCCACGGCCTGTGAGTCAGAGTCCCCCCCCACCCCACGTCCTCTTCCTCTGCCCCATCGATGACCCCGACTCTGAGATCCTGCGTGGGTGCCACCAGGCGCCCCTCCCCATGTCCTGCTGCTTCGTACTCCCGCCCGTTCTGGGGAGCCCCCTCCTCTGTCACAGGAGCGCCGAGAGGCCCTGAGTGGCCACCTGGGTGCGCTGTGGGCGGGGCCTCACCACTGCACCCCCACCGCAGGGCCGAGAAGGAGTGGGGCGACGGCATCCGGGGGCTGTCGCTGAACGCTGCCCGCTACGCCCTGCTGCACGTGGAGCACGGCCCCCTCCACACCAAGAACTGGAGGTGAGTGTCCCCATGTCCTCTGACCCCACGGATGCCTGTTCCTAAAAGCAGGCTGCAGAGAGAAGACGGTGCCCACCCCCCCGTCAGCCTGGGCTGGTCAGCTCGGGTCTCAGCGCCCGCTGGTCATGCATCGGGGGTGGAGGGGGACGAGGGCGGCGAGCTGACCCAGCCGGGGACCTGCCGTGGAGGGAGGGCATTGACAGTCTTCTCGCCTCTGGGAGGAGGGAGGGGAGGCTGCCCCTGCAGAACCCGAGGCCTAGCTGTACGGAAAGCCCACTGCCCGGCAGGGAGCCTGGGGCGCGTGGCCCGGGGGGGGGGGGGTCTCACGCAGCTCACCTGGCGTGAGAGTGGGGGTGAGTCGCCGTGGTGACAGCTCCCTGCCCCCCGCCCCGGCAGGCCACAGGTGCTGGTGCTGGTGAACCTGAACGCCGAGCAGTGCGTGAAGCACCCCCGCCTGCTGTCCTTCACCTCGCAGCTCAAGGCCGGCAAGGGCCTGACCATCGTGGGCTCCGTGCTGGAGGGCACCTTCCTGGACCAGCATGTGCAGGCCCGGCAGGCCGAAGAGGTGGGCCAGGCGCCAGGGAGGGGGCGCCGGGGCCGCACCGTCGTGTTTCCAGCCGTGTACCCGAGCGCAGCCCTGCTTGTCGCGCTGCGTCCTGTCTCCACCCGGGCGGCACTTTCTGGGCTTGAAACCAGCAGGAGGGAAACCTGTAGAGGAGAGTGTGACGCGCGTGGCCTCGGGGGGGCTCGGGGGGCTGTTGAGAGCAGCCTCGGGGCAGGTCTCCCGACAGGCGGGCCCCGCACCTGTCGCATCTGCTCCCACGTTTGGGGCCTGTGCTGCCGGGTCAGCCCGTCCAGAGGCTCCACGGACCAGAGAGGGGACGGCGGGTCATGGGCACCCAGGCCAGGCCTCCGTCACCCCGACTCGGATGCTCAGCTGGTGCCACCGCGACCTCTGATCTCGGTCCGGGGCAGCCCCAGTGCCTGAGCTTCAAACCCCGTCTCGTGGGCAATTTCAGACAGATGTAGAAACAGTAGATGTACCACACGGCTGTCCCAGCGTGGCCCACGTCCTGTCACCTCTGCCTGCCCGCCCCACCCCGGGAGTGTCAACACCGACCCACCGCTCACTCTTTTCACCCCAGACCCCGCATGTCTGTCTCTGAAACGGGAGGCGATCCTTACAGCAGCCCCACCACGCCCGTCCGTCCACAGGCCACGTCCAGCCTGCCGGCTGCCGGCCTCGGGCGGCTCCCGTCTGGCTGGGGCGTCGGGGTCTTGCTCTCGGGTGGGTCCTTTGTCAGCCGTCCCCACGTCAGGGTTGCCCGCTGTGCCCGGGCATCCGGGTCAGCCCTGCTGTCCAGGTGTCTGTAAACCGGGCTGCGCCCAGAGGTCTCCAGAGCACCTGGGGGAGGCACGGCTGCTTGGAGGGGGTCGTGGCCTGTGTAGCCTGAGGCGTCGACAGCCCCTTCCTTGGTTGGCCGGACAGCGGGCCCCCGGGGACCCGCCCTGGCAGCCAGCGGCACCAGCCACTCTCTTAGCATCGTCATGACCCAGGGCTTTAACAGGGTACTTGTTGGTGTTGGCTGGGGGTGTAGACGCCGGCATTGTGGCTGCGATCCCAGGTGTAGATGCCAGTGTTGTGGCTGTGATCCTGTCTGTAGATGCTGGAGTCATGGCTGTGACCCTGGGTGTAGATGCCAGGGTTTTGGTTGTGAGCCATGGGTGTAGGTGCCAGGGTTGTCTGAGAATTGTATCCTCCCTGTCTGGTATTCCAGTTTCATTCACTCTTGCACTCCTTTTCTCCTGCCCAAGCCTTAGGGGTTACAGTTCCCTGGGTGATCTCACACATTTTCTCTGGTGACCTTGGCCATCTGTGAGCCATGGGTGTAGACACCAGGGTTGTGGCCGTGATCCTGGGTTTAGACACTGGGGTTACATCTGTTGACCCTGGGTGTAGATGCTGGGGTCGTGGCCGTGGTGTCAGTGTAGACACCAGGGCCATGGCTATGACCCCGGGTGTGGACCCTGGGGTGGTGTCTGTGATCCTGGGTGTAGATGCTAGGGTCGTGGCCCGTGATCCTGGGTGTAGACGTGGTGTGTCATTCTCGCTGGTGGGACAACCTCCTTGTGTCGGCCTTCTCGACAGCTCCCTGCGTCGGTGTGAAGAAGCTCCAGACCCGTGTCCGAGGGTGGGAAGGTCCCAGCTCTCGTGTGCGACATTGCCCAGGCGCTGACGGAACGTCTTCCCTCTCTCACACTCGCGGGTCCTTTTGTCCTCCCAGCGTCTCTGGGGATGGGCAGGGGGCACAGTGGGGCTGGGGAGGTGGGCTCCAGCACCGAGTAGGGGGTCGAAGGCTCCGGGCCCCTGCCCGAAATGGCACCGACTCGGCTGGATTCACAGCCCTCTTTCCAGACAAGAACATCATAGCCCGATATGTGTCCTTTTGGACTTTATCCTGTTGGTCTTTTTTAAACAGACGATCCCGCAGAAATACCGTTCCACACACTTGCTTTGCTTTCGACTGTCGCGTTTCCAGTCGGCCGGGTGCTTGTTTTGTTTGGACTTTCTCCTGTTGGTCTTTTTTAAACAGACGATCCCGCAGAAGTACCGTTCTACACACTTCCTTTGCTTTCGACTGTCGCGTTTCCAGTCGGCCGGGTGCTTGTTTTGTTTGGACTTTCTCCTGTTGGTCTTTTTTAAACAGACGATCCCGCAGAAATACCGTTCCACACACTTGCTTTGCTTTCGACTGTCGCTTTTCCAGTCGGCCGGGTGCTTGTTTTGTTTGGACTTTCTCCTGTTGGTCTTTTTTAAACAGACGATCCCGCAGAAATACCGTTCCACACACTTCCTTTGCTTTCGACTGTCGCTTTTCCAGTCGGCCGGGTGCTTGTTTTGTTTGGACTTTCTCCTGTTGGTCTTTTTTAAACAGACGATCCCGCAGAAATACCGTTCCACACACTTCCTTTGCTTTCGACTGTCGCTTTTCCAGTCGGCCGGGTGCTTGTTTTGTTTGGACTTTCTCCTGTTGGTCTTTTTTTTTTTTATTTTTTTATTTTTTGTGGTACACGGGCCTCTCACTGTTGTGGCCTCTCCTGTTGCGGAGCACAGGCTCCGGACGCGCAGGCTCAGCGGCCATGGCTCACGGGCCCAGCCGCTCCGCGGCATGTGGGATCCTCCCGGTCCGGGGCGCGAACCCGCGTCCCCTGCATCGGCAGGCGGACTCTCAACCACTGCGCCACCAGGGAAGCCCTGTTGGTCTTTTTTAAACAGACGATCCCGCAGAAATACCGTTCCACACACTTGCTTTGCTTTCGACTGTCGCGTTTCCAGTCGGCCGGGTGCTTGTTTTGTTTGGACTTTCTCCTGTTGGTCTTTTTTAAACAGACGATCCCGCAGAAATACCGTTCCACACACTTGCTTTGCTTTCGACTGTCGCTTTTCCAGTCGGCCGGGTGCTTGTTTTGTTTAGACTTTCTCCTGTTGGTCTTTTTTAAACAGACGATCCCGCAGAAATACCGTTCCACACACTTGCTTTGCTTTCGACTGTCGCGTTTCCAGTCGGCCGGGTGCTTGTTTTGTTTATGACAGCTGCGCAGTGTTTGTTTCGTGGATGTGCTCTGAGTCTTATTCCGTAGAATTGCTGTCCTGGGGACCGAGGTGGTTCCCACTGCTTTGGTGTCAGGAAGTGTGGTGTAAGCTCCACTTAGATGTAGTCCACGGGGGATTGCTCTTAGGATGGATTCTTGGAGTTAGAGCCTCCCTCCCTGGTGCCATGCCCCTGAGGCTCCGAGCCAAGTTCCAGTTCTGGTCTGCCTGGTAGTTTACGTAAAGGCCGGTCCGTGTGGCCGGGAGCAGGGTGACCCCAGGTCCCCCTCTGCCGTCTCTTACTGGGAGGGTTCTGTCCCGTTGCTGCCATGGGAAAAGGAAGGCACAGCTGGGTTTCGCCCCAGATGTCCGGCACGGATGCAGCTCAGAGCCAAGTGTGTTCCCGAGGGGAGGGGCTGGCATCTGAGGGGCTGGGTGGAGGCACTCACCGGGTCTCAGAGGGTGAGGACCCCAGGGATGCTGCAGTCGGGTGCCGCCCACAGCATCTCACCCGCTGGAGGGTCACTGGGCACCCACCCGGTTTTGTAGGTCGAAGACTGGGCGGTGCGCTTGGACCTGCCTCGAGTTTTTCAGCGTGTGTCCCGCCGCGGAAGCAGGGGCCTCGGGAGGGTAGAGCCCTATGGGTTCCCGCTGGGTTAGGGGATCGAGCAGCTCACGTCAGACGGCTGAGCAGCTGAGACGTGCTGGCCGGGGTGCGGGAAGGGCTGTGCTCTGCGCTCCCCTTCCCGGGGCGTGGACGAGGCTGGTCTTCTGTGGGGCAGGGAAGGGCTGTGCTCTGCGCTCCCCTTCCCGGGGCGTGGACGAGGCTGGTCTTCTGTGGGGCAGGGAAGGGCTGTGCTCTGCGCTCCCCTTCCCGGGGCGTGGACGAGGCTGGTCTTCTGTGGGGCAGGGAAGGGCTGTGCTCTGCGCTCCCCTTCCCGGGGCGTGGACGAGGCTGGTCTTCTGTGGGGCAGGGAAGGGCTGTGCTCTGCGCTCCCCTTCCCGGGGCGTGGACGAGGCTGGTCTTCTGTGGGGCAGGGAAGGGCTGTGCTCTGCGCTCCCCTTCCCGGGGCGTGGACCAGGCTGGTCTTCTGTGGGGCAGGGAAGGGCTGTGCTCTGCGCTCCCCTTCCCGGGGCGTGGACGAGGCTGGTCTTCTGTGGGGCAGGGAAGGGCTGTGCTCTGCGCTCCCCTTCCCGGGGCGTGGACCAGGCTGGTCTTCTGTGGGGCAGGGAAGGGCTGTGCTCTGCGCTCCCCTTCCCGGGGCGTGGACCAGGCTGGTCTTCTGTGGGGCAGGGAAGGGCTGTGCTCTGCGCTCCCCTTCCCGGGGCGTGGACGAGGCTGGTCTTCTGTGGGGCAGGGAAGGGCTCACACGTTGACTCTGAGGTCCCACGGGGCCTGGTCCTCAGGGCCCCAGGATCTGGGTGTGGAGGTAGTGCCCGAGGCCCCGAAGATACCGCGAGGCCAGGGTAGCGGGGGCCCCGACACCTCACAAGGCAGTGGAGTGGGCTTTCCAGCAGTGGGACAGAAGAACCACAAAACCCCGCTGTGTCTCCGTGAAGCCAGAGCGTCAGGTCCGCATTTCCACCAGTGACCTGAGAGGCTGTTGGTCTCAAAGCTAGAGCATGCGGCCTTTAAGCCCCTCGAGCGACCGTGTCCTGACGGGGCCGAGCCCCTGGCCTCTGGTCTCCAGGAAGCGTGGGTCCAGGGATCCCTGAACTGCACTGGGCAGCCCTGGGTCACATCCGAGCACCCGTTTGGACTCTTCCTTCTTGAGCCAGCAGCCCTTCGACGTGGCGGCTCAAGTCCGGGTGGTCGAGGGGGGACGTGGCTCCAACCTTTCACGTGAGGTCCTGGGGCGTCCGTCCCAAGTGTCAGCAGCAGGGGCTTAGAACAGCCAAGATTCACTCCGTCTCTGCTCTGAGGCCAGAAGTCACACATCGAGGTGCCCCAGGGCCAAGCTCCCTCCTGAGCTCCAGGGGGGGGTCCTCCCTGCCTCGTCCAGCTCCCGGGACTCCAGGCGTCCCTGGGCTCCTGGCCACGTCCCTTCGGTCTCCACCTCTGTCTTTACGTGGCTTCTCTGTGTCTGTCTTCTCTCCTGCCCCTGACATTGGATTTGGGGCCACCTGGATAATCCAGGATGGTCTCACGTCAAGACCCTTAACTTAATTACGTCAGCAAAGACTTTTTTCCAATCAGGCCACATTCACAGGTTCTCAGGATTAGGAGGTGGGTGTATCTTTTGGGGGCCACCATCAATTAACCCACTGTGGTCTGTCCTCTGGCCCCCAGAATGCACACCTGCCAGATGTGCAAAGTACGTTTATCTCATCACTGCATCCTCCCAAGTCTTGACCCCTTACGATGTCAAGTAAGTGCGGAATGTCGTCGAAGTACCCGCAGTTCAAAGGTCCCAAATCTCGTCTTCTAAATCACCTGACTTGGGTGTGGGTGAGATTCTGAGTGGAGTCCATCCTGGGGCAGAACCCCTCTGCCCACAGCCTGTGCGACTCGGAGATAAGCAGTGCGCGTTCCAAAGTGCCCTGCGGGACCTGCACGGGGGCCACGTCCCAGCCGGGGAGGCACAGATTGGAGGAGCCGGGGGGGGGTTGGACTCCAGCGGGGCAGTTCCATTTGGTGTCTGGCCGGCAGTGCTTCCCTGGGGCTTGAGGTCCCACCCCCAAGCCAGGCCCCCGAGGGCCGGTCGAGGGCCGGTCGGCGCGGCCGGCAGAGGACCCGCTGCACAGGTGGCGCTACCTCCATAGAAGGCCTGCTGTGGTCACGGTGTGCCGGGCTGCGCTGTGACGCGGAGCTGCCCCAGTCGGGTGCGTGGCATGTGGCTGAGGGGGCAGCAGTGCACCCGCCGGGCACGTCACTCCCGCACCACCGCCTTCTAGGAAGAGCTGTGTGGTTTGATGCTTCCTGACCAAGGTTCCCGCGAGCCAGGAGTGAGGGCCAGGGTGTCCGTGTGCAGTAGGGGGTGGCCTGTGACCCGCAGGTCCCAGCGTGCCCGCAGTGGTGGCCTTCACCCCTGCTCTCCTGTGGGCACGGCAGTGCCCGAGAGCGCCGGGCCCTGGCCTCGACTTCAGGTACCGAGGGCGCCCGCTGAGCCTGTGGCCCCCACGCGCGAGGCTGTGAGTCCGCGTGGGGCCCGCCCGGCCCCGTGTGGTGGGCGGGTGTGTGCTGCGACCTGCCGCCCCCAGCCCGCCCCTCACCCCAAGCCCGGCCCGCCCGTGTCTGCAGAACATCCGGGCCCTTATGGGCACTGAGAAGGCCAAGGGCTTCTGCCAGCTGGTGGTGTCGTCCAGCCTTCGGGACGGCACGTCCCACCTGATCCAGTCGGCCGGCCTGGGGGGCATGAAGCACAACACCGTACTCATGGCCTGGCCCGAGGCCTGGAAGCAGGAGGACAGCCCCTTCTCCTGGAAGAACTTCGTCGGTGGGTCGGGCCGTTCGCAAGCCTTGTGACGGGAACCCCTGCCCCGGCCTTGCCCCCATTTGGCGGTTCCCGGGGGCGCCCGGCTGGGCCGCAGTGATGGGGGGGCGTGCCCCGCGAGGGGCTTCGTGGGGACCCCGGGCTCCCCTGCCCCCGTCCCGCTGGTGAGTCCAGGCCGCTCGGTTCTGCTGGGTGGGCCTGTGACCCCGTGACCTGCCCGCCTCTCCACAGACACCGTCCGTGACACCACGGCGGCGCAGCAGGCCCTGCTGGTGGCCAAGAACGTGGATCTGTTTCCGCAAAACCAGGAGCGCTTCAGCGACGGGCACATCGACGTGTGGTGGATCGTGCATGACGGCGGTCTGCTTATGCTGCTGCCCTTCCTGCTGCGGCAGCACAAGGTGCGGGCGGGGTCGCGGGGGTCACGGGGGAGGGGCCACACGGGGGAGGGGTCATGGGGAGGGGCCACACGGGGGAGGGGTCATGGGGAGGGGTCACGGGGGAGGGGCCACACGGGGAGCGGGGTCACGGGGGAGGGGCCACACGGGGAGCGGGGGTCACGGGGGAGGGGCCACACGGGAAGGGAGTGGACAGCAGGCAGGAGTGACCGCTCCTCGCCCCCCAGGTGTGGAGGAGGTGCCAGATGCGCATCTTCACGGTGGCCCAGGTGCACGACAACAGCATTCAGATGAAGAAGGACTTGCAGACGTTCCTGTACCACCTGCGTATCAGCGCCGAGGTGGAGGTGGTGGAGATGGTGAGGGAGCCGGGCACGGGCGGACGCAGCTCTCACCTGCAGGGTCCCCACGGCCCTCACAGCCCAGGGCCGGCCTGCTGGGCCGTCGCGGCATCTTCTCTGTCCTCTGGCTGTGACGGCGGCTCGGGTTCCTTCCTTCCTTTTCCGTGACCTCGACAGCTTCAAGGAGGGTCAGGCGATGTGTAGTGAGTCCCTCAGTTTAGGTTCGCCTGATGCTTTGCTCGTGGCTGGACTGGGTCGTGGGTTCACGGGAGGAGGACCCGGCTGGACCGGGCTTGACCACGGGGCTGGCCGCCTCCTGGGGGATCTGAGCTCCGGGGCCAGCGGGAGGGTTACGGTCTGTCCCGTGGGGCGCGTGTGGGCCGGCCTGCGTCCGGAGCCCACGGTTGTGGTGCCTCCCTCTCGTGGGTGTGTCGTGTGTCAGTGAACGTGGGTCCCGGGGCAGGTGGAGGGCGTCCGTTCGTGAGCTGCGTGCTCACACGTAGGGGTGGGACGCCGGGGGCCCCCAGGCCCGCAGCGCGCTCGCTGGGGTCGGGGGGTGAGTGGTGACCGGCGTGTGTGCCTTGGCACCCGTAGGTGGAGAACGACATCTCGGCCTTCACCTACGAGCGGACGCTAGTGATGGAGCAGAGGTCGCAGATGCTGAGACAGATGCGGCTGTCCAAGACGGAGCAGGAGCGGGAGGTGCGTGGGGTGTGGCCCCCGGCGCCGCACTGGCCTGTCCTTGCCCGGACCCCGTGTGACCGTCGGGACAGTGTCCCTGAGGCCTCCTCGAGCTTTTGTCCCCACACCTGGTTTTGTGAACAGCTGGTGGCGCGGTTTCTGCCCCCACCTCCCCTCGCCACGTGGCTCGAGGTCACGCCCTCACAGGCCTCCGGGGTCAGGGCCCCGTCCTGCTCGTGCACGGCCCCGCCTCTCTTATATCGTATCCCGACCGGCCACCTCCTCCTGTCCCTCGATCCTCAAACCAGCAGCCACCGACTCGTTACACCCCTCCCAGCCTTGTCCCGGCTCACGTGTCCCCGCGGTCTTGCACGGCCCGACCCTGTCCCTGCCCCTGCCCAAGTGACCTTCGCCCTCATCACACAGGCCGCTGCGGTTTCCTGGGGGCCCTGACCCCTCACCCCCACAGGCCTCCAGCTCCTAGCTGTCGTCATTGCCATCTTTGCATACAGCTCCCAGGCACCTCGTGTGACATGGGAGCTCCTTCCCCCTGCACCTCCCCTTCCCCAGACTCCATGGCGCTCACAGCCCCACCCCAAGGATGTGGGCTCCCTGACAGCCCCTTTGCTGTTGATGAGTGGGGTGGGGGGTGAACGGGTGAGGGGAAGGATGGATGGATGGATGGATGGGTGGAAAGTTGGATGGATGGGTGGGTGGGTGAGGGAAAGGACGGATGGACAGACGGATGAATGGACAGATGGATCAATGGATGGATGAGCAGGTCGAGGCAGAGCCTGTGTGTGTGGGGGGCGGGGCTACGTGCAGTGCGGAGACGTGCATGTCAACATCTCCCGTCAGCACGTCTGAAGAGGTCCTTTCTCAGGGGCTTTCAGAGCTGGGACAGGAGAAGACAGAAGTGTAACGATGGGTTTGGTCTGGAAGCCCAGGAGGAGGGGCCTGGGAGGGCCGGTCCAGACGTCCCCAGGCCCCATCGGCTGTGCTCTGTGTGGGGCCCGGGGCTGGCCGGCTCCTCTCCCCATGCAAGCGCCCTCCCCCGGGCTGGGCTTCTGCCGTCGCGGCGAGGCTGGTCACTGTCCTGCTCTCACTCCAGGCTCAGCTAATCCACGACAGGAACACCAGTTCCCACACTGCCGTGGCCGCCAAGACCCAGGCCCCGTGCGCGCTGGACAAGGTGCAGATGACCTGGACGAAGGAGAAGCTGGTCGCTGAGAAATACCGGAACAAGGACACCAGCGTGTCCGGGTTCAAGGACCTCTTCAGCCTGAAGCCGTGAGTGTCCACCTGCAGCAGCCCGCAGCCACGAGGGGCCCCTTTGCCTCCACGAGGAGCGGCAGGCACATCCAGCCTCGGAGAGGCCGGAGCCGGCCCCGGGCCGCAGCCTCCTTCCAGCGCCAGTCAGCGGGGACGCGGGTGGCGGGTTGGCGGCGGTGCCACCGTCAGTGTTCCTGGTGGGTGTCCCAGCACCTGGGGGTCAGGCCTGAACCCCCGCGGTGACGTCCAGGCTGCCCGTCGGGCCGGGGCCCGTCCTGCTCCTCGGCTCTTGGCTGTGCTGTTGAGCTGGCACAGGCGCCAGTCGGTGGCGTGGCTGGACCTGGGGAGGGGTCCCGAGTGGGAGGCTAGGACAGTATCTCCCGGGTCTTCGGTGGCGGGGCAGAGCCCTGGAGCCCTGAGTCACCGGCAGGACCTGGGGGGCCCGAGGGGGCCCGAGGGCTCAGTGTGCTTGAGGGCCGCAGTCAGATGAGAGGGGCAGCCGGGGGTGAGCCGAGTAGCGGTTCAAAGCGCGTGTCGTGTTTCCACTTAAAGTAACGTGCTCTCTGTTTTCTCTTCCATGTAGAGAATGGGGAAGCCTGTAAGTCACCCCCTTTACGCGGGACCTCGTAGACGTGGTTGCCTTGGCATGCGCTGGACGCACAGCCCCCGTGAACCACGTGTGCATGTCCGTGTGTGTGCAGGGCCCCACGTGTGGGTGTGCCCGTGAGTACATGTGTGCGCACGTCCCAGTGTGTGTGCTCAGCCAGGTGTGTACGCGTGTCCGTGTATGTGTGCCTCGGCCGCGTGCGCGCGTCTGTGTGTGTGCGTGCTCACGTATATGTGCCTGGGCCATGCGTGTGTGTCCGGGTGTGTGTGCATGTCCTTGTATATGCGTCTGGCCCGTGTGTGCGTGTCCGTGTATATGTGCCTGGGCCATGTGTGTGTGTCCGGCTGTGTGTGCATGTCCTTGTATATGCGTCTGGCCCGTGTGTGCGTGTCCGTGTATATGTGCCTGGGCCACGTGCGCGTGTCCGGGTGCAGGTGGCGCTCGCCCACTGTGGCTTTCAGTAGCTTCCTGTTTAGTTTGCTCACTCTGTTTGGAGCGGCTCAGGGCACACACCCAAAATCCCTTCTCTGGGTAGCACGTGAGGACTGAGGTTGGAGGGAGGTGGGTCCCGAGCGGCTCTACAAGCGGAGCAGAGCGTGTGCTGTGCCTGTAGCTGGTAGCGATCGTTCACCCACATCCCTTGGGGCTGGGGATTCGGACCTCATCTCAGCTCGTCCAGGACGGCGTTTCCTCCTGTCTGCCCAGCACCGGGTGCCTTTTTGCCCCAGAGGAAGCCGCCACCTTTAGTCTTGTGGGAAGGGATGTGGATGAACCTCTGCGTGGCCGGCCCCTGAAGGCTTAGGGCCAGGCCTCCAGGGCCCGCCTGGGGTTGCTGTCTGTCTGTGCATCTGTCCACCCCTTGTTCCCCCACGATTTTCGGACTGCTGTCCCTCCCGTGGGAGCCCGGCCAGCGTGCTCCGTGGAGCCTCGGGACTCGGGGCGCACTACCCGTTCCAGCCCCGAAACCCGCGTGCGTCCCACACTGAGGGAGCAAAACGTGCAGATGGGTCGGGGAGCGCTGGGCCGGGTCCTGCACTTCCTGCCGTGTTTTCACGACCTTTAAGTGCCCTACGAGTAAAGCCTCCTAATTAAAAAGACAGAAACAAACCTGTGGACACAGGAGTGCGTGTTTCCCCCCCCAAAAGGCGCGGTGAGCCGTGGGCCCGTGCCCCGCGTGCGGCTGGCGGGGGTCAGCAGGGTGCGAGCGGCAGACGGAACCCCACTCCCGTCTGGTTTCTCCTCGGGCTGGGCTGGAGGGGCTCCCGGAAGGTTGGAGGTCGGCCCACAAGTGGCACGTGCCCAACTAAAGCTCCCCACGGTGGGCGCCCTACAGCGGGTTCGCTGGCCCCCGGGCGTGTGGGCATCTCTCTCTGTTTCGCCAGCCTCCTCCGTGTCTCCGTCTGGAGCCAAGGGTCTGGATTTCCACCTTTGCCCCCACTGAGCCTTCCTCCGCCCCGGGCGGCCCCCGCCCCAGCCGCAGTTCCCAGCCTCAGAGGACCCCGTGTGGGAAGCCCTTCTCCAGGCTCAGCACACGGCCACGGGCTTCCATTTGGTGGCCTCGTGGCCGGTTGTGGAGGCAGTGCAGGTTTCCGTTAACTTCCTGGACACACGGGCTGCCCCGCCCCACATCCGTGCCTCTCTCGCCTCCACGGGGCCTGTCATCTTGGAGCTGCGGGTCTGTCCAGACCCAAACTCCTGATTTTAAGATTATAAGTGTTTTCAGACTGTTAACCCTGAGAGGCCCTTCAGTGTCACACACGCATTCCTGGGATCGCCTTGTCCCTAAACACACTGGTAATTGTGGTCCATCCTGGCAACTGATTCACAGTTCTTGTAACGAAAGACCCCTGACTGCTGTGGACAGAGACCCAACCTGTAATTTTACCAGATAAAATTGGAGAGAGGAAAGCAAGGGCTCCATCTCCCTGTTTTCCTCTTGGTAATTGGAGGCTGTAATTGGATTTATTTGGCTTAAGGGTTGTGTTGATCAAAGGTTGTGGCCTGGAATGCAGCCTGGGGGCCTTTCCCTGACCCATTGTGTGGCGGCCTCTGTCTGTATGTCTGCCCTTCTGCCCGTCCCTCTTATGTCCGAGGCACGGGTGGCCTCTGAGCTACGTATCCTGTGTGCGGCCCCAGAGTTGGCGGTGGTGCTGGAGCGCCCAGCGCAGGCAGGGTGCTGGCGCAGTGAGGCGGGTCTTCCCACCCGGGGGGTCTGCCCCCTGCTTCTTGGAACCCAGCTCACTGGGGAGGGACCTGGGGAGGGGGGGGAACAAGCACGCAGGTGCCTGAGCACCTGGTGTCCCCAGTCTTGCTTCCCTGGGGATCCTGCTTTGGGGGCCGCTGCCAGACCTGGTTGCCCGGGACGCTTCGAGAACCACCGGTGCACAGTGGATGCCCCGCCCGCTTCGAGGAGTGTGGGCACCGGGCAGGCAGTGAGCATACGGGCACAGGGTCCGGGTCACCAAGGGCGGGGGCTCTCGTCTTTCAGCCGTCGGCCGGGTGGACAGAGCCGGGGGTGGGCCTCATGGCGGACACACTCAGCCAGCACCTCTGGCTCTGCTCCAGGACCTGGGGCCTCCAGAGCGGGTGGAGGGCTGGGCCCTCCTTCGCTCACCCTCTGTGCAGCCCCTGAGCCCCAGCCTGCGTTGGAAGCAGCGAGGGGCAGCATTTAGGGCAGGCTCAGCTGCAGGGCAGGGGTCTCAACGGGAGACACTCCGTGACCTGGAGGTGCACGCTGGGCCGTCGAAGGGGCTGCTCCCGCCCGAGGGGCAGTGCTTGGGGAGCAGAGGCTGACGCGCCCGGCCGTCGTCTTGGCCTCCGCGTGCAATCGCCGTGCCGGGGGTGCTCCGGGTGGCGGGTCTGATCTGTTTTCACCCGCCCTTCCTGACGGAAGTGGAGCGGGCAGGGTGGGGCCTGAGCCCGGCACCCGGGACCGCGGCTGGAGGTGCTGAGTGACCGTCTTCCCCCCACAGGGACCAGTCCAACGTGCGGAGGATGCACACGGCCGTGAAGCTCAACGGTGTCGTCCTTGACAAGTCCCAGGATGCCCAGCTGGTCCTGCTGAACATGCCGGGGCCCCCCAGAAACCGGCAGGGGGACGAGAACTGTATCCTTTCCCGGGTGCCATCCCCACGTCGGGGCATCGCTGCCGTAGCAGGGTAACACCCCCTCCTCTCCTGCTCAGCGGAGACACCCGGGCCAGGGGCCAGGAGCCGCAGGGCCCTCGACGTCGGGCGGGGCGGCCAGCTCGGGTGGCCCGGACCGGAGCCGCTTGGCCCCGGGCCGCCCGCGGGGCCGTGGGCAGGCACACGCAGAGGCTGCGAGCGGGCGGCTCCTGCCGGCTGCCTGGGCCCCACGTGGCCGGCAGGGGGCCGCGAGCCAGCGGGCGAGTGTGCTTCTCCTTCCCACGTTTGAGCTGCTGGGGCCCCAGGGCAGCCGGGCGGGGGAGCCCCAGGAGTCGCCCCTGATCGCCTCGGGCGTGAGCAGTGGGGCCGAGGGGCAGTGTGGCCACGTGACTGAGGAGGGGGCCTTCCGGGGCCTCCACGAGGGTCACAGTGGCCCCTGGATCAGGGTGGTGTGTGAGGAGCACGTGGGCTCAGAGACCGACCCGGCGGAGGAGTCACCGCATGACCGACCCCAATCCTTCCTGCTGCAGCTCCGGCTCTGGGTCCTCGTCGGCGCTGGGCTCTGAGCTCCCGCCCGGCCGGGTCCCTTCCTGCCCGTCTCCAGGACGTGGCAGAGCCGTGGCTCCACCCCCAAGCCCTTGCCGGCACCAGGTGCCCTGAAGCCCCCTGGCGGGGGCGCGGGGCTGTCATCCTGGCCCCGGGGTCACAGGTCGGGCCTCCGGGGGCAGGACGAGGCGGGAGGGGTCACGCAGCCTGATCCCGGGTTCTGAGCCACAGGCTGACCACACGCTTCACGGGTCTGTGCCTCGCGGTAACCAGGACTCCCCGGCCTATCCAGGGTATTGGGGGTGGACAGGTCCCTCCTTGGCAGGGTCAGTGCCCCTCTTTCCCTCACACTGGCCGTCTCCTCCTCTGAAGGCCCTGGGCCCCGGCCTTCCCTGTCCCGTCCTCGCCTCTTTCTCCAGCCAAGGCCTAACTGGACGTGGACTCTTGGGCGGTAAAGGTGCTCCGTTCACCCTTTCAGCCACGCACCTGGTTGGGTTGGTTTTGTCCTTAACTCGGTGCCCCCAGACATGGAGTTCCTCGAGGTCCTGACTGAGGGGCTGAACAGGGTCCTCCTGGTTAGGGGCAGCGGCCGGGAGGTGGTCACCATCTACTCCTAACGCTCGGCCGCACCGGGGATGTGCCCGGTGGGTGTGCGGATGGCGCCGCGATGCTCGCTGACCAGCACCCGAATGCCACCGGGGGCTCTCCTGTCCAGGCCAAGAGCCGGCACGTGACTCAAGGTTTCCTCGCGGCCGAGGGGAGGCGCGAAGCCCTCGTGCCCCCCTTCCCCCGCGCCCCGGCGAGGCTGGCCGTGACCTGGGACGTGGCTGGCCGTCTCGTGGTGACAGAGGAGGTGGGAAGCCCCTTGGATTCTAGAATCGATTTCCCTGGGTTGGATCTTTGGGCTGTCGTGCAGTTACGTTCACTCAGGTCCCCCCGGCCAGGGTGCCTGCGAGAAGCCGCACAGACTGAGGCTGAGCCTCGGTGGCCCGGGCTCAGGCCTCGGGACTTCCCAGCTGGGTGTCCGCCTGCGTTTATGCCCCGGGAACCCGCAGGCAGAGAGGGGGAGCCTTCGGGGCTGGGAGCGCCACACACTTTAGCATCTGACATGCGCCTGCCCCTGTGATCTCAGTTTCCACACTTCACGCTGGAGAGGCGGACGAGGCTGCGGCCGCGGGAGGGCCTGTGGCGTCAGCAGCTACAGCACCCGGCTGTCAGCTGAGCCTGTGTGTCCCCTCCCACCGGCGCCGACGGTGGTCCCAGCTGTGTTTAGGGCGCTGACGGGTGGTCCCAGCCACATCGAGGGCACTGACAGGTGGGGCCAGCGACATCGAGGGCACTGACACGATACCTTCCAATGATCCTGGACTGTTTGCACTTTACATGCGTGATCACGTCCATTGTATATTGTCGCAGTAATTTGTGCCTCACTTTCCCGATGGCTTATTTATTTATTTAAACACCTGGGGGAGTTTGAGTGATAAAAGTTGACCATAAGGAGATAGCTTCTGTGAAAGGGGCTCCAAACAGCAGCCATTGGCCTTCTCTGGCTTCCATGGGCTCCCAAGGGAATCGGCCTGGTGCATGGATTTCAGGTGAGGCAGGGGCTAAGCGTGTGCTTCCAGACGCTTCTGAGGGGTGGCTGGGCAGCGTTCGGCGGCCACAGCGTGTGCCAAATGCCACAGCTGGGCTGGGGAGTGGGGGGGGTCTTGGGTCAGTGCTGAGTTAGGCAGTGAAAGCCACCTCAGTGGCCTCCAGACCCGTCGCGCATCTGGGGAGGGGCCCGCCAGTCCCTCTCCTAAGTCACGTGACCCCGGCTCACGTGGAACGGAGGTGCCCGCGCCCTCCACCTGCTTCCTGCTGTGTCCGTCTACACGGGGCATCCTTTCCATACTGTCAACTGTGTAACCGTAACTGCAGCCATTTTAAAGTTGATTTCATGTTTTCCTTTTTTAGGTCCTTTGTATGATTTTGTTAGTAGAAGAATAAAATTGTATAAAACCTGAGTATGTTGAAGGATCTCCTGTGACTCGTTCAGCATAGAAATTAAACGTTTGGAGATGCTCCCCCTCCCCCTCTCTTGGAGGAGTTTATTTCAGGTCTGATCAGCCAAAGCATCCTCAGATGGCGAAAGAATCATCACGTGAATTGGCTGAAAGAAGTAAAAACCAAACCAGAACACGCACAGCTGCTGTCAACAGGGAGCTGCCCCGTGTCCCCCCCCGGCTGCTGTCAACAGGGAGCTGCCCCGGGCCCCCCCCCGGCTGCTGTCAACAGGGAGCTGCCCCAGGCCCCCCCCCCGGCTGCTGTCAACAGGGAGCTGCCCCGTGTCCCCCCCCCGGCTGCTGTCAACAGGGAGCTGCCCCGTGTCCCCCCCCCCGGCTGCTGTCAACAGGGAGCTGCCCCGGGCCCCCCCGGCTGCTGTCAACAGGGAGCTGCCCCGTGTCCCCCCCCCCGGCTGCTGTCAACAGGGAGCTGCCCCGTGTCCCCCCCCCCCGGCTGCTGTCAACAGGGAGCTGCCCCGGGCCCCCCCCGGCTGCTGTCAACAGGGAGCTGCCCCGGGCCCCCCCGGCTGCTGTCAACAGGGAGCTGCCCCGGGCCCCCCCGGCTGGGTATGCAGCACAGCAGTGAAATCCTGCTGCCGGCGGACACGACTCCACCTGTAATTTCTATCAGGGCGGAATCGGCAAAGAGTGTGACGAGGGGCCCTCTGTCCTGACACGGGCTCGTTCCCGCCAGCGAGGATGTAGGCGTGACCAAAGAAAGGAAGACCGACGAGTGTTGCCCAAACGGGGAGAAACCGCTTGTGGGGACGGTGTTGGAGCTCCTGAGTGTGTGAAGCCAGGAGACCCAGCAGTCCCACCCCTGGACGTAAAAGCCAAGAGGAACGCATGCCCGAGCAGACGTGGAAGCGCCGGTTCCTAGCGCTCACAACCACCCTGCTGTAGAGCAGCCCGCGCGCCCGTCGTCTGATGCACGGGGACGAGCACGGGGAGCACACGCGTGACGGCACGTGACTCAGTCCTGAGACGGGCGAAGTGCTGGAACACAGCTGAGCCTCGAGAACGTTCTGCTGTGAGACAGATGCCGGCACGACCGTCATGCTCCCGTTACACGTCCAGGGTGGGCAGAGCCAGAGACAAGACTGGCCGACGGTGCAGTCACAGGGGCGGGGGTGGAGACTGGGGGCCCGCGGTGGGCACGGGGTCTCTGTTCGGGGTGAAGAGGAATGTTCTAAGGAGGAGGTGGATCCTCAGCCTCCCCGGCCGCTGCCCCCGGTGGCTGCCTCCCCACCTCCGTGTTGGCGGCTGGGCCTCCCCGGTTTCCCTGGCAACGTCCGACCCCTGCTCAGTCCCAGCGCCCCCCTTGTGCTGCCCCCTCGCCATGGACGCCAGCAGCGGCTCTAACCCCGGCCGCCCCGCTGTGTCTCCCACCTGCTGTTCGCCGAGTCTGCGGAGGCACGAGCGGTCGAGGCCCTCACCGCGGTGCACGTGGACCCTCAGCCTGCAGCGCCTGGGGTCGCGGTGGGGATGCAGCCCCGCCAGACTCGGCGCCAGGCGCTTCGGAGGGCGAAGAGGCAGCTGGGGGCGCTGGCTCGTCCCTGGTTGGCTCCCCCTGGGGCAGTGACTCCCAGCCACCCCCAGCCCTGACAGAGGTGCCGTGGGCGTACGCACGGTGGGAGCTTGTGGCTCACGGAGCCCGTGCGAGGCCCTGGGTCCCACTTCTCGGACGATGGCCGGTGGCGGGCACCGCCCACCCCATCCTTCCAGGCTCAGACTGGGCAGCAGCCGTCCTGTGTCTGGTAGTGGCAGGCGGCGTCCACTCACTCATCCACCCACTCACTCCCTCACTCACCCTCCGTGCTCGCTGGGCTCCCTCGTGAAGAGCCTGGTCCCAGGACAAGCTGTGGGTCCCCCAGGAGCAGACGGGAACGGGGCCCGCAGGCAGCAGGCACGGGCGAGGCCGGCCCGGCACGCGGGGTCGGGGCACGGGGCTCATCTCAGGTGCAGAGAAGCACGAGGGTTGCGGGCAGAAGTGAGGGAATGGGGCAGAGTGGCCTTGGGAGCAGGAGTGGGGTCCGGGGTCTCCTCCCACGTCCCACACCAGGTGCCCCGGGTGCAGAGACATAAGTGACAACGTTGTGTCTGTGCTCAGAGGGACACGAGGAAAGAGACTCCCGGGCTCGGGGGCCGGCAGGGGCCGCACGCACGAGCGGACGGCCGAGAGCACGGGCCCGGGAAGGGGGCGAGAGGGAGGAGGTGGGGTGGCCAAGCCGAGGGCCCACGCCCCCTAGTGTCGCGAAGACCTTCGCTCGTGCCAGGTTTCTCCGGCAACACACTCTCCGGGAGGGCCTCCTTAGGAAGTGAGACACAGGTTGGTCCAGTTCCGGGATCATCCAGTAGCCAAATCTACACTTTAATGAGGCTTTTTGTTTCTGTTACAGAAGGCATCTCTCTGTACTTGCCCAGTCACCACGAGGCTTCCCTGGTGGACTCGGCGCTGGGGCCTCCTCCCTGTCTCACCCCAGCCCAGGCCCAGCGGGCAGGAGCTGCCCCCAAAGCAGGCTGGACACAGCTCCGCTGACCCCGTCCACCTGTCTCACAGCCTTTCTTCCAGGAGGGCATCTGCTTCCCCTGACGCATGTGGTCCCGGGGCCCCGCCCCAGGTCAAGCCGCTGCATCCACGAGAGACGAGCTGTTCTCCACATGTGGACGTTTAGTAACGTGTCCACGGCCACACGGCGCCCTTTGTGTTCGCATGAGTGATGTTTTTCGTCGCTGCTCTCAAACAGCTTGTCTGTCCCTTTCAGCCGTCCGGGACCCGCACTGGTGGCAGGGAGGGTGGGCTTCTCTCCTCCACGGATCCACAGGCAGCAGACACACGTACACTCAGCTTCTGGTCCGTTCGATGGCATTTCAGTTACATTTTGTCTTGAAAGCCAGGGTCTGGACTCAGGCTGAAGTTGAGTCCTCACCACACTCCCAGCCGGCCAGCGAGCTCCGCCTGAGGGCGGTGTGGGCGGTGGCAGGGCCGCATGGGTCTGCTGGGATTACAAGTCCCCTCGTGTGGGGACCGGGTGCAGGAGCTCTGCGCACAGAGGAAGGGACCGGGGTCGGGGCCAACATTTGGTGCCTGAGGGGCAGGTGACACGGAGCTGGGTTCACGAGAACAGAATGGAGCGTGGACTCGTCTGCGCGGGGCCACACCCGGTCGCTGGCCTCTGGGCCAGCCGGGCCCGGCCTGCGTCTGCTCCTGAGACCCCCGGAGCCCTGAGGTGTGGGACGCCTGCGCCTCCCTAAGCACGCGGGTGCAGCTCGTGGAGACGCCAGCTACTCGGAAGCCCAGAGGGGTTTTTTAAGCAGCCACGAACACGGCGCCTAGAAGGGGGCGGAGGCGATGGAGACGGGGCGCATCCACAAAGGGCCAGCATCTCCACGTAAGCCTCAGCCCGCCCAGCCCCACACAGAGGCGTGAAGTGTCCCCGTAGCAGGAACCCAATCTTAGGCTTAGGGTTTTATTTTGCTCTTTTAGAGCAGTAAAGTGGGGGAAGAGTTACGCATAAATGCGGAGCCGTGTGTGCGTTCATTTTACTTCTACAAACGTATGAACAGCGACGGAATGCTCTCTCCGAGCACCGTGGGCCTGTCCCGGCTGAGCGGCCAGCTGTCTGCACTCGTGGCCACACGCTGGTGTAGGGGAACAGAAAACTCACTTTAAAACAAGGTGTGACATGTTACAAAACGCACGTATTTTTATTATGACTGGGGAATAACTCAATCACAGATCAACCACCAACTTGCTGTATCCTTAAAAACAGTGCCAAGGAGGCAAATACAAAAGCAGCTGCACCGATTCACAAGTCGCTCACCTCAGACGGAGCAGCGGCACGTCCTGCCTCGGGGGGATCCGTGGGCCGAGGCTCCAGGACACCCAGGCTTCCTGCTCGCCTGCGGCCCTCTTCCCAGCCTCCCGAAGGGAATCGTGCTCTTCCAAAGCTGAGGCTGCGCCCGGCACTCAATGGTTTCTGCCCGCCTCCTGTCCAGCTGTCCATGTGTGTGTGGTTCTCGGGGGCGCCCACACTTCCCTGGCCCCCCCGGCCACGTCTGCGTCTAAGGATGCTGGCGGCACCACCTGTGGCCCTGCCTGGCCGCCCCTCCTCTTGGCTTTCACCTCCGCCTTTCTGGACTCCGGCCGCTTCCCTTCTCCCCCGTGATCCGTGCCGGCCTCGCACACTGGAACTCACCACCGCACACGCGGCCCCGAGCAGCGACTGCCCCCTGAGCCGCCCCTCCCCGGTTCAGGGTGGATGAGCCACGGGAACCACAAAGCCCCCGGCCCCCCGGGGCCAGTGACAAGCCTCGCGCCCCCTGCCGCGCAGGAGAAGCGCCCCCAGCGGGGCTCCGAGAGGAAAACACGCCAAGGCCGTCCGAGCAGGATCCCTTCGACCCCGTGGGCCTTGCTTTGGTATCGCGACAGAAGCAGGGGCGGGCGTCCAAGTGTACAAATGTGTTTATGGATGACACAGAAAGCTTCGGGACGGGGACGCCGCTGGCGTGAGACGCTCCTCGCCGAGGAGGGAGGCGGCTCCTCCGCGTGGGTCCCCGGCACCGGCGGGGCCGCTAGGCCGGGGGGTGGTGGTGGTGGTGGTGGTGGTGGTGGTGCTCGTGGTGGTGGTGGTGCTCGTGGCGCTGGACCGCCGGCACCGCGCAGGCCTCGCCCAGCAGCACGGGCGGCAGCTCCCACACCGCCTCGTGCTCCAGCGCCGCGGGCTGGCCCGGCGCGGCCTTGAGCGGCGAGTGGCCCTCCCGGCCCCTCTGCCGGCACCGCCTGTGGCCGTAGGGTGGGGGCAGGGACTGCGGGACGTGGTGACCGTCCTGGGGCGGGGCCTGGGGTTGGGGGGCCGGTGGATGAAAGCTGAAGGCTCTCCCGGGCCTGCCCCCACTGGGGGCCCCGGGCGGCCGCCCCGAGCCCTGCGGGGACCTCAGGAACGGCCTCTCCGGCCCCTTCGGCCGGGGCGGCAGGTCCAGGGCCCGCGGCACAGGCTCAGCGGCCAGCCCCAGGCAGCGGCGATGGTGCGCGGCGTGCGTATCCGACTCCTGGGAGCGGGACCGGCCCTGCGGGTGCGCGGCCCTGGCTGGGGGCTCCTGCCTGGCCTGCGCCGGGGGGGACCCTGCAGACACGGCACCCGTGAGACCCCTCGCGGGGTCTGGGACGTCCCACCCGGACCCGGTCCTGCCCGCACACCTGAACGGCCCGCTCTGGGACTCGGGGCCCCAGCTGGGGTCGCCGCAGGGACCCGGAACCCTCAGGCCTGGCGCCGGGGCCCAGCCTCCAGGACCCACCTGGTCCGAACTTAGATGCGTAGTTCTCGATTCCCGCCAGGTCCAGGTAGTGGTTCCTCCGCTCCGTGCTCTCGTCCACACAGTAGGGCCCCCGCTCGGAGCAGGGGTGGGGGTCGGCGGTGGGCCTCCTGGTGGAGCGTGGTGGGGGCGAGGGTTTGCTCTCTCATGCTCTGAGCAGCACGCCACCCACAAAGGGTGGGCGCTAGGACAAGCAGGGCCCAAGGGGACCCCAGGACCACGGTCCCACCCAGTGTCCTCTGCAGTCCTCGCGTCACCTAGGACGCCAGCTGGGGCTCCGTGGCTGCCGCCCCAGTGAGTGGAGCCGTAGGGCAAAGGAGCAGCTGGGCTGAGGGTCCGGAGGCCGAACGCCTGCTGCCCTTCAAGCCCCACGGCCTCTCAGACGACACTGGAAGCGCCCAGCTCCAGCCCGAGTGCCGGCCGCCCACCCGATGGCAGGGAGGGACCGGGGCTCCCTGGCCGCATCCAGGCCTTTGTGCCCAGGTGCCCGTCCTGGCGGGCCACCCCAAGGGGACAGCCCCCGAGGCCTGTGGGACGCAGGAGTGTGGCTGGGCTGCTCGCATCTCAGGAGGGCAGGGCTGGACGCCAGCCCCTCACCTGATGTGCGTGGACAGCCTCTTGTCGGCCACCCTGGGGTCCTCGGGGAGCTCCCCCTCCATCCTGCATCGTGTGGGCTCCCGGTCTGAAAGAGGCAGGCGGGCACCCGTTCTCTCACCCACTCGTTCACTCACTCAGGCACCCATGCACTCATTCTTTCACTGAACAAACGGCTTCGAGCCCTCGCCAGGTGCCAGGCCCCGCTTTCCATGCTCAGGAGGCCATAGAGATTTTTTCTGTGATGGGGGCACTGAACAGTAGACACAGTTAACACCCCCCAGCAGGGTGAGTGGGAGCCCTGGGGAGATGCAGTGTGGGGGCAGGGGTGCAGGAAGCCTGCCTGCGAGGAGGGGTGGGCTGACGTGTAAGCCGGGTCTTCAGGGCACCTGAGCAGGGAGCTGCCGCAGGAGCCCAGGCCCTCACCCTGGCTGGCGGGGGGAACTTCCTTCCTCTTGCTGGAGGGCTCAGGGCTGACGGTCAGCTTCACTCGAAGGGTCTTACTTCTGCCCGAGGAGTGATTGACCGAGGCATCGACAACCTCGTAGATGGTGTGCATCAGGCTGGACATGTCCTGAGGGCGGGCACGGACATCGTGGACACAGGCGGACGGGGGGGAGGACGGCCCAACCCACACTGCCTGCTGCCACCTCCAGGCTGCCCGCCTGATTGATTCACCCGGCATCCCAGCAGAGCCCAGCTAAAGGAGACAGCTCATCTGAGATGCCTTTCCTCAGTCCTGTGAATGCACCACGCGACCTGAGCCAGCAGCCCTGCTGGAATCACATCTTTCCGACCTTTTAAATTTCAAACCGAATCTATGTTCAAAAGACTTAGCGGTCAGATAAACTATCAGATTCTGCTTTTAACTCAGACACACTTATTTCAGTCATCCTACGTGCCTGCTTCCTTTCAAGAGGCACTTTGTCCCTCCTGGACACACAAGCCAGCAGAGCGGAGCGCCGGGGGCACCCCTGGGGCCCTCACCACCCTGCGGAGGGGAGGGGCTGCTGGCCGGGGCAGAGACAGGCGTGCGGGGCTCTGCCAGGAACCGCACAGACAGCGGCCGGGCGCAGGAGGGGACACGGACTCCAGCCGGCTCTGTCGGTGACCTGGGTCCCGCGGTGGCTCCCCTCCCGCCCCCCACAAGCCTGTCCTATGAAGGGTGCCAGCCTCTCCCGCCGCCCTGGAGGGGGCTCAGCCTGTCCCCATCGTGGAGACCCGGGCATCGTTGTCTGTCTGCGGCCAGCGCCCTTCCGGGGACCGTGGGACGCAAGACGCAGCGTGTCACCTCTCTGGTGGCCTTGCCACTGTTGTCGAAGCCGTAGAGCGTGAACGTCCACTCCTGGCCGTCGTCCTCCTCCACCGAGACGTCACACTGGAGCGCCTGCAGGGGTGACGGGGACAGGCAGCCAGGGTCAGCCTCGTCCTCGCGCCGGGGCCCTGACCCCCACCCCGGGCGGGCTGGGGAGCTGAGAGGTCTGCACAGTCGACTCCTGGATCACTTCCGTGGTGCTGGCACTGGTGCCCGACAAGTCCCCTGAATTACTTGGGGCCACACTGGCCAGCTCTGGCCGAGGGCAGGGCGACACCTCCACCCAGCAGAGCCTGCCGCGTGGGAGCCGCAGGGCGCAGGGACCCCGTGTGAGCGCGATACGCGCCCTCCCCCGGCGCCGGCCGCCTGCAGGAGGGGCAGCCGGGCGAAGACCTACGTCCACGTTGAGGCGCCGTTTGCCCGGCCCGCGGGGGCCCTCGCGGTTCACTGCCCTTTCTCCATCGTCTGTGCCGAAGAGCTGTCCTGGGCCCTCTCGGCCCTCGGCCTTCTCCGGCGGCAGTGCCACTGCAGGGACGAGAGGGGTGGGGCGGGTCCGTCTCCCCTGGCCTGGCCCGGGGGCTGATGCAGGGCTGGGGAGGGGGTGTGGCCCCGGGGCCACCGCGTCCTTGCTGGGCCTGTGACCTCTCCAGACGGGTCTGAGCTGAGGGCCTGGGCTTCTGGAACACGCGGCATCAAGGGACCTGAGCGGAGGCCAGGGCGGCCCTCCCCGGAGTGAGCCGTGGCCGGACGCGCGCTCCTGCCTCCCTGGCTGCAGTGGCTTCGAAGCTTGGGGCAGGGAGAGGGCGGCCCTGCAGGCCCACAGGCAGGCAGCCCGGCCCGAGGGGCCCCCGGGAGGGTTGCTGCACTCGCTGTCTGGCTTCCCCTCCCCAGCAACACGGTCTGGTTTCCCAACAGCCCGCAACACCAGAGCCTGGGAGGCTGCCTGTGTGCCGGGCAGCCCCCTCCGCGATCTCCGGGCCCGACGGACAAGGAGCTCCCTGGGCTCCAGGCTCACTTACTCCCCAGGACAGGAGCCGGGCACGTCGGGGAGACGCGCAGCTGCCAGGAGACACCCGGGGCCCGAGCTCCTGGGCAGGGCTCGCGGAGCCCCTCCGAAGGCAGCCCTGCGGTCAGCCTCCCCGCCCACGTAATGCAGAGAACACTCACCCAGCACCTGACCCTCGGGCAAGCCTGGTGGTCACCTGTCACACGCCACGGGGACCCACTCCACGGCAGATGCACGTGTGGCGGTGACTAGGGCGGTCACGCTTTGCACGCAGACCACTTCGGACAGCCTTACGCTATACGGTGCATCACACCACAGGTGACCCGTGGATTCACCGAAACGCCCGTGTGCGGAACCTGCCCCCCCGCCCACGGGCTCGCGGGACTCCAGGGACGCGGACGGGCAGAGGCCCTGAGATTCGCCTTTTGCTTCCCCAACCCCCAGACCGAAATGCACGTCATCTGCTCCACGGAGGAGCCCACGTGACATGTGTTTTTAAGCACATCTCAGAACACTTTGCTTTTAAGACCGGGGAACCTGGCTTGCACCTGCAAACGGCCACCGCTGGGGACCCGCGACCAGCCAGGGCTGGCCTGGGTGTGGTGGGATAGGTCGGGGACCGTGGGGCGTGGGTGGTCCCCATCGCCAGGGTGTCCTGGGGGCAGGTGCCTGGGGTACGGTGTGGCGTCAGTGAGGTCTGGAGAGCAGCACTTACCCTCTAGGGGACACGGGTCGTCCCGGAAAGGTCCTTCCTTGGGGTCCCCGCCAGGCAGCCCCTGCAGGGAGAGAGGACAGGGCAGACGGTGTGCACCCCCGCATGAGCTCCGGGTGCCGGAACCGGACCCCACCTCCTCGGGCGCCAAGAGTTCTTGGTCTAGAAATACCAACCTCTCCACACTCACTAAACCTCAGGTTTTTTAAAGACACACGCACATCCCTGGATGTTGTCTGGTTCCATGAGAAGTGTCTCCAGGACGAGACATGGCGCCCGTGAGAGCGCCGGGGCTTCAACAGGAGCCCCGCACAAGGGACATGGCCTTTGCCCAAGGGTGCAGCCGCAGTGAGAACGAAGCTGCAGCCTGGCCTTTGCTGTGAGAGGTGGGCACAGACCAGAAGCCTGGGCTGCGGACAGAAGCCGCCTGCCCTCTGCTCCCTGGCCCGCACGCAGCATCTCCCGTCACAGCCGGGCAAGAACCCGAGTGACCTGCCCCCGAAACACCCGCGGACCCAGGGGCCGGGGCTGCAGGGGGACGGCATCTCCTCCAGGGCGGCCGGGCCAAGGGCACAGACAGAAGCCCCCCGGCTTCCAGGGCCGATCCCAAGACCAGTTACGGAAAAACAGGACAAGACTTCCAACGTATCCAAAGGGTGTTTCAGCCAGGAAACTACAGAACAGAAGTTCACGTGGCCCGTGGAGACAGCCCACAAAAGTCAGAGCACAGAGACGGGAAGAAGGGGCGACACGGCCAGGGAAGCTGCCTCGGATCCTGGCTCCATCCAGCGTCCCAGTGGCGGGTCACGTGGCGCCGCCCCCAGGACCCGGGCGTCTCCCCAGGTGACTCTTGGGCAGACGGACGTCTCTGTCCCCCACATTTCCATTCTGACTCCAAAGCCACAGAGCTGTTGAGAGCCCGGCCAAGGATGCAACGTTCAGATGTGTGTGAGGACACGGCCCCCCAGGGCTGCTTGGCTACACGGCCCTCTTGGGTCCCAAGGCTCTATCACACCTCCAGGTCACTTGGGGCCCAGGTCACTTGGGGCCCCTCATCTCTCCCAAGGGCTCAGGCCCAGGCTGGGGTCAACTCGGCACGAGGCCCAGTGGGGTTGCCCCGCCAGGTCGCCTGACACCCCACAAGCTCAGGGCCCCGCAGGGGATGGTGGAGGGTTCCAACCGCTGCCCCTCAGGCTGTGGGCAGTGGCTGGGGACCAGCCCCGACCTGTCCACAAACAGGCCTGACGTCATCTCCACGTGGTGGTGGTGTTGGGTCAGACTGTCCCTCTGTCGCCTTGTCACGCAGGTGGACTGGGGGTGGGAAGCAGTGTCCCCATGCCGGTGCCTCAGAGGGTGCTGACCAGGCCCGGCCGGGAGGGACCACGTGTGGGACCAACTGGGCGGCAGGGAGAGGGGGCCGCCGTCGGGGGAGCACAACGCCTGCGCCCCGCGGGGGCGGCCTGGTGGCATCCTTGCCCTGGCCGGTGAGTGCCAGGGCCTCTGCCGGCCCGAGGCGCCCCGGCCACCACCGGAACAGCAGAAAGCCCCGTGCCGGCTCGGCCCACGCGGCTGCGACACTGGTCCCTGCTCCCAGGTTCCTCATCTAGGGGCCTGATGCCACCAGCCAGACCCAGCCCCTCGCGCCAGGCCCACCAGTGCCCTCGGGATGGCCGTGTCCGTCGGCAGGAAGAGAGGGGACACAGGCCATCCTCAAACACAGCTCTGCGTCTCTAGCTTTGTTCTTTGTGAGAACAAATCAAAAAACCCACGAAAAACACCTAGAATGCTTTCACCCAGATTTTCAAACTGATTACTTTGAAGAAGGCCTTGATGACAAACACAAACCACAAACACACCCTAAGATACTTGGGTCCACGGGAACGAGGAGACAAACGCACACCTCCTGTTCTGGGCACACGCTGCCCTGCGTTCAGTGAGGACCGGCCCAGATGTCCCGCTCTGCGTGGGGAAGGGAACCCCCCCCAGGCCTTGGGGTCTCCCCAGGAACGCGGGTGCAGCAGGGCGGGGCCGAGGGACAGAGCGCGGGCTCCTCTGGGTGAGATCCCGGCTGTGCTGGGGGCCCCTACGCACGTGACATCAGGGAACATGGCCTGGGGCTCTGACGGCCGTGGGCGTCACGGGAGCACCCGGACGGTGCAGGGGCCATCGCTGCCCAGACGGAGTCTCGAGGAGGATGCGGGGTGGAGCCGGTGTCACTGGGCCCAGGAAGGAGGGGGACCCCTGCCGCCTGTCTCCAGAGCCCCTACAGGTGCCCCTGGCGTCTTCCTCTCTCCTAATCCCCTGCCTTAACCCCCTCCACGTCACACCCTTCAGAATAAGGCTACTTCCATAGTTCTCTGTCACACCCTTCAGAATAAGGCTACTTCCATAGTTCTCTGAGCACGCCAGGTGGGCAGTAAACTTATTTCAATAAGAAGTAAAGTCACCTGATTATTAAGACGCCACTCCCTCGGCCACCCAGCATGCTGGCATCGAAAGCACCCGCTTCGCCTATAGCTCCAAGCGTCCTTGGGGTCCTGTGAACGCCCTGCACACGCACCGCCCGGGCTCACAAGGTCCTCTCCCGCCCAAAGACAGGGCTGAGCTCTCTCCCGGGTGGACGTTAAGGTGACTTCCAGTCACTTTTTCTGAAAACCTGACTTTTGGTTAAATTTTTTTCTGTAAAATCAAAATAAGTCATGAAGCTGAGGTTCCAGGCATTTGTGGGGAGCAGCGGTGGCTTCCGGACCACGTGCCGGAGGCTTGCAGGTCAGCTGGCAACAGAGCATAGCACTTCTTGCTAGAAGAGCCAGTCTTGGGGTGCAACAGCTGAGGCCCCGAGACGCGCTTCTGGGAAAGCGCCGGGGCGCACGGCTGGTGGAGCGGCTGGCCCGGAAGCCTCGGCCACCAGGAGCCAGAGCGACAGGCAGGAAGCCAGGGTTTCCACATCACTTGCCTGGCTCGGCTGAGAGGTCAAAGGAAAAACAAGACCCACCCAAGTCCTCTACGTGTGAGCTTAAAAAAGTTGCAAGTTCAAACATTCATCCCATTTTTTTGTTTTAAAATAGTTTGAGCACTTGCTTTCGGCGTATTGTGTTGGTTACAGACAAGATGATAAATGCTTTGGGCTGGGGGAGGGTCAAGACAGAAACGGTCTGCACAGACCCTTGGCTGGACCCTGAGCTGCTCCCCTACAATCACAGACACAGTAAGGACACGACGGGCCAGGACGGATACGACAGCCCGTCATGAGCTCCTTCCCTGATACAGCTGTGCGTGCAGAACGTTTGAAATACGGTTCATCCACGTACGCCCCAATGTTAGAACACGCAGTGTTTAAGATCTGAGTCGACAACAAGCGCTGTGACGCACGGCGATCAGGGGACAGAAAGCGCTGCAGGGAACGTAACCGCGCTTCTCCCCGCGACGGGTGCCTTCACATCCGTCCTGGTTGCACCAAAATGCCCTTTAATCTTCACCACTTTGGCTCAATACAAGGGCCAAGGGCTTTAATTGCAACATATAAAACCTCCCGCAGGGCTGCTGACCAGATGCGCGGCCACTCCCCGCAGGGCGACCGCTTAAGTGGCCCAGAAACCAGGGCCCTCAAGCGCGACCGGGGTGCACACAGACGCCCCATTTCTGATGGCCCCGCTCAAGGGCCCCGCTTCCGCCGCAGCGCCTTCCCCAGGGCGGTCCAACCCCACCCCTCCTGGGATGCCCCTCCCATTCTGGCATGCACCCCCCTTGCTCTGAGCCCCGGCTGCAGGCCCTCCCCAGCGTCAACCTCCCCCCTCGCTCCCCTTTGCGCCCCCAGAGGAGCCCCGGCCTCCTGCATACAGAATCCTCCACCCTCACCTCGCTTTCCGGTCCGGCCCCCACCTTCCCGCTTCCCGCTTCCCCACCTGACTGGATGGTCCTCGGCACCAACCACCTCCTGACTCTCCTGGTGACGGGCTCCATCCCCATGCGGCCCCGGGACTCCCGTATCAGCCAGCAGGGCCTACAAGATCACCATGCTCTATGATCCATGCGGGGCCTGAGCCCCTGCCAACCCCCTCGGGCACCAGGCAGGGGCAGCTCCCCCCTCGCCCCTGCAGCATCTGCGTTCACTCTCCGGCATCCGCTGGGCCCTCCTTTCGCCAGGCGCTCTGCTGGCCCCCTGGGACGGCACCAGGGCCCACGCATCCTGACGCTTTATTCTCCCTGTCCTTCTTTGGACGTCAACGTCAGGTGGCCACGGCCTTCGCTGCAGGGTCCCCATGGTCCCATCCGTGCCTCTCTCACCCGCAGGGGCTCTCGGGGGAGCCCACCAGGCCCATGGGCCACGGCCCCCAGAGGCCACGTACCCTGCTGTACCTCTGTCCTGAGCTCAGACTCCCGAGGACATCTGCTCCATGAGCCACGGCACAAAACGGAATTCCCGGTCCTTCCCAGCAAGCGGCCCTTGGCCTGGCCAGATCCTGCTGAAAGACCCAGGACGGCCCATCTGCCCAGGTGAGGCCTACAGGCACACAGGTGTTGGGACATACCACCTAAAAGCTCAGACCCTGGCTTCCCGTGAAAAAGCCAAGAGATCTGGCCGCACATTCCCACGGCCAGGGTGCCCCCTCCATCCACCAGAGCTGTCGACGCTGGGCCGTCCACCCCTCACGCGAGCCTGGTTGCGGGGCAGGAGATGGGCTCCTGTTTAAGGGGATGTGGGGATGTCTGGCTGATTGAAAAGGAGAAACCTTTGGTGACGTAAACGATCACCTCCTGAACACCGTCCGCTTTCCAAATGTCAACATTCACATATTCCTTCAAAATTCAGTGGCTCTGCGACCTTAGGAAACATGTTCCCGGGTTTTCGGGGCCGCCTGTTTTCCTTGGAAACCCCACACTCTTGATGGAGCAGAGGCTCTCCGCCCCCCGACTCCCGGGAAGATCCCCGAGGGAATCGGTGCGGCCGGAGTTTCTGCTCTTCCCACGGAGCCGTGAACTGGGCGGAGCGTGTGAAAAGATGGCCTTTACAAACCTGCTTCCTCATCGGCCTGTCAAAGGGTCTGGTTAGAAACTGCTCTTGACGAACATGCTGGGCATCCTGGAAGGACCTTACAATCCGCTGCAAACTCGAGGCCCCAGGGGGACCTCCTGGTCGATCCTGCAGCCCAGCTCCCCGGCCACTCTGGCCCGGCTGCCCCTTCCTGTGGCCGCCCACCTGCATGGGAACCTGCTTCCCTGCAGTCGGCCGTGAAGGCTGCCCGGCGTCCACCAGGCTGCTTGGCTTCTGAACCCGGGTCCACCCGGGGTCCTGGCGTGGCCGCGGGCCTGTGGCGAGTCCTCGGCAGCTGACAAGCCTCGGGGCGGGCGCGGGCTCACATCCCGGCCTTCCGCCACCACCCCCCACCGATGCTGCTGGGAAAACTCAAGGCCCTTCCAGGCAGCAGCCCTTGGGGTTAGTTCAGGCCTTGTTTTGCTCCAGGAAGGGCAGGCGTCTCCTCTTTTCCAAACAGATGACCCTGCACTGTGTTTCCTTCAAAAACCCAGGTTGATTCAACCCAGATTCTTCACCAGGGCTTAGCGCGGGGGTCTGGGGGATTTGGGCTTCAATAAACAGGAGGCGTCAAGGGTCACAGGGCCCGGAGGACAGTGTGTCAGTGTCCTGGGGCGGCCGTAAATGGCCACCAGCTGGGTGGCTTAAAACAGAGAAATGTAGCCCTTCCCAGTTCTGGGGCCATAAGTGTGGCAGGGAGCTCCCCCGGAGGCCCCAGGGAGGGTCCCTCCTGCCTCTCCCAGCTCCCCGGGGCCCCAGCGTCTCTGGGTTCGTGGCCGCTTCCCGCCAACCTCCGCTCTGTGGCCACGCGGCCTCTCCTGGGTGCATCTTCCGTTCTGGGTCAGCACTCCCGCCCCCCTCCTTCCTCTTACAGAGACACACCTGGTGGCAGTTTGGACCACCAGCACCATCTCTCATCTCTAGATCCTGAGTTTAATGACATCTGCAGAGACCCGTCTTCCATATAAGGTAACAGTCGTGGGCCCTGGGACGAGAATAAGCCCGGCACCGTCCGGAAGCCGAGAGGCGGCTGAGAGTCCTGAACCAGCCGCCGACCGCGCGGCCTCGGCTTTCCTCCCAGTGACGCGAGGCCGCGGTGCAGTGACTGCCCACGCACACGCTCACCACAGGGCCTTCTCCTGAGACAGGGGACAGACGGGGACGCACACTGGCCAGAGACCCAGCTGCGACCAGGCCCCTCCTCCGGCCTCAGGGGTGGGGAGACCGCAGCCCCGCTCCAAAGCCAGGGTCACAGCGCAAACCGTGAGGGCAGACTGAGAGCCGCGTCTGCCCCCACAGTGGATTCTTTAGACTCCGAGGGGGCGCCAGGCCTGCGTTTCTGAGAACCAGTTTTCCCCAGAGGACGGAAAACTAGCTCTGTGTGTTGAGTCCAATTTCCTTTCTGCGGAGGGTCCGAGGACACGTTGCTGTCTCAAGAACCCAGATGGTCCCCCTGCAAGAGCCAGGCTGCACGCACCCACCCCCAGGAACGGCTCTGGTCCCACCGCTGATCTTGCAACAGTAAAAATACAGGGTGATCCACTCAGAGGAGTTTGCAGCCCCCCTGCAGCTCAGGAGCTAAAGCCCATAGAGCATCTTGGGGTCTGGAAATACAGTCCCATGGGATGTAAGTTCAAGGCCGCTTCTGAGAGCCTGGACTGGATGAATTCCGGAGTCCCGAGATGAGATGTCTGCAGGGCGGGGTAGGAGGGGGGCCCAGTGTGGATGGGAGTCCAAGCAGGGGGAGGAGAACAACACCGGAAGTCAGAGAGAGGAGGAGAGATGGGGGAGGGGAAAGGAGGGGGAGGAGGAGGGGAGGAGGAGGGGAGGAGGAGGGGAGGAGGAGGGGAGGGCCCCCCCCCACCGCGGGGGGAGCAGCGGGAGGGCCGCAGGGAGGAGGGGGACCTAGCAGGCCAGCTGGGGGCGCCCTCCAGAGCGAATGGTTCCTGGTAGGACAGCCTTGGTGCTCCCCAGCTCCCTCAGGGGAGGGTGGCCTCAATGCCAGGAGGACGCCTGGGGTCCGGGGCCTGCAGGGCCCACGCCCAGGGTCACAGGTACCATCCCGAAGGTGCTGTTCACCACGCGCTCCCGCCTGTTCGGAAACCAGACGATCGCTCCTGCCACGCCCACCACCCCAGCGAGCCCCTCCCAGCGACGCAGGGCACCTCTCCAGCCACACCGCCTGGCTGCCCCACGGGCTTTCCACCCTGGCCCTGGCTCACACCGGCCCCCCGCGTGGGCTGTCAGCCCTCGTGGAACGTTGATCAGTCCAGCAGGGTTTCTGATCATCAGAGACAGAGCCTGGCCTTACCTCCCCGCCCTGGGCAGGTGAAGCAGGTAGCTCTGAAGCGGCATGTGGGGAGGGCTCTGGGGACGGCTGGAAGGGGCCGTCAGAGCCACAATGATGTCGGCTCTGCGGTCAGCACTGCCAGGGAGCTGGCTCCCCAGAAGCCACGAGGACAGCCGCAACCGCCCTGGACGGCAGCTCCACCCGTGGTTAATCCTGCAAACGACAGCCCCGGGCGCTGCGCGGCCCGCTGGGGACCGGGACGGGGACCCGGTCGTGGCAGAGGGTGGAGATGCGGGGCTGGAGCATCACAGGCAGCCAGGGGCTCGCGGGGCTCAGCGAGGGGCCGGGGTCCACAGGGGACGTGCCCAGCGGGCTTGTGCTACTTCAGTGACCAAGGCGACCGAGGCTACTTCGGGGCAGTTTGGGAGGAGCCTGGGGCTGGGCAAGGGGCGGGGGTGATGTGACATCTAGGCAAGGGCGACCTGGGCCAAGTGGGGGGACCGGAGAGGAAGCCGGGCTCCAGCTCGGGGCCGTCAGGACGCCGGATGTGGCGGGATTGGTGTGGGGTGAGAGGTGGGGAGGCCTGGGCTCACCATGCACTGGACAGAACTGGGCCATGCGGGAGAAGGCAAAGGCAGAAACCCCAAGGGCTGGGGCGCTGGGCGGGGGAGACGCCCCAGAGTCAAAGGTCAGGGGTCCAGCAGAGTGGACGGGGAAGGAGGCGGGGTGGGACAGCGGGAGGAGGGGGGACAGTGGCCTCAGGCAGGAGAGAACGGAGGGCAGAGGGGGTCTGCCCACGCCGCTGCCTTAAGGCCTGGTGGGCACACATCTCAGAAACACCCGCAAGGGAGACCGAGGCAGCCTGGGCAGAACTGGCTGGAAGGCGCCGGGCCAGCGCATCTGTCTGGAAACGCCAGGTGGTGGGAGTCTCGGCTTCAGCGGCGGAACAGTTTCAGATGTGACGACGCAGCTCTGGGGCTTAGTAATTCCTACTCAGGTGCGGCGACGCCACGGAGGGTCTCCACTCGAGGGGCCACGGCGGCTGTGGCTGTGAGCTCCTGATTTCAAAGCAAAAGTTAAGGACAGCGAGGCCTCCGGGGAGGGGCGGTGTGGGGCTTGCCCACAACCACAGAGGCCTTCAGTGTCTTGCTTTCCAAGTTACAACTGCACTTCAGGAGCCGACGGGCATTTCTAGATTTGCCCATCAGTGCCCCTGCGTTAGCGCCGTTTAACCAGGCTGGGTAATAACCACATTTGGAACTGGAGGTCTAGAAACTCAGTCTTTTGAGAATCAAAGGGTCTCCTAAAATAAATGCCTACAGACCTCACGTGCCCGCACAGCCGTAAGCTGCTTCCTGGGTGAGGTCACCTTACCCCACCGGAGAACGGCTGGCACGCGTGTGGCAGGAAAGCCTGAAAACACGTGCCCCGGGGGACTCAGCCCAGGAGCCGGTCCACAGCCCACGGTTGTGGATAAGTTACAGCGGGGCGGTAGGGGCCACAGCCCACGGCTGTGGATAAGTTACAGCGGGGCGGTAGGGGCCACAGCCCACGGCTGTGGATAAGTTACAGCGGGGCGGTAGGGGGCACCCAGGCCACCTGCTGGGGAAATAACTCCACCCTAAGACTTGTGCAAGGAAAACATAATAAGAGGAGGGTCAGTGAGAAGGTATACACACACACCCTGCATATGTATACACATGTATACACGTGCATGTACACACATATACATATGCATGAAAACACATACATGCACGTGTACACACACATACATGCACACGTACCTCCACATATGTATGTGCAGGCACACACACGCCCACACACATAATCTCTACCCCAGATAATTGAGAAGTGGCCATAAGATATGCCAAAAACGTCTCCAGTGATTTCAGTTCTCAGCAGCCTGCAATTCTGTTTTTTGTTTAACACTAAATCATTTCGCAACAGACCTGCGAACCGGATTTCCTCCGGGTCGTGCCTGCTCCTGTTTCCGTCTCCAGAGCTAACAACGAGTAACTTCACAGAACACGGAAGATCGCGGGCGATCACCCTTCCAGCGCCTACTGTTGCCCTCCAAGCTTCCTGGCCGCAGAGGTCACACCACGCAATATACCAACATGACCCTCGTCCCCCACGTGCTGGAACCACCGTGCCCTCCAGCGCTCCCGTTCAGACGGCGTTTAACGCCACTGGGTTTGGGCTGCAGACCCACAGCCATCTTCCTCTGGAAAAACCACTGGGCTTCTCGTTCTCTTTCATTCACATTTAAGGCTCGTGTCTCCTATTTCAAAGGAAGATCAACTCCAAAGTGGAAAAGAACCCCATGCACTTGTGTTTGCAGTTTAGAAGGCCCCACGTGTCCACGAGTGACACCAGGGCCCGCAGCAGAGATAAAACAGGCTGGAGATGCTAATGGCTTGTACTTGGTCACGGCTCCGGAGCCCGAGGGCCAGGCTCTGAGAGTGATCAGGGTTCTCCTCTCTTTGGCAGCACCTGTGTGGTGTCAGGTGGAAGCACCTCCTCGTGGCTCTGAGGCTGCTTCCGGCCCCCGTGCGTCCGAGCCGACGGAGCCCAGCACCCCGCTCCCCAATTCTACACACAGGAACCAAAACCCACCCTTCAAGCAACGGAGTTGAAACCCCACCCGTGAAAGACAGAAAGTGTTTTGAGGAGACCTGCACTTGCCTTGTCTAAGCCCTCCTTCAACCATTCCTCCCACCCTCACCCCCGGCCCCGGCAATCAGAGCTCTCGTCTCTGTATGTATGAGTTTGGTTTATACACATATCTGCATGTTTCTGGTCCTCATACGAGAGATCACATGGCGTTCGTCTTTCTCTGCCTGACTTACTTCACTTCGCATAACGCTCTCAAGGCCCGTCCGTGTTTTGGGCAAGATTTTCTTCTTTATTGTTGAATAATATTCCATGTATACACACACCACACCTTCTTTATCCATTCATCCATCAGCGGACGTTTAGGTGGCTTCCGTGTCTCGGCTGTCGTGAGCAGGGCTGCAGCGAACGTGGGGCTGCATATGTTGTCTTTCTGAGTTAGTGTTTTTGCTTTCTTTGGAATACATACCCAGGAGTGGGACTGCTGCATCACGTGGTAGTTCTGTTTTTAACTTCTTGAGGAAACTCCACACTGTTCTCCACAGGGGCTGCGCCAATTTTCATTCCCACCAGCAGTGCACGGGGGTTCCCTTTTCTCCACTCCCTCGTCAACACCTGCCATCTCTTCTCTTTTCGATGGTGGCCATCCTGACAGGTGGGAGGTGACATCTTGTGGTTTTGATCTGCATTCCCGTGATGATTAGCGCTACTGAGCACCTCTGCGTGTGCCTGTGGGCCACCTGCATTTCTTCCTTTGAAAAGCGTCTTTGTTAAACGATGATCTCGTCTCAGAAGCGACGCCGGGCCCAGGGCAGCCGCGTGGCTTGGGAGACTCTGGGGAGCATGGGAAGAACCCCGAGTGCAGGAGACCCACTCTTGCCTCACAGCCCTTCTCCAGGTTTTCCTCAAGAAGGCTCAGAGGAGGAGCGGCTGTCCCGGGCTCATGGGTGGGCATGGGGTCCTCCATCCCAGGTACTTCAGTACCCCCGGAGAAGCTGTCCCCACCATACAGACACCCTAGCACCCTCTGCTCGCCCTTTACATGTAGTCACCTGGGATCCCCACGTGACTCAGAAACACCCAGACGAACACCAGCTGCAGAGGCAGGGGCTCCGTCCCACGAAGGAACCCTGAGCCTGCCATCCTCCGCCTGCTGCCCGGGCAGCCCGGGAGGGTTCCGTGTACTCGGCAGCTGTGGACGCTGATGCCAGTGGAGTCTGGACCCCAGACTTTCTCTTCCAAGATATCCTTTCACTGTCCTCCTTCCTCACCCACAGACTCCAGCACCTCTGACTTCGTGGGTGCGTTTACGTGAGGGTGTGGGAAGAGCCGTGACACGGACGATCGCTGCACGGCCGTGCCCGCCCGTGTTCTCTCCCGTGGGCCCCTCGGCAGCTCCACCGCGGATTATAAAGCAGGGCCCTCGGCAGCGTCCCCGCCAATTTAATCTGTGGCGCGAGACGGATTCCTCACCGCTTCTGCTGCTCTGCTGACACCCCCTTGGGGAGAGGGTTCTGTGGGTTGGAAGCAGACCGCGGCGTATCATCTGCATCTGAGGCCACCAAGGACGGCCTTCTCCCTCCTCACGGCCCCAGCGAGGGACGGATGGGGGTCAGTGTTCCTGAACTTCGGTTTATCCCCCTTTCTGAGCCTAGGTGTGCGTCTCCGACGGTCCTCTCCCCCATTTGCACGTTTGTACATTTAGGTGCATTACATGCTCACCGAACAAAAACTACTGAACCCCTGGTGCTAACGATCTGCCTTGCTTTCTTGCATCAAGAAGGATTCCGGCCAATGTGAAAACCCAAACCTCCAGCATGTTCAAAAATGAGCAGGGATTTGCCTATGCCTGTGGACACTGGCCACTGACAGTTCCTCGAGATCCGTGACACCCGCCAAGCTCACTGGGGCTCTGCGCTTTCCAGACTGCAGCTGCAGGGGCAGGGGCCCCGGGGCTTAGCAGACATCAAATGGGGCTTTCTGGAGCTGTGCTGTCCACGTGGCAGCCACAGCCACACATGTGCCTACTTACATTTAAATTTACGAATGAAACGTTGGAAATCCAGCTCCCCCGTCGCTCGCCGCACTCCAGGCACCAGCGTGGCCGGCAGTGACCGCTGTGGGCGGCGTGGATACAGACCACATCCAGCGCCGGTTGGGAGCACCCAAATCCCACCCCCACCCCCAGGTGGAGACGCGGTGATCGGCCAAGGTCACAGAGGTCGCCAGCTGGACTCTGGCCCCCCCAGCAGGGCTTCCCCAGCCCGGGACCCCTGGGACCTCAGTGACCCAGCTCCGGCTGGCCAGTGCTGGGAAGATGACTCAGTCGGGCAGGTAGAAGGGCGGGTGTCTGAACAGGCAAGGCGGACAGTCCTAGTAGGCAGCCTGAGGCCCCCCGGACAGGCCAGACGTCCACGGCAGGGCCCAGGACAAGGACTGAGCGAACGTCCCAGGGGCCAGGAGTCGGTTGGCACAGGCTCCAAGGGGCAGCAGGCAGCTCTGGGCGGAGGGACGTGCCTACCTGGCTGGTGCAGAGGCCCAGCAGGCGGCCCACGTGGGCAGTTCTCGACTCCAGGCCGACCGGGGGGCTGGCAGATCCGCTGAGCGATGGGGATGCCAGAGACTGAGGGCCCGGGGACCACAGGGCTGTCCCAAGCAGGCCAGGCTGTGGACGCAGGCCCAGGGGTGCATCAGGAGCTCTGCCCAGGCTGTGGGACAGACGTTTGACCTGTCGCTGCCACCGAGGGGCGCGTGCCGAGGAGGAAAGGGCGCAGGCCGCCAGCCCTGAACACAGAAACCAGGTGCCCAGGACAGGCCTGCGGGCCGCGAGGTGCAGGGCCTCTTCCCGACCAGCTCGCGGAAAGAAGTGCCGGAATCCCTTTCGCGCCCACGTAGGAATCCGCGGCGTTAGACTACGTCCTCACGGGCCTGGAGCCCCCAGAAGCTGGAAGAGGCAGGGAGGACCCCCCGCAGGGCCTGCAGAGGGAGCGCAGCCCTGGGACAGCTCAGTGTCCGAGTTCTGACCTCCAGAACGGTGAGAGAGTAAACATCTGTCATTTTAGGCGGGCCAGTTGGTGGTACTGTGTCACGGCCACCCCAGGAGACCCACGAAGGGAGCCCAAGACTGCTCTCCTACACAACTATTCTAAAATACTTCACCTTACGGCATTCCCAACGTGCGCTTTTAGCCGTCAAAGACCTAGAAATCTGCAAAGGTCCACGGCCAGATGCCCCAGTGCCTGCTGACCACAGGTCCAGCCTCCCGGAAGAATTCCCAACGCCTCCCGGTGAGGCCTGGGGTCTGCCCAACCCTCACCTGAGGATCCAGGTGACCCCAGGGCAGCGGGCCGGCACCTCGTGGGTTTAGGGTATACACGTGGGCACCTGCAAACCCCCAGGCGGGGACGGCTCCGCCCTCCTGGGGGAGAAAGATCTGAGGGGCAGATGGCCCTCAGGCCAGGATGCAACGTGCCCCAGGATGTCAGGGTCCACTGGCCTCTGGATAGGATCGCCAACCTCTTACAGCCCAAAGAAGGGGGGGAGGGGGAGAAGGGAAGGGGTGGGGGGAGAAGAGAGCGGAGGGGGTGAGACCGGGAGCTGCAGACAGACCCCCACGGTGGGTTGTGAGACACCCCAGGGCCCGGCTCTCCTAGAGAGTCTTCGCCTCCTGGTTGCAGGGAAAGGAAATCAGTGCTCAGGGAGGGAGGCGCGTTTCAAGGGTTTCTTCTCCACAGAACAGAGGCGGCTCTTTTACAAGAGCTGTTAAAGGGAGGCCGTGGAACCAGCGTAGAAATATCCACCCTCCTCCAAGCACGACAACCGGAGGATTACAGACCTCAGCTCTGGAGGCAGGAACCAGAAAGGCAGGCACGCGGTCCCCTCCCCCAGGCCCCACTTCCCCGAAGCCCTTCCAGGGGGACCCGGGGCAGCAACGCCCATGCAGCTCCCAGCGGGGGTGCAAAGGCAGCCGCCGCACGAGGGCGGATGACCGTTTGGTCAGTGTGGCCACGGGAGCATCCCCTGTGCGAGGCCCAGGCCCCCCTTGGGCCTCTGTCCCCAGGAGACCCCGCCCCAGAGATGCACCAGCACAGGGACTCAAGCCGCCGGCCTGGTCGGAACGGCAGAGCCCAGAAAGCTGGCTGAGTGTCGGCTGCCAGAGCAGCGGCGGGGCCTGCACGGGGTGCACGTGGAGGGTGGACACGCAGGGCATAGAGCCGGTCCTGAGCCAAGGAAAGCCTCAGGCCCATTAGGGCCACACCGCACCCCAGTTCCTGAGAAGGTGACCGTGTGTGCAGGTGGGGTCGCCGCAGAGGCCCTCTGGTAAGATGAGGTCACCGGGGCGGACCCGGATCCCACAGCCTGTGTCCTGACGAAGAGACCGTCACGTCTCAGGGGGGTGAACCTGAGAGGACACGGGAGGGGCGGTGCCTCCAGGCAGGGGAGCGAGGCCCTGGTGGAAAGTGGCCTGTGGACACCTGGACCCTCTACCTCCGGGATGGAGACAAGCAGTCCGTCATTTAAGCCGCCCCATCCGTCCGCCTGTCCATCTGTCCATGAGGCTTTGTTACGGCTGCCCCAGGAAACCCATACTCGGCCGGGCACCCTCCTCCCCTCCCAGCAGCCAGGGTTCCTGCTGCAATGCTGTCAGCCCCTCGCTCCACACACGTAGCCGTCCAGAGGGCACCTTGCTGGGTAGAAAGGGCCACAGGCATCCAGGCCCCGTGGGGAGGGCAGGCCCGCCGTGCACTCCTGGGGGCTGGTCACCAACCCGGCGGTGCTGCGGTGACCCGCACGCCAGGCCTGCTTCCGGCCGCGGCATCCTTCTCAAGGGCTTCCATTCGACACAGGCGTTTTCTTCCAAAGCCAGCGACTGTCTGATGCAGGGTCAACCTGGGAGAGGCTCCACTTCACGCCCAGGAGGGGCCGAGGCCCGGGGCAGCGACATGCAGCAACCCAGCAGGCAGGACAAACTCAGGAGATGGGCCGTGCCTGGCCGGGACCGAACCGCTGCTCTGAAGCCGAGCCTCCGCTCCGGGGACCGGGGACTGGGGATGGCAGCCACAGGCCTCCCCTCTTCAGGGAGAAGGAGAGGAAGGGGCCACCACGGCCCCATGCCTCCCAGGCCCGCCTGGAGCACCCAGTCTCTCGGGGGGCTGCTGACCAGCGGGCGCGCTCACAGGGCCCTGGGGAGAAAGGCAGGAAGCTCGGGCCCGTCACGCTTACTGACCACAGGTGGGCTGCCGTCCACCACAGCCCCTGCCCCGCGGCACCAGCGCCCGCTCCCGTCCTGCCCTCCGCACGTCCCTCGCTTCATCTCTCCTCGTAGGACCCAAGCAGAGGCACGCAGCCTCGCGCCATGGAGCACGGGCTGTGGCCCAGAGACTTGAGGGCAAGTGACAGGCGGGCAGCACCAGGCCCAGAGCGGGGTCTGGGTGGCAATGAGACCAACACGCAGGCTGCCTCCCGCGGACGACGGGACAGAGGAAGGCTTGGGGGTGGGGGGAGCCACCCACATTTCAAAAGGGCCACGTCACGGGGCTCCCAGTCGTCACCTGCGGGCAGTGTTTCTGTGACAACCTTGCTGGGGCTGCCTGGCTGGCTGCCCCCTGGCCATACGGTGGGAGGGAGAACAGGGGCCATGGGTGGCCTCGATGTCTCACCTCCAGAGGAAGAGACGGCCTAACCCAGCGGTCCCCAACCTGTTTGACATCAGGGGCTGGCGGGGTGGAAGACAATTTTTCCACAGACGGGGGTGGGGGATGGCTCAGACAGTAGCGCAAGTGACGGGGAGCGACGGGGAGAGACGGGGAGAGATGCGGAGAGACGGGGAAAGACGGGGAGAGACGCAGACAGATGGGGAGCGAGGGGGAGAGATGGGGAGCGATGGGGAGAGATGGGGAGAGAAGGGGAGAGATGGGGAGAGAAGGAGAGAGATGGGGAGAGACGGGGAGAGAAGGGGAGAGATGGGGAGAGACGCGGAGAGACGGGGAGAGATGCGGAGAGACGGGGAAAGACGGGGAGAGATGCAGACAGACGGGGAAAGACAGGGAGAGATGGGGAGCGATGGGGAGAGATGAGGGTGACGGGGAGCAAGGGGGATCGATGGTGAGCGATGATGAGCGATGGGGAGCGACAGGGAGCGGTGGGGAGAGATGGGGAGCGGCAGGTGAAGCTTCGCTGTCTCGCCCGCCTCTCACCTCCTGCTGTGCGGCCCGGGCCCGGGGAATGGGGACCCGGGACCTAACTCCTGACCCCTGGAGAGGCAGGTCAGAGGGGCGGGGCAGCACCGTCCACCTCCTCCCCACCCGGGGAGGGTCTGCGGACTGGCTGAGCCACGGCCGTGCTGCCCTGCCAGCAAGCTCTGGTCAAGCGCTGGCCGTCCAGGTGACGGCGGCTGAAGAACCAGGCGCTGCCAACAAGGGACATGAAACTAAACGACAGATCTTGTTGGTCACTTTGTGGCTCAAATGAGAGATTAGTCTGTTTCGGCACACACGGCGGGGTCACAGTGCCCAGGAGAGAATCTACTCGCTGGCGCTCATGGCCCTAATCTCACCGCGAAGCCCACAGCGTCAAGGCTGTAAGGGCCTGGCTCACTCCTCAGCAGAGCTGAGCCGGTCGCGCAGCATTGCCGGGTCAGGGGCCAGGGCCACGCCGACACTCTGGGTTTCCCACTGCATCTGGGTCTGCGCTCACCCCACCCCCCACACACTTTAAAAGCTGACAGTTTGGCCGGACGGCTACCAGGGCTGAGGGCTGATTTCTGAAGACTGCAAACTGGAATGGATTTTCAAAGAAAAGATAACAGGCAAGACTTCAACAAAACCCCTCTAAGTCATTCATTTAACTACTTCGCCACAAAGGAGAATGAAGGCGAGATAAGGGGCAGGTGCTGCTTGGACGTGGCACCATGTTCTCCCACGGTGGACCGTCACGTCCTGAGGAGAGCAGGGTGACGGCGGGTCTCTGCTTTCACTCCTGCGAAGTTGATGTTTCTGCTCACCCAGCAGCCAACTGGGCTGCTCGAGACCCCCTGCCGTCCTGCAGGCTCCTCCTCTCAAAGCAGTGTCCCCGAGCTGGGGCGCTCCATGAACTCCCCCGTCCTCCGTCCGACCACCATCCCTGGCCCGCACGTGGGGCTTCTCTGGGGCTGCCCCCAAGGGCACACGTGAGAGTGGTGGGTCAGTGTCACGTGCCACCGTGTCCCCAGGGCAGGCAGGCAAATGCCACGTCTCCCACCGAAGCTGGGGGCTTCTCAAGAGACCAGCACCCCGAGGGCGGTGTCTGCGTCCACCACTGTCCTGCCCTGGGGCACAGCCTCTGCCCGCCGGCCCTGCCACGACTAACACCATCCACCACCCGGGCCCTGAGGTCGGGGCACCGGCTGCAGCCTCGCCGGGTCCACATCCCAGAGTCCTTGCCAACCACGTGAGGATGCCAGAGCACGTGTGAGGCAGGCACACGCTCTGCCCTCACGCCCTCCCTGGGCACCTCGTTGGGGCGGGTGCCACGTGCATGGCATCTGGCCCGTCCGCGTGCCCTCGGCGCCTACTGGCCGTCAGATGCCGTTGGCTGCAGGCCCACAAACGACCCCAACCTCCTGCAGCCCCCGACCCCGGGGACAGCCAGGTGGGCACGGTGGCTCCCGTTCCCCGCCGGGAGGCCCGCCTGCAGACAGCACCCACCCAGGTTTCCAGGTGAGGAAGAGGCACACGTGAGCCACTCACCACTGGACACACTCAGAGCAGCTGGCTCCCTCCCGGGGTCCTCAGGCCTCCCCGCCCCCTCCAGGCATTTCCCACAAAGCGGCCTTGTGGTTCCAGGGTCCCCAGCCGAGCGGCTCCCCAGAGGTGCATCAGTCAGGACCCCCTGGCTCATCCGTAGGCCAAGCGGCGTCCAGGGAGGCCACCTGCAGTTCCGGAAGCTTGGGCGGGGTGAGGGACACTGACACCGCCCGACCTTGGGGGGATTCCCTGCCAATCTGTGAGGTCTGGGCCCTCAGGCCTGTGGCTGGTGCCCCCCCAATCCAGAGGAGCCCCTAGGCTTGCGTGAGCACCTGTACTGGCCTCGCACACGGCCAGGCCACATCCAAGGGCAGAAACAGGGCCCCTGAGAGAAAGTCAAGCCCCCCTGGCTGGTCCTGGAGTGGTGCCCAGACGCCCCACACAGGCCAGGACTCCACAGATCACGCGTCCCCAGAGCACGGGTCATGGAAGACCAGGGGTCAGCCTGTGGAGCGGCACAGTGGCTACAGCGCCACCACCTGTCCACCCAGGCCACTCCTTCCACGCGGCTGCGGCCCGACAGCTGAGGAGGAGCCCTGGCATCCACAGGACAGGACATAGCCCCCGTAACGTGTGGTTTACACCACACACCATGGCTCCACGGTGACTGAGGACGGGGGGTGGGGGGAAAGGGGGGCATCCAGTAGCCTCGGGGCGCCTCCCACACCTCTGGAGCCGCTGGAATTCCCTTTCTTGCGCTTACTCAATAGAAATCTGTGTTTGAGTCACAACAAAGTTCCAGTTGTTAGTGGTGATTCTTGTCTTCTGGACTCTTCCCGCCCCGCAGGGAGCATGGAGAAATCAGACGGGCAGATGGCGAGTGCGCGCGTGACCGGGAGGGGCAGCCATACCCCCACAGGGCCTCGCCCTGACCTCCGCCAGCCCCACCTCTGGAACAGCACAGTCAAGCGCTGGCGCTGTGACCGCCGTCTCTCCTCCAGGCTGTAACACACGTGCAGCCTCAGTCACCCACTGCTGCATCCTCTGTGCCGCTCTTGCCAGCGTCCCGCGTCACTGGCCGGCACCTGCACAGCCCCAGGCCCCTGGGGGCCCGTGGCAACGAAGTGAGGCAGCGTCTCTCAGAATCAAGGAGGGAAACACTCTAGACCGTGAAGCGGGCATCTACCTGCCCGAAAACACTAATAGTTATCAGAGACCTTATTAGACGCGCACTACGCAGGCACCAGGAGCCAGCACGGCTCACTGGTGGGCAAAATCAACCTCATTTCCTTTATTTTTTGGGGGGGGATGGTGAGTGAGGGCAGGTGAGAGTTAGGTGGTGGACGTGCACTTAATTTCCACGAGGTCATTTGGGACAGTTCTTGTGGCAACACGGCGCACCAGGATTGACCTGCGTGGAAGCACAGGAGGACGTGTCCCCTCGCTGACCCCACTCAGGTGTTCTGGGGGCACTGCACAGTCAGGCTGGCCTTCCTCGGGACATCACCTGGGAGGGCAGGGACGGTGACGGGGCTCTGGACACCACACAAGGGGAAGGACAGGAAACGGGAGGAACGTAGGGCCTGACACCCCAATGTCCCCCGACAGAGCAACTTCCGGGCAGAGGCAGGAGTGGAGGTGCCCGGCGAGGGGGGTCGGCGGTGCGGCAGCGAGATATCTGAGCACCTGGGCCGGGGGGGTCTAAACTCCCAGCATGGCTCACAGCCCCATGGCCAAATGAGGCAAGATGGGAAAAGGCGAGAAAAGATCAAACGTATTACATTTAAAGGCCCATCCCTTATTCCGCGATTCTTTTCCTACCTCGTGGCATCATGAAATGAGGCTGTCGCAGTACATTCGGGCTGCGGCGACAACACACCACAGACCAGTGGCTCGTAAACAACAGAAATTCATTGCTCACAGTCTTGGAGGCCGGACGTCCAAGACCGAGGGGCCGGCAGGCTTGGCCTTCCGCCTGTAACGCCGTGTAGTGCTCTGGGGCTCTCATATGGGCACTGATCCCACCGGGAGGACTCTGCCCTCGGGGCCTAGTCACCTCCCAAAAGGCCATCCTCTGAATCTATCACACGGGGGGTTAGGTTTCAACACATGAATTTTGGGGGAGACACAAACATTCAGACCACAGCTGAGAACAAAATAACAAGGGAACAACCCAAGCCAAACCCCACACTGTTCTTTCAAGAACGTCCCGAGAGCGTGGAACCCGTTGGTCTAAGAAACCGTCATAACCTGGCACTATAACCCGCGGCCACAGCGGAAGCATTTTGTTTTCCATCTCCGTAGCCCGCAGCCCGGGACGAACACCGCCTGCGTGTGGGACCTGCTGTGCTGCATTGTCCACGTCCTGAGCTGACGACGGCCCCGCCGGGTGGCCGGCAGGACAGGGTTAGCCGGTGGACATGCCCTTCACCGCTCTGGACTACCCGCCGCCCCCTACACACAGGAGGACCAAGTGGGAAGGAAACACCGTCCCGTTATCAACACCCACCTGCCCAGGCAAACTAAATCAGACCAAAGGAGGGACAGAGACCAGCTGGGGCGGCCCCCTGGTGCCCAGGAGCACATGTCCACGCAACCTTCCTGTGAGTGCCCAGCAAACACTGCGAACTGGAGATCCTACCTTCACAGGCATGGGATTCAAATTTCACTCCCAGAAACAGGAATCGTAACTCTACTGTGTGTTGGATCTCAGGGCGTATCTGGGCCCCTTCTCGGGACGAGGCCGCACAAGTGTTTACAAATACACTCAGAACTTTTCATTTATCAACCGGCCAGAAAAGTGTCTTTCCAAAAGGAGAGCTGACGTGCCCGTGAGCTGCTACACTCAGTCTGCAGGGGACCCTGAGCGGAGCAAGCAGTGGTCGAGGAGGGGGTCTCAGTCGTCTGGCACGGCCACCTACCCAACTCCAGTCCACACTAATGCCCGAGACCACCCACTGGCCTCTTTCTCCTCCCTGGTGAACGTGTGCAGTCTGGTTTGCCCAAGGCCCCTCTGGTGCCCCGGGCCTGGATGGAACACCCTTCCAAATCCACTCTCAGGGGCGCTGGGTCCTGAGTGGGACCCCTGCAACCCCTGACAGCACCTGCAGCCCGGGTGTCCCTGGGCTTTCCCGTGAGCATCCCCGCAGGCCTGCGGTCACCCACACGGCAGACGGGCAGCACGGTGGCCTTTGACGCTGTGGCCGCCACTGCTGTGCGGTACACTGATTCTACAGCAGGCCATTCCCCAGCCCTGCCCCCACTCCTCCAGCCTGGGAGAGCGAGGCCTCGCGCCACATCCCCTCCCCCAGAGGGAGGGGCCGTCTGGCCCAGCACGAGTCACTCTCGCTGGGCCATCGGGGCCCTCGCCTTCTCTGTCCTGGGGTCCTGGGTCCGGGTCAGAGGGCACAACTTTGCTACTCAGGTCCCCTGGCCCCGGCGGGGCCGCCGGGCCCACCACGCCTACCTGCTTGTCCCTTGTGCCGTGCTCCACGCAGCCCCGCCGCTCCGCCTCCTCAGTGCCTCTGCGGCCACCCAGGTACGCAGACACCACGAAGCTGTCCCCTGCGGCCCCGTGGGCGGACGCGCGGGAAACGGGGCGCCGAGGAGGGAAGGAGACGCCCGGTAAGCCCGCGGGAGCTGCGCCTGGACGATGCCCCGCCGCCAGGCGCGCCCACCCCTCGCCGCGCGGCCTGGGGCGCGGGGCTCCGGCGGGGGACCGGGGTCGCGGTCTGGGGCGGGGAAACCTGTGCGCTCCCGGAGGCCCCAAGGCAAGGTTCCCCGCCCCCGCCCACCCCACCCCACCCGGCCTCGACGGCAGAAAGCGCGTCGCGCTCCGTGCTCGGGTCCCAGCCCCGGGGGCAGTCGCGCGCCCTGGCCGCCGCCCCGCGCGCTCACCTTCGGGGCTCTCTCTCCGCTTGAAGGCTGCAGCGGCTGCGGCGCGGCCGGAGGGCGCGGGGAGAGGGAAGGGACAGTGAGTGGCCGGCGCGCGCCCGCCCGCCCGCCCGTCTGCCCGCCGCCCCGCATCTCACCGTGCTTGGACTGGAATTTCCCCATGTCGCCCCCGGCCCGCCCGCCCGCGCGCGCGCTCCCGGCGCCGAGCCCAGGTGCCGGGCTGGGGTCCGGGGCGGGGGCCGGCGTCCGCGGGGGCGGCAGGGACCCGGCGACCGGGTTCCTGTCAGCCGCGGGGAGCGGGGGCGGGCGGCGGCGGCAGCGGCGGCAGCGGCGGCGGCTCGGCTCCCTCTGAGCGCGCGCCCCCGTGCCCGGCCTTTAACCGCGGCCCCCGCAGCGCCCCTCGCGGCCGCCGCCCGCAGCGCACCGGCCCTCGGGACTCCCGCCCGCCTCCCGCTGGGGCGGAGCCAAAGCAGGGGCGTAGGCGGCTGGCGCCAGCCGGCGACGAGAACCCGAGGCAGGCGGCCTCGTAGGGTGTCGAGGGTGCAGTAGTCCCCGCGGTTCTGCGCGGGCCCTTTGGGGGACAGCTCCCCACCCCACCCTACCTCTCACCCCGTGTCCCCGCACCCCCCATTCCAGAGGCGCCCGAGAGGCCCTTCCACTTGCAGGAGAGGACCCTGGGGCACCACCCGGGACTTTAGAGGCAACCGGCTTCCCCGTCTGGTGGTAGCCTGGGTCTTGGAGAGACGGTGGGGGGATCCGAGTGGACAGGAGGGCCCTGGGGAGGGTCCTTTGGAGGGAACAGGAGGTAGAGGAGGGGGTCTCTGGGAAAAGCCAACTGCAGGTCCTGGCCCGGCTGGTGGGGACCCAATGGCCTCTTTCTGCCTCGGGTTCATCAAGAACAGGGAAGGGCTGGGGTGGGGCCCCAGGGCTGCTTTCGCCCTGCCCCCCGTCCCCTTGGCCTTGGCTGGACTCCTGGGCAGTGGGCAGGGGGTCTCCTGCGCTCGGCCCCCTCCGCATCGCCCAGCCCCTGGGCGCTCTCCCTGCTCTTTCCCTGCAGCGCCTGCCCTGCGTCGGCCCCTACCCGCTTGCCTCCGGAGACTGCCCTGCCTCACCTCCTGCTTGGGCCCCCGCTTGCCTCTCCCTTCCGTTCAGCTGAACCCCCCGAACCCCCGCCAAGCACCCGAACCTCCTGCAGCGGCCTCAGCTCTGCAGGTGCCCGTCACTCTGTGTCACTGCCGTATCCCCAGTCTGTGGTGGTGTGGTGACCCCGCATAGCCCAGGGCCGGCACCAAGCCCTGGAGGTGGGCTGCCGTGGGTGGCTGAGGCCACCCCCTCAACGGAGCTGGGCCTCCCCAGCTCACCGCTGCAGCCCGCCCCGCTGCCTGGCCCCCCAGCGCTCAGCCCCCGCATAACACACATTGACGAGCTACTGTCCAGGCAGCCCGGGGGCAGTTCACACACACCATCTGGTCCAGGTTTCAGGCTGTGTGGTTTCTGGTGCTGGCATCGCCCCATTTTACAGCGGCCCACGGGGCCCCGTGGTTCCCGCAGGCGCACAGCTGGTCAGCGACAGGGTGGGAGGCTGAACTGGAGCCAAGCTGCACCCGGGGGCTGTGAACACAGGCGTGAACAGTGCTGTGGGCAGCCTGGCCCTTGAGCCGTTCCCTTCGTCCCTTCCAAAGGCCCGGCCGCAGAGTGGGCCACTCCATGCAAGCGGACGTCCCCGGCCCTGGGGTACAGGTCTCCGCCGGACCTGCAGGCGGCCCAGGCTCTGACTCTGGTGACGGCCGCCTTCCACGGGGCACCCAGCTCCAGGCCGGGGTCGCAGCCTCTCTCAGCAGCGCTCCAGGCTCTTCCCAGCCCTCCCTCTCTGTCTCCACCATCCATACCGCCTTTGACCCCAACTGAGAATATAAAGGCTCGTCACCTTGTGCTTTCACGCGTCTTGTTAATGATTCTGTGACAACAATAATGATGATGCTGTAGTGCAAAGTGACCGCTTGGGGATTGCAGCCTTTCCAAAGGCATCGTGTTTATGTCCGCGTGAGGCGGCAGCTCAGGGGTAGGCGTGCGGCGCCGCGTGCAGATCCGCTCCTGGATGGGGCTGTGCGTGACACCTGCGTGCTCACGGGTGCAGCGGCTGCAAAGCGGGACTCCCCGTACTCCAGGGAGGGGTGCTGGCTGGGGGCCCAGCCAGCTGTGTCGGCAGAGACCACTGAGCCTCATTCTTTCTGGCAGAGGCTCTGGTTCTTGTTCCGTGCAGATGTCACAAGGTCTGGAGGAGGCCCAGAGGGAGAGCGAGGGTCCTGGGAAGGCGGGTGGCGTGAGGCTGGGGCTGCCTGGTGTCTGTCCTCACGGCCACCTTGTCACACGGCATGAGGCAGTGGGACCGTGAAGCAGAAACCCCACGCCTGTTCCGCCCTGACCTGGGCTCGCCGGTGACTGTTTTCTTTAAATTCGTCCTCGAGCTGTATTGAGATCTAGTTCACATGCCCCGCAATCCACCCACGTGACGTGTACAACTCATGAATCAGTATGTTCGTAGATGTGCGCGACCATCGTTGGCAACTTCGGAACATCTTTGCCGTCCTCAGAGAGCAAGTCCGCTACCCTCCGTCTTCCCACCACCCCCAGGGAGCCGCACGACGTGTGTTCGTCCTCCATGGATTGCCCTGTTTTGGACGTTTCGTGTGAAGGGAATCCCGTGGCGTGCAGCCTTGTTTCTGGCTTCCTTCACCCAGCATAACGTGTCCGGGGTTCATCCATATTGTAGCTTGTCAGCGCTTCATTCCTCTTCGTGCCTGAGGGCATTCCGTGGTGTGGATGGACCCCGTTTCGTTGGTCTGTTCAGCTGCTGGTGGACACCTGGCTTGTTTCTTCTCTCAGGCGGCTGTGGGTGTTCACGCACAAGCCTGTGGACAGCTTTCCAGTTCTCTTGGGTTCGCACCTGGGTCACGTGGGGCCTCTGTTTCGCGTCGAGAGGAACGTCCCCACTGAGCCCCAGGTGTTCTCAACGTGGACTCCCGCCTCACAGCCCGCCGGCCGTGTGGGAGGCTCTGTGCCCTTGCCGTCCTGTGACGTTTGGTCCTGGCTGTCCTGGTGGGTGTGACGTGGTGTCTCACGTGGTTTTGGTTTGCGTTTCCCTGATGAGTGGCGCTGTCAGCACCTTTTCGCGTGCTTCTTTTCCATTTGCATATCTTCCTTGGAGAAATGTCTATTAAATCTTTGTCCTTTTTATCGTTGAGTTGTAAAAGTTCTTTACATATTGTGGTTGCGAGTTCTTTGTCAGATATAGGATCTGCAAATATTTTTTTTCCATCCTGTGGGTTGTCTTTTCACTTTCTTAATGGTGTCCTTTTAATTTTGATATTTCCAATGTATCCATTTCATCTTTTGTTGATCGTGCTTTTGGTGGCATACCTCCAATTTCTCTGAGTCTTAATTTTTGACCTTCTGCCCACGTGGCTGCAGCCAGGGGCAGGGCACAGCTGGTCATCCTGGGAAGTCCCTCAAGCTTATTGGTGCCGGGAATTCTCGACTGCAAGAAACTCAACTCAGACTCTCTGAACCCCAAAGAGAGTCACAAACCAGAGCCACGGACGAGCAGAGGTGGGGCTTGCCTGGGCACGGGACAGGGGACTCAGCCACCGGGACACTCTGGGGCATCTCTCTGCCCGAAGACTCTGGGCTCCCCCGGTGCGTGTAGACACGGCCACGGCAGCTCCAGCGGCCCCACTCACACCCAAAACTGGGGAAGAAGCAAGGACGGTCCCACCAGCTCTGGCTGGAAAGGTCCCAAGAAAGGGCCTGTGTGCAGTGGCCGTCAGCCTGCTGAACGTCCACTCCCGTGCTTGGTGCGGGGAGGGTGATGGCGGAAGGGGGAGGGGCGGGACTGACACGGACCACGGCCGTCACCTCACAGAGCCCCGGCTGAGTGTGGGTCCCGGCCAGGACAGAGGCAATACGGTGCCCCACGCACCGTCTATACAGTCCTGAATCATCTGTGGCTCGGCCAGGCAGAAGTGCTGTCTGTTTGCAATGTCCTGTGTCCTCCACTTGGTCCTGTTCTGGGTGGAGAGTGGCCCATGGCTTCCCAGCCTCACCCAGCAAGGCTCCCAGGAGGTCCACAGTGGGTGCATAAACAGGGTATGGGTTGAAGTTTCCAGAGAATGGCCACTGTCCCCCCACGCCCCTTGCTACCGCGGTGCCCTCAGCTGGACAGGCAGATCGTTGACGGAAGAGCAGACAGCAGACTGGGCTCAAGGCCCCCTTTGCCCTCAGGCCCAGGTCCCAGCAGACCCTTCCAGGCGAGGCCCAGGCAGCAGCTAGCATGGGCGGGGCCCGGCCACAGGCTGTGCTTTGCTCGTGTCTCCTGCGTCCCGGTCACTCGCTGTCTGGTGCCACCATCACCTCTGCTGGCGACCCCCACCTGCTCCTCGGAAAGGCCCCCAGGGCTCCTGTTCCCACCTGTAAAAGCTACTCCGCCCAACTCCACGTGGTCCTTCCTGAGCCTCAGACCACACGTCTGCTGACTCCAGGGATGGGCACAGGCTCCCTTCTCACCTAGGTCCCCTGTCTGGGGGCGCTGACCTCAGAGATGCCGGAAAGGCCCTCCGGCCCGGGACACTGTGCTTCCCAACCAGGCAAGGCTGTGGCCGCATCCCTACGGGGCACGCGGCGCCCTCCCCCTGCCGCAGGAGGGACATGAGCCCCGCTCTGCCCGCTCCCTGGGCTCGGGGTGGCATCTGGGTGCCTTGAGGGGCAGGAAGGGCCCGCAGTCCTCCTCAGCTCAGCTTCCTGGCCGGGCTGTCAGTGCCCACGGGCGCCTCCCACGCGGGTGGGTCCTGTGCGTGTCCCTTGTCGTCCACACAGGGCCAAGGGTGTCCTGAGGGTCCGGCAAGCCCCCAGGCTCAGGGGGGCTGGGAGGTGAGGGGAGCCGTTGCTCCCAGATTTCGGGGTGCACTCACCGCTTGATCTCAGGAAGGAGGGTCTGCAGCGCCGGCTTGGAAAATGCGGGCGTCCGTCCAGCTCTTGGACTCAGCAGCCCAGACCGGGCACTTTGGCCTTCGGAGGCCCTTTTCTCCGTAAAAACACTGAAAATTCTATCTTCTAACCGTGCCCGCCCCTGTCCCGATGGCATTGCTTCCTCGGCCTCCCCACCAAAGGGCGAGTCCTGGCCAGATCACTGACCAAGCCCACGAGGCCCGGGGGGCCGAGGCTGTGCCCACCGTCTGGGCCCCAGGACACCAGGCCCTTCAGCGGAAGCTGGTTCCGGCGGCCTTCCATCCATCTTCGGGCTCCCCGCGGAGCCCCACACCCCGTGCCGTCCCCCAGCCGGGCTCCCCGTCCTGCAGGCTGCAGCGGGCTCCCGGCCAAGTCTGGGCTCCCGAGAAAGGCCACCTGCCCGCTGACCTTGGCACCGCCCAGCTGGAGGGCACGGATGCAGGAAAGGCAAGTTCTCTGCTCACACTGGTGTAGCAGTCGCTTCAGTCCTCGGGAGGAGCCTCCAAGTTAAGAATCTGCGGATGGCTGTTCGCTGATGCATACTTAGGATCTCAGGCTGAGCTCACACACTTGGCAACAGCGCTGGGAGTCTGACCAGTGCCGCCACGCACAGCTGAATGGAGCGCCTGCCACAGCCCAGACGCCACCGCCACGTAAAAGTGCCCCGCATTTAAAGACGGACGCAGACAAGAAGCCCTGATAGCGGTCGAGGGGTGGAGCTCTGACCCAGAGCCAGCTCACGGATTCCGCCCCGGGCCCCAGAGAGAGCTCACATGAGCTGGCGCCAGGGGAGGGGCCGGATCCCTGGGGGACGGGGGACGGGGCACGGGCACCCCGAGCTGAACCCAGACCTCTCACGCCCACCCTCCACCAGACCCCAGTCCCCCTCCCTGCCGGCAATCCCCGCCCAAAGATGGCCCTGGGATGCTGTGGCTCCCAGCCCCTGGCGCCTGCTGGATCCTTCCCCTCTCTGACCGTCCCTCCCAGATGGGGCCAAGCCTAGTTGGGGTCCCTACAGGATGTGCCACCAGCTCCAGGGCCCAGCAGAGCCGCTGGCTTGCGCGTTCTTTTTTGTTTTGTTTTGTTTTGTTTGCAGTACGCGGGCCTCTCACTGCTGTGGCCTCTCCCGTTGTGGAGCACAGCCTCCGGAAGCGCAGGCCCAGCGGCCGTGGCTCACGGGCCCAGCCGCTCCACGGCATGTGGGATCTTCCCGGATCGGGGCACGAACCCGTGTCCCCTGCATCGGCAGGCGGACTCTCAACCACTGCGCCACCAGGGAAGCCTGGCTTGTGCGTTCTTGAGACTCAGGCCTGGAGCCTCTGTGACCGTTCACAGTGCAACGCAGCCGCGCCCTCTTTGTTACCCCGGTCGGCAGGGGTGTGCTTGGCCACCGTCCCTGTCCTGGACCTTCTCTGGGGCAGCCTCTCCTTGTCGTCCATTGGTTCGGTGGGCATCGTGCTTGCGTTGGTGCTTTCGCTATGATGCGACCCCTGCGGGGTTGCCGTCTGTTCTTCCCGCAAGTCTCAGACCAGCGTGGTTTGCGTGTGGCCCCCTCACGTGGCGCCGACTGGTGTGTCCTCACCACAGCCCGTTTGTGGGACGCCATCCACTGTCAGGGCGGGTGCTCTGCCTGGGCCCCCCGTGCCTCCGAGGCCCCTTCCCCTCTGCTGAGCTCAGCCCCCCTGAGCGTCCTGGTCCCCCGCGGATGGGCGGTCTGGGCGGGGACACTTGCAGTGTCCTGTCCTCTGCCGGTGGAGAACCGGGGCGGACCGGAAGCTGAGACCAGCTCAGGCTCACTCAGAGGCAACCTTGCCCCCGTCCTGAGCCCTCTTCCAGGCATGGCGCCTTTGGGACAGTTCCACTGTTGGTAGAAATCAGTTCTCAGCACTTTCAAAGGGCAGGGCTGTGCCGAAGCCGCGTCTCTAGTCATAAATCTGCATCGGCACGATCGCATCAGGACCCAGGCGTGTCTCTAGGACGAGGAGACGTGTCTGGAGGTGGGGTGAGCCCGAGGGGGGATGCTCGGCCGCTGTCCTCCCCACGTCCCTCACCCAGCACATCCGCGGGCGGGTAAAGGGGAGAGTTTCCCTTGAGAAGAGCTGCAGGCAATGAGGAGGCTGGATCCAGACCACTTTCAGCTCGGCTGGGGGATTTCCTGCTCTGAAATGCGTCATAGCCCTGGGGGCCCTGTGTCCCAGGATGCCCTGCCCGTGGCCACCGTTGACTGCTGTGAGGGGCTCGGCTGATGGGGGTGGGCCCGTGTGCACAGCGGCCCTACCCCAGCTCAGGATCTGGGACGTTCCTTCCCACCCGAGGCCCCCAAGGGGTCCCCACCTCCCACGCCGCGGGGCTCGGGGTCACACGCCTGCGTTCCTTTGGGGCTTCTTTCCCCATCGTGCCGAGTGCAGAGGCCGGGGGAGGGGGTGGTGCGTGGGGTTTCGTGGCTGCTGGGGTCCATCGTGGGGACGCCCTCCCCCCCAGTGTGTTTAGTGGCCGATCTTGAAAACCTGCATCGACTTCTGGGGAGCACAGTTTGTGGGCCCTACGCCTACCCCGAGCCTTCGCCTGGGTGCTGGGGGGAGGGGTGGCCGCCCTGGGATCCCCCGCCAGGACCCACGTCCACGGACAGGGGCCCACACGCGGCTGGCGGAGGGCAGCGCTGGCCCAGACACCCCGCGCCCCGAGGGAGGCCCGAGCACAGGCATGCAGGAAGCTCACCAGAGCCTCGAGGGGCAGCCGGGGGCCGCGGGAGCTCAGCCTGGGAGGAAGCGCCCCTCAGGCCAGGCTTCTGTTGGGCGTCCTCTTTGCTAAATGAAAACGCTTTCCGTCTGCCCATGTTAGTAAAGGCTTGGTCTGTGTGCTGTGACGTGCTTCGCAGTCCCGTAAGGACCCCCAGGACGGGCCACCCCACAGGACGCAGGACGGAGGGCCTGGCCCCTTCCCGGGCAGAAGCACTTGGTGGGGTGGCAGCCACCAGCGGGCCGCGAGCTTGCGGGGGCCCCGCTCTGCCGCAGCCAGCCGGGACCTTCCCGGGGAAGCGGCCCGGGAGCCTCCTTCCTGCTTATGGTCCTGTGGAGGCTCCAGGTGCCTGGAGCATTCATTTAGGGAACTCGGGCCGGACCAGGATCAGCAGAGCCCTCTGCCAATAAGCACCCTCACCCGCTGGGTCCTGAAAGCGCCTCCGGCCCGAAGCAGGAGGCCCGGCAAGCGCGCGGCGAGTTCTCGGTCTCTGACCCTCAGACCTCCGATCTCCTCTGTCGTCGCCGCCGAGTGGGACTGACTCAAGTTACTGCAAACAGAGCCACACTGAATGTTTTCCTCCAGAAAGGATGACACACGTAACTCGAGGGAGAGGAGAGGACCACATGGAGGTACGCCTCCCACCGCGGATACCCAGTGCGTTTGAATCGGCAGAGCTGGGCAGAGATGGGTATTTCCATTCAAGCCAGGTGGCCGTGAAGTGGAGGGTGAAAGGTTTTCCAACGTGGGATGGCCGGTCCCCCGGGGAGCCAGGCAGGAGCAGGGGCCCAGAGCCACCCCGGGTCCCGGCAGTGCCCAAGGGCCAGCACGTTGGCAGCAACACCTGCGGTTTTTGAGATCTGCCCGTGTGGGTCGAAAAGCTTCATGATAGCCACCCTATACATTATCCACTTTTATGAGAATTGGTTTTCTGTGAAAAGAAAAGCTCCTTACCTTTTCTCATTATAAAAGTTCTGGCTGATCGTTATAGATAATTTAGAAAATGCAGAAATTAAATATGAAGAAGGAAATAAAACCGTCCCCAGTGCCACCTCCCTGAGATAACTGCTTCATTATCCAGGGTTTTGTTTCTGCTCATTTTACCGAGAACCGTTTCATGGTCACTTTCTTGTACACCTGAATAGTCTTTAGAAAGCACAGTTTACATTTCTACCTGACGCTCCATGGCACAACATAGGACATGTATCACTGGTTCCCTCCTGTCATGATTACAGGTGACACCGTCACACCTGGCCTCCGTCACAAATCATCGTCTCTGTTCTAACTGTCCCCTGAACGGCCTGGCAGAGGTATGGAACCGCTCTTACTTGTGACGTCTAGAGGCACATTGCTTTTCAAAAGCCCTCACCAGTTTACACTTCCATCGGCAACCTATAGGCAAGCCCATCACATTCCAAAACCATGATAAACTGGAAAACGAAGTTTTATTTTTGTTTCAATATTTCTTTCTTTGGCTGTGATCAAGGTTGGCCTCTGTATTAATGTCTACCGTTACATTTCTATTGCTATTATGGTATTATTTTTATTGATGGGTAAGAGCTTTTTGTATATGAAGGATATGTTTGCCCCATCATTTTGTTGCAAACATTCACCCAGTTTGCTCTTAGACTTGGTTTTTTTGTTTGTTTGTTTTTTAACATCTTTATTGGAATCGAATTGCTCTACGATGGTGAGTTAGTTTCTGCTTTATAACAAAGAGAATCAGCTATACATATACGTATATCCCCCTGTCTCCTCCCTCTTGCGTCTCCCTCCCACCCTCCCTATCCCACCCCTCTAGGTGGTCGCAAAGCACCGAGCTGATCTCCCTGTGCTATGCGGCTGCTTCCCACTAGCTATCTATTTTACGTTTGGTAGTGTATATATGTCCATGCCACGCTCTCACTTCATCCCAGCTTACCCTTCCCCCTCCCAGAGTCCTCAAGTCCATTCTCTATGTCTGCATCTTTATTCCTCTCCTGCCCCTAGGTTCTTTGGAACCTTTTTTTTTTTTTTTTAGATTCCATATATATGCGTTAGCACACAGTATTTATTTTTCTCTTTCTGACTGACTTCACTCTGTATGACAGACTCTAGGTCCATCCACCTCATTACAAATAGCTCAATTTCATTTCTTTCTGTGGCTGAGTAATATTCCATTGTATATATGTGCCACGTTAGACTTGGTTTTTGTATTTTTTTTCTGATTTACAGAAGTTTAACATTTCTGTGTAGTAACAAAAAAAAAAACCCTACATTTTCTCTTCTTATTTAATTGAACACTGTTCATCCTTGGAGAGTCTTTGCCCATTGGAGCAGGCTGCTTTACAGCTGGTGTGGACAGTGGCCACCCAGTGGTGTCCCCATGCCCGTTGTCCACCACTGGAGCACCTGGAGGTCCAGCAGGGCTCACCAGGCCGTTGGCTCTCCTCTCCCCCGAACTGGCGGCCTCGGCAGGATGGGAGGGCAGTGGGGTCGCCCTTTCAGGCTCACCTGCTTCTAGAAACCGACTCACAGCACCAGGGTCCCGGCCAAGTATGTGCTGCAGGGCAAGGGCGAGCCCGGGGCTGGGGTGCCTGAGTGCCGGGCATCGTGTCGTCCTGCACGTGTGCCCACAGCTCCACAGCTCCAGCCAGCAGGACCGCCACGGGGCCGGGCTGTCCCGAGGGAAAGAGCGTCTCCTGCAGTCCCGGCGGTAGAGCTGGCTCAGAGTGGACCCATGACCTGAGCTCAGGACGTCCGGCCAGAGAGGGAGACCCTGGTGGGAGGAGCCCCGGGACCCCCGGCTCCCAAAAGGCCCCCATCAGAGGAGACACAGAAGCGAGGGTCTTCTGCGCACTCCCCAGTCACCACCTCTCTCCTCCGTGGGCCCAGGCCCACCCCCCGTTTCCTCGAAGGAAGGAAGCCCTGCCGCCTGCCCGGACGCCCGATGTCCTTGGCCAGCTCCCGAGGGGCCCAGGTCATGTGACTCCAGGGTGACGCTCCCCAGGCCAGTTCCGAGGAGTGGGGATGCGTGCTTTCTCTCCCTGAGGGCTGTGGGGTTGTGGCCGAGCAGGACGCAGCCTGGCCAGGCGGTCACAGCCCTGCTTGCCTGAGTCGCCCTTCCTGGCTCTGCCTCTCGACGGGGCCGGACCAGCTGCCCTGGTGAAAGGGCTTCCACACGTAGCCTCCCGTCAGCCTGCTCCAGGGGCCTCCTCACGGCCCTTTGGTCAGGATGCCACCGGCTCCCGTGCCGTCAAGTCGGTTTCCCGGGCCCCAGGCCCGCCTGCTGGCCAGCGCCCCACGTGCACTCAATAAGCCACATAGGGGCCCACATCGCCCTTCTTCAGGAGCCTGGCTGTGGGGGGCGGGTCCCGCAGGGCCCCATGCGGAGGCCCTCACCGTGTCCCCCCGAAGGTCCGGGTGAGCTCGGGGCCGGAAGGCAGAAGGGGATGTGGGGCGGGCCCTCCTCCCTCCTCCCCCCAGGTGCCCACATGCACACACGTATGTGCACACACCTGTACAAACACACACACACGTTCACACGCGTGCTCACAAACACGAACATACACACACGTGGGAACAGGCGCCCTCGGTGTTTTCCAGGGCCCCCCACCCTCTGCACTTAGTCCCCGATTCCTGGGCCACACGCTTGGTTTAGCGCTCTGCTGTCGCTGTCTTGACCCCTCAGTGGGATCCTGGCTCTAGCTCCCGCAGGGACCTCGGCCACTTGCCCCGCCAGCCCCGTCTCTCCTCCAGGCCAGCAGCAGAGGCAGGGCCAGCGTGACCGCAAGCCTCCAAAACTTGGAATCAACCAAGAAACTGCAACGGGTTTGAAGCTGTCACCACCTCTTTCCAGTTGCTTCCTGCTTGCTCAAGACTGTTAGGAAATAACCACAAATTCCATCGTTCTGGCTAACTCTGGGGGCTGAACTCTGACCTCCACCCCGTGCCCACCCAGTGCTTGCCCTGCGGGTGAGTTCCTGGCGGAACAGCCAGGATGCAGGCGAGGAGGTGGGCCCGCGCTGGGCCAGCTGTTAACAGGGGATCATCGCCTTCATCGGCACCACAAGGGCCTTGAGCCCAAAGCCAGGATTCTCTCGCCAGGCTGGGGGTGGGGACCCTGGCGCCAGACAAGGGTGCCCTTGGCCACCAGTCCTAGAGCCCCTCAGAGCAGGGCTGCGCGGGGGACGTGTAGCCTGCGACCGGCAGCTGGAGGCTACTGGGGAAGCTGGGGGCCTCAGGGGGACGCGACTCAGTCCCGTGTCCAGTCCGTCCTCAGCACCTCGGAGCCCCAGCCAGCCCCCGGGAACTTAGAATTACGCCGCCCCCGAGGGCAGGCCCTGTCGCGCTCAGGGCACACAGTAGGGCCAACGAGCGGTGCTGTGCTGTTGAGCCGGGCTGACCTCTGCTTTCCTGGGTTTCCCGGGGTCCTAGACATCGCAAGCCGGGACGCACCTTAAACACTGAGTCCCTGCTGCCGGAGGGCCTCCCTCTGCCACGGGTCACCTGGCTCGATGCCCTCAGGCAAGCACAGGTGGCTCCATCCGGGGCCTTCCCTCCCAATGTCCCCAGGCCCCTCGGGGCTCTTTCTCCTTGCTGCCAGTGGGCCCCAGCCTCCAAGTCTGTCTCTGCTCCCCAAGTCCCTCCTTCCGGCCTCGATGAGGACTCAGAAGAGCCCACATGTTTTGTGGGGCTCAGAACAGGCACAAGAGCCCCTCCCAGCTGCGCTTCCCTTTGCCTCACCTGGCCTCTCATCTCAGGCCTCGGCGTGGAGCCCAGCGATGGGACCTCCATCAAGGGCTCCCCACGGGGGGCACCCCGGGCTGCTGGGCTTCTCTGCTCCCCTAAAAAGGGGGCTCAGTCCTCACGTGCCGACCCCTGACTGCCTGGGGCAGGGTCGCGCCCGCAGACAGGGGAAACGGAGTGATAACTGGCTGCTCCGCGTTCTACCGAGAGCAGCGGATGGGTGGGGAGGCGGGAGGATGAAAGACCATCCCCGCGCTGGGCGTCCACTCAGCTCAGTCCCGTAAATCACCCAGGGAGCTGGGAAGCAGCTCGACCCACCCCCCGACCTTCAGGGCCAACCCGGGGCCAGGCCCCTCCTGTCGGCCCCCTACTCGGGGGAAGCTGGGTGCACATCTGAGCGCTGAGACGCGGGTCAGGGAGCGGGGGCGGGAGAGAGAGTAGAGAGACCCCGGGCCAGGCCCGAGCTGGAGGCGGCCAGGAGCCTGGGGGGTTGTGGGAGGCCACTGAGTGGGGGGCGCCGGGCACGACCTGCTTTCCATTCGGCGATCGGAAGGGTCGACACAGAGCCTTCTCTCTCCCGCCTCCCCCGCTGCCCCCGCCCCCGGCCACGGTAAGCAAGTCCCTACGGCCGGAGGCCACGCAGGGCCTGGAGCTGGCTGGGCGGACACAGAGGCCGGGCCCCGGGCCCCACGCACCCCCCGAGCCCCGTGACACCCAGCCACCCAGTGGCCAGAGGGAGTCGGGGAAGCCCCTGCCGCAGGGGGGCCGGCCGTCTGGGTGTCTGGTGTCCTGCTGGGCAGTTGGGTGATCGTGGGGGGCAGGCCTGTGACTGAGCACGGGGAGAGACCCCAGTGACCAGGAGCAGGGGGAGATCCGGGATGTCCCGGGGCTCCTGTTGCCTGACGGTCACAGAGGGTCTCTTGTCTCCCCAGTGCAGCTTGGCCGGGGTAGGGCATGGGGGGCACCTAGGGCGAGGCCTCCAGTCTCCCGAGCGCCTCCCTGAGTGGCGTCTACATACAGGAGGTGGGAGAACACGCAGCCCCGGGACGGCCCAGGGCAGGGGATCCTTGTGCTGCTGCGACCCCTGTTCTGAGGCCACTGTGCACCTCCTCAGCCGGGCGGGGGCAGGGGCACTGCCTCTCTCATGCTGTCCGGTGAGCCCCCCAGATTCCCAGGAGTCTGAGTCGGTGGTCGGTGGGGGCCCCGTACACTGTTTCTCAAGGCCCCGGGGTGCCTGCCTGTGTGTAGCCAAGCGAGTGGGAGGGAGGCTCTGGGGTCAGGGCTCTGCGTGGCCCCGTGATGCTGGGCGGTCCCTCCGCCTTGTCACCCCTGTAATGGGGATAATCGTGGCCTCTCCAGCCAAACTGGGTGGTGAGGATAAGGCAAGGCAGCCGTCAGCAGGCAGGATGCTGGGCTTGTCCGGCACCCAAGACGCCTGCCCACCTGTGCAGGGCCCGGCGTGGGCGCGGCTCGCCCCCTGGGGGAGATGGAGCCCCGGGTGTCACCCTCGTCCCGGCGGGGCCGTGTCTGGGGGAGTGTCGGGGGGCCGCCCTCCCCCAGGCGGCCAGAGGGGCCCCCGAGTCCCCCAGCTTTAAGCCACCTTCTCCCTCAAGCTTGAGCCGGCGCCCTCGCTCTGCCCACCTTTGCTTTCTCAGCATCACCGCACGGTTCCTGTTCTGAGTTTGCCGAGGGCACGCAGCAGGTAAGGGATCTGCTTTGAAGGGGTGGCTCTGACCCCTCTGAGGCTGAGACCTGCGCAGACGGGCCAGGCCCATGTCGGGCGGTGTCCTCATGGCATCCACGGCACCCGGTTGAGGAGCATCCCCCAGGCCCCGACATGTGACCACAGGGAGGAGAGCGAAAGCCTGCACCCCCCACAACCTGGCTGTCTGGGGGGACGACACTCCCAGAGGGTCCCAGCCCAACTCCTGTTCCCCCAAATCTCCCCTCGCATCCACCCAAGTCGACAGAGACTTCCAGCCGTTACTGCCTCTCACACCTGTGGTGGCCCGTGTGCTCCGCCTGCGGTGCCCACGTGCCGTCCAGCCCCTCCTCACAGCCCGTGGCAGCTGTGGCCCCGGCCTCCTGGACCCTGTCCCGGGCGGGGCAGCCACCTTCTCCCATGTCCCTGCTGCTGCCGCCCAGCCCTCCAGGCGTAGGGACTCCTTAACCAGTGGGGCGGCAAGGCCACTTCCCAGCTCAGGACCCACAAGACCTCCCCGCTCCCCTCTGACCGGATGCCCCTCACAGTGTCCTCGCCCCCTCTGCTTCGGCAACAGCGGCCTCATTGCCTGTAGGATGTGTGCCAGGACGGTCCCGCCTCGGCGCCTCTGCACGTGCGGCCCCGGAGCTGGGGTGCCCCTCCCACACCTCTGCGGCCCCTCCCCACCTCCTCCACGTGGCTGGCACGTCCTCGGTCCCCAGGAAGCCCCCTCCTCCTTGTGTGTTTGTTTACTGCCTGGACACACCTTCCGGCCACTCTAAGTTCCATGGAGCCTGGGAATCTGAGTGTTTGCACAACTGCCCAGACAGGACAGGTGCTCAGAAATCATCTGCTGGATGAGAGAACGAGTGAATGGGCGAGTGAAAAGAGCCAGCGAACCTTTCAGGGCGAATCACCTGCACCTGCGTTCACAGGTGAAGTCCAGAGAGTCCCGCTCCCTGCAGGTGGCTATAGAATCTTGAGAGGCTGTGTGTCTTAATCCCTTCAGGCCGCCCTAACAGAAACCTACAGGCTGGCGGGGGGTGGGTGGGGGGGTCTTATTTCTCACGGTTCTGGAGGCTGGAGGCCCGAGACCGGGTGCCAGCAGGGTCAGGTTCCGGTGAGGCCCCTCGGGTGCAGACGCCACCTTCTCGCCGTGGCCTCGCGGGAGGAGAACAGAGCGGAGGCCCCACAAGGACACTGACCCCCGAGGAGGCCCCACTCTCACGGGCTCACCTCCCCCGAGTCACCTCCAGACACCTTCACGGAGGGGTTAGGGCTTCAATGTACGAACCCAGCAGGACACGGCATCCCATTCACATCACGTGGTCAATAGAAAATTGAGCATTCTAAATGCCCAGGGGGGTCCAAGGGGGCCCCCGAGGATCTTCCAAGTCCAGCTTAGAAGGGGAGGCATTCCCACGTGCCTCCACGGGGGGAACCTGGACGTATCAGGTTGATTCAGGTCGGGGCAGGGGGTTCTGTTGATCTCGGTGATGAGGCCTCGAGCCTTGGGCGGGCACTGGACACACGTGACAGAGAAGGAAGGGGCCTCAGGGCTTGGCGACCCCTTCTCCCAGCAGGCGGGCTCATCCGGGGGGGTGTTTGAGCCGGAACGTGGTGGCCTCGTCAGGCCCAGGATTCCGCAGAGAAGCAGGGGCACCGCCCACGGGACCTCCTCCTACAGACACACCTGGGGGGTGCACACGTGTGTGCGTGTGCACGTGTGTGTCCTCATCGCAGCCCTGCTTTAATAGATGAAACAGTTGGAAATGCCCTAATGCTCGCCAAAGGGAAGAAGCACAGGGACCACACCACCGCGTAGGACACCACGCAGCCCTTAAAACGCTCAGGGTCTGCACCAACTCGTGAGGAAGAATGTCCAGGGCTCGCTGTTGAGAGAAAACAGCCGGTCTCAGAACATACTTTTGCCACAATCCTATTTGTACAAAAATCATTCCGTCTGCATTTGCGTGGGGAACCTCTGGAAAGACACACATTAAATTGTTAGCAGAAGTTACTTCTGTTGGGAGTGGGAGACTTTTGTTTCAGTTCTGGACTTTTTCTTTTCTACAATAAACACATGTTTTTTAATAGATGGGGGGAAAGCTCTTAAACATTGCAAGTGTGAGGAGAAGGCTTGAAGTGTGGCAGAGTGCGGCCCCCTCTAGCCCAGGAGCGTTCGTTCCGGGGACTGTGTGTGGGGTTGAGGTGGGCAAGGATCCCATGCAGGGCAGTCTCGCTCAGAGGACTGGTTAGCTGGTTACCCAGCGCTCAGGCAGTTGACTTTGCTCCTAAGGTAACCGACTAGCCCTGCAGCTCCAGGCAGGGCAGCCTCCACTAGGGAGGGCCAAGGGGCAGGGGCAATTCCAGAAAGAGAGGCCAAGGAGATGCTTTGAGAACTTTGTTTCCTTTAGACCAGTGCATGGGGTCCGAGTTTGTGTGGCCTGGGTGGGTACAGGTTTATTCATTTGGCTTTAAAGGCGTAACAAGAATAAGTACCAAGATCCTCCGCCGATGTCCAGGATGAAAGCCGACGCAGGGCCGTGATGGTTAGGCCGGTGTCTCACCAGCACCAGGCAGACATCGAGCCCAGCGGCCGGGCTCTGGGCGCCACCCTCCGTTCCGGCGACCGCACCCCGAGCGCTGGGCTGGTTCTCTGACCGTCGGGGGCTGGACCCTGGACCCCCAGCCCCCGTGCTGCCTCCACAGCCTGGAGGGGGACGGGGGCTCTGCAGGGACAGCCCACGGACAGACCTTTCTCTTTCCAGGTGGTTCTGTAAATCAGCCACACAAGCCATGCTGGGAAAAGTGGGTGCTCTTCCTTCAGTGAAGAGAAAGAGAAACAGAGCTTCTCGGCTTTAAAGACACCAATGGCCCAGACCCAAGCAAAGCTGAAGGGGAAGAAAAGATGTTATCCTTTCGTTCCTTTACCCCAAACTTCCCTCAGTTGCACGCGTGCTGAGAGGGCAACAGGCATGTGGTGTGGAGGGGAGACCGGGGCCTGAGCAGAGGACAGGGACCCCCAGGCCAGGGGCCAACCTGTGGGCAAGGCCATCTCAGCAGTTCCCTCCGCCTGTCACTCCTCCCTCCCCGCTGGAGACCCGGCCCCTCCCCTGCAGCCACACTGCACCCCCCAGCGCGCCCTTCACCCCGGGAAGTGTCATTGGTCCGTCCTCTGTCCCTCCTGCAGGTGCCAGGAGAGCAGGGCAGCAGCCGACAGGGCTCGAGGGGCAAGAAGCCGGGGGGACCCAAGGCTGGCTCAGCGCCTGCCCCCACCCATGCACACACACAGGTCTATGCACGGCACACACATGCCCGTGGTGCCCATGCAGACACACGCAAGTACGTGTGCACACACAGCTGTGCACAACATCACCAAGCCTTCCAGGCCTTAAGAACAGACGGAGGGCTTCCCCGGGGGCGCAGTGGATGCAGGGGACGCGGGTTCGTGACCCGGTCCGGGAAGATCACACATGCCACGGAGCGGCTGGGCCCGTGGGCCGTGGCCGCTGAGCCTGCGCGTCCGGAGCCTGTGCTCCGCAACGGGAGAGGCCACAACAGTGAGAGGCCCGCGTACCGCAAAAAAAAAAAAAAAAAAAAAAGAACAGAGGGAGCTGCTACATGTTCCCCTCCCCAAACACCCACGTCTGCCATCTAACCCTTTGCACATCAGAGTCAAAGGTCACGGCCTCCCCCTGAATTTCAAAAGCAAGAGTGAACTCCTAACAGTGGTGGGGAACAGATGTGCTCCCCGACAGCTCAGGCCCAGGTGGCTGGGGGCCAACCACGTGTGGCCTGGCTTCTCCTCAACAGCTAGACCAGGGCGCGGAAGGGACACCCACCTGGTGGGCCCAGCATGGAGGCCCCGGAGACCACCCCAGGTGGGCTTCTGCACACCGAGCTCTAGACGGAGGGGTCGTGCCCACGGCAGGGTTTCCTTTGCTGGGTTGTGCTGTTGGCCTAAAGCAGGTGCAATACCCAGACGCACGTCGGGGAGGCGTCGCTGTGACTGCCCTGGGTGCAGAGGAGGAGGTCCCCACCCCACGCCCAGCCCTGCTGGGGAGGCCTTGGCATCCCAGGCTCCCTGCCTCCCCCACTAGCCCTGGAGCTTTCTCTGAGACCAGGCCCGAGAAGGGAAATGATCCCGGGGCCCCGGGGGCAGAAGGGGGTGCAGCTGGCTTCGGACCCCGGGTGAGTTCCGGGCCATCTCAGGATGATAATGCACTCCCCCAGGCCGGGAAGGGCCAGGTGAGACGCACAGGAGCCCCTGGAGGGGTGTCTGCGTGGCCCTGCTCGGGGAGTGCTGTGGGGCCATCCCTGCTGGCCGCGGGCAAGCTGGCGGCCCTGGCTCCCCACAGCGTCCCACTGGGGCCCCGGAAACGCCCTTGCCGGGGGCTGGAGAAGCAGGCAGATCCCAGGAGCCAGCGGCCAGATGCTGTCTGCGAGGAAAGAGCATCAACCCCTGCTGTTGTTCTAACCTCAGTAAGGCCGTTCCACAGAAAACGGCCAGCTCGCTGTCTGCTGTGGCCAGATGACAGTCAGAGACGTCAGCGTTGCTCAGGCCAGAATCCACCAGGTTCACTGAGGTACCGTCGATCACACTAGGGCCCGAAGGAGCCCACAGCCTGGGGACACTTACTCCCGTTTTTCTTCAAAGGTCCTTAAAATACAGTCTATTTTCTTTCATTCAGTAATTTTACTTCTAGATATTATTTCTAAGGAACCACTGAACAGAAGGACTGTTGCCCAGAGACGTTCTTCACGGCTGTCCTGACAGCAGCGAAGGCCTGGGGAGGGACGAGCGGGGACGAGCTGGTGGAGCCTGGTGACCGGAGCACGGACGCCCACGCAGACGTAAAAATGCCGTCGGAGAAACTTTCTGTTGACACGGGAGACACTCATAATTTTACATGAGTAAGTCAGACGTAAAACCAGAAAACACGTGGTACCTACACTGAAAGGTGTAGGTGTGGTTGTTTTGGAGTTGTTTTTGCGGTACGCAGGCCTCTCACTGCTGTGGCCTCTCCCGTTGCGGAGCACAGGCTCCGGACGCGCAGGCTCAGCGGCCACGGCTCACGGGCCCAGCCGCTCCGCGGTACGTGGGATCCTCCCGGACCGGGGCACGAACCCGCGTCCCCTGCATCGGCAGGCGGACTCTCAACCACTGCGCCACCAGGGAAGCCCTAGGTGTAGTTTTAATGTCCTTCTTCGTAGCTTTCTATATTTAAAATTTTTTCTACACTGAGCATATACTGTTTTGATCTTTTAAAATCTACCGGAAAATCTTACATTGATTTTTTTCACAAGTCACACCACTCGCCCATCTCAAGTGTATACTCCAGTGGTTTCAGTCTCGTCACTGAACTACACAGCCATCAACTGGATCCAAGTTTACAGCATTTTCATCATCCCGAACAGAAGCCCCGCCACTCCCCACCCCCTCCCCCAGCCCCTGCAGCGCTGACCCACTCACTTCCTGCCTCTGTGATTTGCCTGTTCCAGACATTTCACATTCATGGAACGTGTGTCTGGCTTCTTCCACGATGTTTTCGAGGTTCATCCGTGACGGGGTTTCACCAGAGCCCGTCCCTCTTTACGGCTGGGGGATCCCGCTGCAGGGGGGCCACACCCGGCTTACCCGAGCATCAGTTGGGGAACGCGGGCTGCCTGCACATTTGGCTGTGTGAACATGTGGGCACGTGGTTTGTCTGTCCCCTTTAGTATCCCACGTGCCCCCTGCCCCCGCCCTCATGGGGACACGCCCCGCCCCGCCCTCCAGCTGCATCAGCTGGAGCTGAGAGAGAGAAGGGGATGAACAGAAGGTTCTGGAAGATAAGCAAGAGTTCCAGCCTGGAGTGGGCATCACCGTGCAGCCCTGCCCTTCCCACCCACTGCGGCCCTGTGGGAAGCTGCCGCCCCGCCCAGGGACACTGTCGGGCCGTCTGACATCCCCCAGGAGAACAGGGCAGGCAAGGTGTCACGGGGGACACCAGGCAGGGCAGCCCCGAGGGGCAGCTTCCTGCACCAGCCACCACAGGCTCCGTGTCTATGGCAACTGCAGAACATTTTGGACACAAAGTGGACGTGTGTGTGAGACATTAGGGGCCGCAGGAGGACAGAGTGCATGGAATCGGTAGGGCAGCTGCTTGTTTCCACCCCTTGCCCGTGGGCCGGGCTGCGCCTGAAGACCAAGACCCTGACCTTCCCTGGGAACTGGGCTGCGGCCTGGCAGGAGCGGCCCCTGGGGAAGGTACCAGGGAAAGGATCCTGAGGGAGGAGGAGGGCTCAGCTCTGTCCCCTCCCCCGTGGCCTCCCCTCCCCCTGCCCCCCTCCCCCACCCCCTCCAGGTCCCCATCCTGATGGATTGTGTGGCCGAGCCCTTGGTGACCAGGGATGAATGTCACATCTCTTGCCCCACCGCTCCGGAGGCCCCAAGTAAAGCAGGTCTCACTGGGCTCCGTTCCAGGTGTGCAGGGGGCCGGACCCCCAGGGCTACTGTGGGACTCCATTCCCGCCCCTCCCAGCTTCTTGAGGCCCCTCGTGGCCCTGGGCTCACAGCCCTCCCCATCTCAGAGCTGGCAACGCAACTGAGTGCACCCTCTGACTCTCCGTCTCCCCCCGCCCCGGAAGGACCCCTGTGACTTCCCCGGACGGACCCCTGTGACTGCACCGGGCCACCCCGATGACCCAGGATCACATCCCCACCTCGAGGCCAGCTGGTCAGAGCTTAATCCCCCTTTGCCACATAGCCTAATGTATCTGCTCCAGGGTCCGGGGATTAGAACGCAGAGGTCTTTGTGGGTTCTGCCTGTTGCATCCAGCATTCAGACGCACGTATATTCAGATGGGTGCAGAGGTGACCTTGGGAAATGTGCATGGATGCCTGATGCCACCTCTTCCCAGGGACCACAAGTTCCTCTGAGGAGTTTCAGGGAATCATGGATTCTTCCTGCTGAATTTCATTCCCATTCTCACCCACACCCTCACGGCAGCGCCCAGAGCAGACTCAGCCCTGCCCAGGCTGAGAGAGACAGAGACAGAGAGAGATACAGAGAGACAGAGACAGACAGACAGAGACAGAGATACAAAGAGACAGAGACAGAGAGATACAGAGAGACAGAGACAGAGAGGGATACAGAGAGACAGAGACAGTGTATGGCGAGCGTCAGTGTGGACTGAGCCATTTTCAGGGTGAGACGCTGCTTCTTTCTGCACAGGAGACGCCGCGGCCAAGGCTCCGGCAGGGGACGCGGCTGCCCAGACACAGCAGGCGGCATTGCTCGGCTGCCCGTGGCCCCGGGAGCCCCAGTCTGGAACCGGGTGGTTGAGTGCCCCTGAGAACGTCTCCACCGTGTGTTTTTATCTCCCAATCCCTTTTCACCCGAGGGAAGAGCTCAGGGCCAGGAGCAGACCACTCACTCGGGTGCGGGGGGGCGGGCGGAGGGCTCCGCCCCCAGACACACGCGTGGTTTCCTCGGGAGTGAAGGTGCTCGGGGCAGGACCGGCAAGCAGTGTGCGTCTGTTTCCTGTTCGACGCGGGTAAACGTTCCGGAGGGCGGCTCCCACGTGCAGCTTGATTGACCCGAGACAGAAGTGGTGCCCGCTCCCCGTCCCTGCCTTCGCCGAGGGCTGCGCCCCCCACCTGCACCCCCCCTGCCCAGGAGGCGGCTGGTCTCCGCTCTGGCTTCTGGTCGGTGCAGCTTCCGTCCGGGGATGGCCAGGCCCTGAACTCACCCGCTGCGGGTGCAGCCTCGGCGGGAGGCCCGACTCTCCCCTCCCGCGGCCCCCATCCCTGCCCCTCGGGCTCCACCACCCACCCGGCCTCCGCAGAGTCTGCTGCTGTGGTCTGAGCTGTGTCTCCCGGCTTAATGGGACACGGAACCCCTTGCTGTCGCCTGGAAAAGCCCCTGGATGTGCCTTCGTGTCCGGAGTGAGGGCTCCAGCCGCCCGCGTCAGACCGGCGTGTCCCGGAGTCTCCCGGGCTGGGGCTGGCCTTCCCTCCCTGGAGTCTTGGATGCACAGACGTTCTCAACTTTCATACTGCCCCGTTCCTCCCTCTTTTCTTCTGAGTCATGCTGTCTCTGCCCGGTTTGAGAAATCTGCCCCCGGGTCATGAGGCTATTTTCCTGTGTCCTTTCAGATCCATTTCAAACTTATTTTCGTTTTTGATGTGAAGCGTGGGTCAAGGTCCGTGTTCCCCTCCCATGGAGATACTCGGTCGACTGGACACCGTTTATTGAGAAGACTTCCCTTATGGGCAGCGGTGCGTTTGTCCAGGCCACGCGACTCGGGCGCTCGGGTCCATTTCACTGTTGTGGCCTCGCCTCGCCCCACGGCCGAGGGTCCACGGCCGCCCACAGCCCACCCCTGAGGGTCTGAGGGGTGTGGAAGCTGCGGGGGCCGGGGGGAGAGACAGGTGTGCCCCGCCAGGCCCATCTCCCATCGCCTCCGCAGGCTCAGCCCCACAGAGGGCCCTTTATGAGCCGCTGGGGCGTCCAAAGTGCTCCGGAGAGGAGGAACGCATTGTTTTCCAGGAAAGCTTTAACGAGGCCCTCCAGCCAAGATGGCACAAGAGGAATACAGGAGCACAATTGAATCCTTTATTTGAAAACGTTCAGACTAGGCTGTTTTTACAGACACATTCTGGCCTGATCCCCCCTCTCTGCCCGCTTCACACCGCTGTAGCTTTCACGGGGAGCGGGCTGACGTTTCCCTCTGACGGCATCTTTTAGAGCTCGATGGCAGCAGGAAGAAACAATTCCTTCCAAAGTCGAGAGGAAAAGAAAGCATCTCAAGTGAACCAGAACAACTTTTACTTATTCCCGTTTCAAAAGGCAGCGCCCACAAGGACAAAGCAGATGTTTGCCATGCGGGCCACAGAGCCTGCGACTTCCCGGCTGACGGCCATTCAGGGGAGAGAGGACGGCGCCTAGAGAACTGCTCTCATCATCCTCGTTGTAGGGAAGGAACAACTGATATGTTGATAAATGCATGAAAATAAGAAAAGCAAATGCACGAAAGGAATGCAGGTCTCCAGGAGCCACCCCGCGGGTCCCTGTGGACCAGCCAGACGGTGCGGGTCCACACCCTACTGGGCCCTCACCACCGATCCGACGGCTACACCCCATCCCAGCAACTGTCTGCAAATGCGACTTGATTTGGGAGGAGTCATGTGCTTCCCGTGAGTGGACGTGGGCTCCTCGTTTCTGAGCCTGACTCTCTCACCAGCACTCAGGTCCCCAGGACAACCTGCCTGAGAGCACGGTGTCCCGTCCTGCCCTGTCGCAGGCGCCTCGTGGACAAAGACAGGGTCTCGAGCAGACGTGGTGGCCCTGACCGCCTCCCAGTGTGACAAGTGGCTGTTTGCTGAAGGTGCGGGCCGGGCTACGGGGGCTGCCACAGGAACTGCCCCAGGGGCTGTGGTGTGTGTGGTAATGTGCAGGAAGGATCCAGTTCATTCATTTGGGCTTCAACAGCACGTGGTACCAGCTTTATGAAATGTTCAGTAAGACAAAGGGTAAAGCAAACACACCAGAGGCCACGTGAGAAGGTGGGACACTTGTTGTCCCCAGTGTTCAGTGAGCATCCTTCAAATTGGCCTGTAAAGTGAATCCCAATGGTCGTCGTTGGAAACTTGTAACAAAATAATTCTTAAGTTTATCTGGAGAAAAGAATCCAATAATAGCCAGGGAATTCCTAAAAAGACAGAGTAAGAAGGAGTGACTTTCCCTAAGAGATGTTAAAATATAGGAAACTCCGCGTGGCAGGGGTGTGAAGCCGGCAGTGGATTCCAGGATTTCAGGAAGTTACTGTTGATTGAGACAGCATTTCAGGTCGGGTGTGAAGTGACGGAGCTTTTTAAAATGGTTTTAACACTGAAAATAACGCCGATCTCTTCTTCATGTCTTAGGCCCAAACTGATATGTTGATTACACTATGTAAAAATACCCATCCATATTTTATTCTAATCCTTTATGGTTTCACTTCTGACTTTCGCTTACTTTTGGAGCTTGGGTGCAGAGCTCATCAAACCTCTCACTTCTGGAACATGGGCTGTTCCAGTGGGTCACTGCTGGTCCAGCTACGTTGCTTTATGCCCTGCCCTGTTCCTCCAGCGAGTTCCATGCAGCCCCCCAACGCGACTGGGTATGTCCTTGTTTGTGTATGAACCGTGCGCACACACAGGGTGCTTCCTGAACGATTTTAGTGGCATAGTTGATATTCGCACTGATATTACTCATAATTGTTGATTTTCTAAACTTAACTCTGTTTTAAAGCTATGTCCAGACTTACGCTATTATCCACACAGCCGGTTTGCTGATTCTCAAACCTGCTGCGTCTGGAATAGCCTGGGGTTTCAGAACAAATCGTGTCTGGTCCCAGCCCCAGAGACTGTGACTGATGGCATCTGGGGTGCAGCCCGGGTGCCGCATGTCTTAAAAGCAGGCCAAGTGGTTGCCACGTGCGCAGAGCTGAAGGGCTGCCCTGCTCACTGCCTCTGGGGACGGGTTAGGCACCACCTCACCTTCAGCCGGCGGCCACCACCATCCTCCTCCCCAGAGAAGGTGGCAGTGATAGGCGAGCCCGTCTCCCTGGCCCTCTGCCTGCACCCCCCGATGGTGCCCCGGGGGCAGGGTACGTGCCCGTCACCCAGGTTCTTCTCCGTCGCTCTCCAGATGCCCGCAATGCCGGTCCCCCCGCCGGGCGGTGCTTCCCAGCACCCCGCCTTCTCCCCCCATCTGTGGGCGTGAAGTGACAGTCTGCTGCTTGCCCTTGCCTGCCCCCACTCCCCGTTACGGGCGAGGCTACTCACTCACCTGAGTGCCCCTCTGTGCATCGCCCACCCACCTCCTCTGCCCCAGTCCTGGCTCCCCCTTGCCTGGTGGTGGGCAGGAGCTCTGGTGGGTTCTTCAGGGCAGAGACCCTGGCAGGTTTCTGACGACGGAAACGGCTCCCCTCCGCCTGTCGCTCGTCCACAGTGTTGCCTACAATACCCTCCACGGAACACACGCATCTAACTTTGATGCAGGCAAACCCAGCAGGTCTTCACCTTACGGTTTGTGGTTTTTGCGTTGTGAAGACAGTCTTACATTTTCCTCTGTTAGCTTCAAGGATCATGATTTCACTTTTGGAGCTTTATTCCAGCTCCCCCTTTTTGCATATGGTGTGAGGCAGGGATGCCACAGGTAGTAGCCAGTGTTCACACCTCTGACTGGACCAGGCATCCTTTCTCCGTGGATATCTGGCATAGAGCTGGTCCCACGTGTGGGGCTGCACTTCGGCTCTCCCTGCCTGTCCTTGCAAACCAGCCCCCTGCCTTATTGCCACGCCGTGTCTCGGAGTCAGTAGCGGCAAGAACAGCTCCTCTTCCCATTTCACAGCTCTGGAGAGTCTGTTCCTATTAAACCTGGCTGCTGCTGGTAGAGGATACACTATAGTATTGACTTTCTCCTGGGTTAGGTCAGATTGTTTGCCGATTGATCCTGTGCATCGTCTGTAGATGATCCAATCATCCATCTACTCCTAACTGCTTTACTTTGGAGTCAGGAACCTACAAAGCTCTTTTGAAACGCGGTGGGGGTGGAGGTCACCCTTATTGCTCCTGGTCTTGGAGAAGTGCACCAGCTCCTCTGCTGCGTGTCCCATAGAAGAGGGTAAGAAAGTGCATCTGACGTGGTGGGGGCTGTGGCCTTGGTGGCCCTAAGTCTCTGATTGCAGCCCTAATTCTCCAGTGGGTATTGGACTATCACATTTTCGGTTTCTTCTCACGCTAATTTTGGCATTCTTTATTTTCCCAGAAATGTTTGTTTTACTTAGGTTCTTGAATTTATCGGTGTTTAGTTGATAATCTTCCCTTTCGTTGCTTTCTTGTCTACACAGTTGACATAAATTGACTTATTTAGTTAACAGTTCTGAATAATATATCCATATGGTTTAATATATAGAAAGGTAGAGAGTGAAAATTCTCCCCCCTGCTAACCTTCCCTGTTCCATTCCTTCAAGAGGTGATCAGCTGTAATTCTTTTTTGTGCATGCTTCCAGAGGTTTTTTTCTTTTAATTTACATACAAGAAGTATTATACAAGAAAACAAAAGTCTGCCCCCCCTTTTTACAAAAGAGACAAGTTATCCTTGAAATATGTCAGTTGGCTTTTCAGCATCTATTGAGAACATATTATGGTATTTGCAGGTCTTCTAATATCTGATCATCATAGCCCCATTTGGTCCTAATGTGTTGCTGGATTCTGTTAGCTAAGATGTTAAAAAGGCTTTTGCATCAATATTCATGATGCAAGATTGGCCTGTTTTATTTTTGATGCATTCCAGACTTTGATGTTATATGCAATTTGTAAAAAGAATCTAGAATTGTCTATTCCTATTCTATGCTCTAAAACAGCTTAAAGGGCAGGTCTGGTGCTTTTTTCAGAGGTAGGTCTTTGACAAATTCCACTATTTTTTTCCATGGAAAGTGGTCTATTTAAAGTTTGTATGTCTTCAAGTTCCGTTTGGTAGAGTATATTTTTCTATAAAGTTTTCCATCTGACAGAGGTTTAAATTGATTTTGACAATAATCAATTCTGATTTTTAAAAATTTACTCTCTTTCCATAGCTATTTCCCCTTATTACTTTTTCCAATTAAAAAAAAGTTGGGACTTCCCTGGCGGTCCAGTGGTTAAGGCTCCGCACTGCCACTGCAGAGGGGACGTGGGTTCCATCCCTGGTCGGGGAACTAAGATTCTGCATTCCACAGAGACTGCTGTAATGTTTCTTTCTTGCAATGACCTTGTGGTCAGATATGAATAACGAGGTCATTCTGTTCTCTTAAATCAAGTTGTGAAGTATCACCTCTTTTTTTTCTCTTCCCTAGAAGAGTTTGTGTAAGACTGATGTCATTTCTTCCACAGCATTTGGAAGAATTTACTGGTGAAGCCAACTGGATCTGGAGTTTTTGTGAGAATGTTTTTAGTAGGACTATTTATGGTGTTTTTTAAAAAATTAATTTATTTTTGGCTGCGTTGGGTCTTCATAACTGCGTGTGGGCTTTCTCTAGCTGTGGCGAGCGGGGGCTACTCTTGGCCGCAGTGCGCAGGCTTCTCATTGTGGTGGCTTCTCTTGTTGTGGAGCACGGGCTCCAGGCATGTGGGCTTCAGTAGTTGTGGTGCATGGGCTCAGTAGTGTGGCACTCAGGCTCAGTAGTTGTGGCTCACGGGGTTCATTGCTCTGCGGCATGTGGGATCTTCCCGGACCGGGGCTTGTACCCATGTCGCCTGCATTGGCAGGCGGATTCTTAACCACTGCACCACCAGGGAAGCCCCAGTAGGACTATTTAGACTGAAATTTTTTTCTTGTATTAGTTTCGGCAAGTTGCATTTTTCAGAATTTGTTCAATTTATCTACATTGTCAAGATTATTGGCATAAATTGTTCAGCATGTCCTTTCATGAGTCAATATCTGTGGGATCCTTAGTGATGTCTCCATTCTCATCTTTGACACTGTTAATTGTGCCTCCCTATCTTCCTCTTGATTAAACTTTCTAGGAGTTTTATCATTTTAATTATTCTATTTCAAGCAAACAATCTTTGGCTACTGATTTCTTTTCTCCTGTATGATTTATGTTTCATTAATTACTGATTTTATCATTGCTGTATTCTTTCTAATTGAGTGTTATTGTTTAATTTTTTGTTGCAATGTAAATAGAAGTGAGAGTTTTCTTTCTTCTTCCCTGACAGCAAGGAAAACAAAGGGAACGGCAAACCAGCTAGAGAAGAAACACAACCTGGCCTGAGTTAATCACTCCTTGTTTTACTTTAACTGTCACTGACTTGTAATAACTAGATTTGTACTTTACCAAGCTAACCTCACTCCCTGACACTATGTAATTTACATTCGGCACCCATCACCCCTAACTCTGTATGAGTTACATCCTGTGCCTCTCACTCCCTAACCTTATTATGTCCAGCACTTACATTCTGTACGCCCCTCATAACAAATCACTCCCTATAGTTTTTGCATTTCAGAAACAAGGTCACCGGCCGATAAACCAGAGGCAAACGGACGCAATTACCAGACTGCCAGACCCCAATTACCGGGCAGCCTGATGCCAGCTATGACTGTTTTGAAATAATACAAAGGAAAGGAGGAATGCAAGACCTTCACTACTTTGATCCTCATCCTATACCCCGGATTGCGAGCTCCACATATAAAATCTTCCCTGATTCTCAAGGGGGCGCACAGTTTTTGAGGCGCTAGCCTGCTGTGTCTTCCCTTCTGCCTAGCAGAAAAGTAAAGCCATCTCTCTCTTCCTCCAAAATCCCTGTCTCCGTATTTCTGTTCGGCCTCGGTGCACAGGGAAGCCGAGATTTTGGCAATACTTTCTCGAATTCTTGAGTAAAGTACTTATTTCTTTGATATTCAGTATTTTGCCTAATATATGCAATTGAAAGTTATACATTTTCTTTTTTTCTTTTTTGGCTGCAGCTTGTGGGATCTTAGTTCCCAGACTAGGGATCAAACCTGGGACCACGGCAATGAAAGCACTGAGTCCTAACTACTGGACGGCCAGGAAATTCCCCAAAGTTGTACATTTTCCTTTCAGTATAGCTTTAACTATGCCACACAAGTTTTTTGTTTGTTTGTTTTGGTTTTTTTTTTTTTTTGCGGTACGCGGGCCTCTCACTGCTGTGGCCTCTCCCGTTGCGGAGCACAGGCTCCGGACGCGCAGGCTCAGCGGCCATGGCTCACGGGCCCAGCTGCTCCGCAGCATGTGGGATCTTCCTGGACCGGGGCACGAACCCGTGTGTCCCCTGCATCGGCAGGCGGACTCCCAACCACTGCGCCACCAGGGAAGCCCCACACAAGTTTTTATACTTCATAGTTTTATCATCATCCAATTCAAAATATCCCCTAATTTCCATCGGGACTTCTCTTTGACTAATGGATCGTTTAGAACTTTATCATGTTATTTTCAAACATTTGGGATTTCCTCACTTTGTACCTTTTGGTTACTGATTTCTAGGTTAATTTCAATGTGGTCATAGAGTATTGTATGTTTTGAACACTTCAAAAGTTGTTGAGGGATGCAAAAGGTCATCAGTTTTGGTAAATGTTCCTTGTGCACTTGGAAAAAGAAGTATATACTGCAGTCATCGATTAGATGCAGGGCTCTGTGCATGTCAACCAGGTCAGATTTGTTTATCATGATTTTCAAATCTTCAATATTTCCGCTGATTTTTGTCTGTTTGTGTGGTGTACCTTTCCCCATCCTTTCATGCTGAGGTACTCACATTTACATGTGTTACTTGGAGGAACAATTGTTTGTTTTGTTTTGGTTTTTGTAATCCAGCCTGACAATCTTTGTCTTCAGTTAGAGGATTAATGTATTTTAATGATTTAACGAAATAATAATTATTTTTGGTGTAATTAATGGTACATTTGTGTCAAAGTTACCATATTACAGTTTGCTTTGAAGTGGTCTCCTCTGTCCCTTTTAAATCTTTCTCTGACACATTTTGACTAATACCTAAATATTTCCTATTATTTCCCCTAAATACGATTTCTATTTTTCTTTTAATGATTTCCCCCATGCGTCCTTGATATATTAGAGTCAGCACTCAGCCTCCTGGACAAAGCAACCACACTTCAACTCTTGAATCCCATTTACCTATCCTAGCTTTTTTTTTTTTCTTTCTGTATCCTAATTTTACATTTATTTAAATTCTATGAGATACTGTATTGCTGCAGTCAGTCAGCAACAATACAATATCTGGGTTTCCCCACATATGTACCCTTTCTATTGTTTTCCACAATTTTCTCTATTATCTTTCTTTAAAAAACAAGATTTCCCTTCTGCCTGAAAATTTTCCTTTAACATGTATTTTAGTGAAAATTGCTATTGGCAAATTCTCTCAATTTTTGTTCATTTTAGTATATCTTAACTTCAGATTTACTCTCAAAAAGCATTTTAACTGGATAGAGAATTCTAGGTGAGCTGTTATTTCCCCAGGATTTTAAATATACCCTTCAATTGTCTCCCAGCTTCCATCATTTTGTGAACAAGTCAGCTGTCTGTAACCCTGTTTACAATTTTCCCTTTATTTACATTGTTGACAGTTGGACTATGATGTGCCCAGGTGTGCTTTCCTTGTGTCCATTTTGCTTCATGTTTGTAGATTTTCACAAATATGTGGTTTGATGTCTCCCATTGCCTTGGGAATTTCTTGACCAGCATTTCTTCAAATATTTCCTGCCCCTCGTTCTCTCTCTTCTCCTTCTGGGATTCCCATCCATGCATGTTATAGCTTTTCACTAAATCTCAGGTGTTTTAATGCTCCTTTCGATATTTTCTGCCAACCTCTCTGCCAGTTCACTGACCTCTATTCTGTGCTCTAACCCATCACTAAATCCACCTTTCAAGTACTTAATTTCAATTAATGTAGATTTAGCTCTAGTATTTCCATTGATTAAAAAAACGATTTCAGTTCTCCTGTGAAATTGGTCATCCTGTCATATTTCTGTTTATATATTAATAGTTAATTTAATTGTTTAAAACTGGCAGGGAAGGGTTAAAAACAGTTAATTTAAAATCCACATCTGGTAAGTCCAGCATCTGTTCACATTCGATACTGTTTACATTGTCTTTTTGTCCCAAGGTTTTTGGCCACTTGGTCCTTGGTATGGTTGGAAAGTTTGAGGGTGTTGTGGATACCACGCATGGAAACAGAGGTCTTGGATGACGTATTTTCCTCCAAAGATCAGTTAATTCACTTCTAGGGGGAAGTGAGCTCTGAGTCAAGAAATCTAAACACCCAAGAAGTTTAAAAATCACAAAGAAAGAGCCACAAACCAGGGAGCTTATAACATCTGAAGCAGAAGTGTTAGGACAGATTATCTCAAATAAGTATGGCAAATATGCTTTAAAAATAAAGGAAGACATTAGCAATAGGAAAAAGAAAAAAATACCCTGAAAAAAGAAGAAAGTAGAAATAGTAGGTACACAACAGTTGAAAGAACAAACTATTTTGAGGGAATAATAAAGCTATTCTTACAAGGTCTCAAAAGATTTGCCAATAAAACCCACAATGAAAACATTTTTGGAGGAAACCTCAAAAAATAAAGAAACAAACCCAGAAAAGCTGCAAGAGATGTGAGAAGAAAAAAAGAAAGATTAAAACTATAACTTTATAAAGTTTGTTGTTGTCTTAAGAAAAAACTAAGACCAAAGAAAAGAAACATGGACACACGTATGTACGAACCCAGAACAAGAACTCCCGGTAGTTTCAACAGATGAGGGACCAGGACGTGGAGACCAGGGGTTCTGAGAGCCACTAAACCCTCCTCTGGTCGAGTGAGCATTTGCTATCAATCTGAATAAAGGCAGAAACAAGAAAAGTGAATGAGAAAACGTAGAGCAAATTGAACTTTAAGAGGTGATAGGAAACGTCCAAATACATCACTGATCTGAAAACCTGGGTGGGCGGACAGGGCTGTGCCAGGCCTCCTGGGTTTGCTGGACACCTCTTCTCAGTTCCCTTCACCTCACTGACCTTTCCTCCTGGTCCCCAGCCTCAGAGTTCAAGCGCCTAGGTCTCTGTACTGGGACGCATGGGTGTGTCCTTCTGGTGGTCACGTGATGCCCTTGGCTCCTTCCCCTGAGACCCCAGATGTGCCTTTCCATGACATCCACTCTGGGTGCCCCTCCAGCACGTTCATTACGTGTCCCCCATATCTCCCCTGCTCTCAGGAAGCGGCAGCCCCTCCTCTAGGGGCTCCAGATGAAACCCCAGGATTCTCCTGGCAGCCCCCTCACACTCCACCCAGCCATGAGCAGACGCTCCCAGCTCTCCTGCCAACCCACCCAGGACCCAGGCACTCGCACCCCTGTCCCCATCCAGCCGCCCTGGGCACTGGCCACAGTCTCCTGGCAGGTCTTGCTCTTATGCCCCCCATAGTGTATCCTCCATGGGGAGCCAGGCCCAGCCACCCCCTAAGAAGCCCCCCGTGCCCACTCTCCTCCCTCCCGGTAGGAGCTAGAGTCCCCAAAACGCCTGCAGCCCCAGGTCATTGCCCGCCCTCCCCAGCTTCCTCCAGCCCAACCCACTTGTCCTGCCCCCCGGATAGGAGTTCTCTGGGCCGGGTCCCACAGGCCTTCGGTTTCTGCTCAGAGGCTGCACCATGGACGCACCCCATCCCCTGGGCCCCTGCTTTCACGGTCACTGCGTGGACATGGCGCACAGACATGTTCATGGCTTCCCAGCCTCACCAGGCGGGGCCCAGGGCAGGGCAGCCCCCAGTGCGGGGGCCAGTGCCCCCAGGGCGGAGGCACTACTCAGGGGTCCAGCTCTGTCCTTCCGTCCAGCCCCCTCATATGGAAGTAATACTGGGCCTCATACAACATCCTGGTTCTTGTTTCAAATTATGAAACAAACATTCTCCCCCGATAATACCACGTCAGGCCACGAGTGAGGCTTTGAATTCCAGCTTCAAGGGGAAGTTTAATTAGCTCTCAACCATAGCATGTAGGTTTGTAGTAAGTTGGATGCCGTCCCCTGCTACCAATTAAAAGTAACTATTAGACACATCCCTTTGAATTATTTGAATCTACACGCATGTTATGCCCTTCACAGAGACTTCGTGAACAAAAGTATAAACTTCAAAAATAATTAATGCAATTTAAGGACAAAAAAATAAGCTTCAAAGCCCCACAAAACAGCAGAACTTCATCAAAGCAGAAAAAGCAAATCTGTTTCCAGTTAGGATTTGAAACCCGACCAGCGGCCCAGGGTCTAATCTTGAGAGGAGGCTTGCGAAACACTTTGGAAGGAGGCCACCATGCCCTCCCCGCCTCTGCAGTCATGACACAGCTTCGTGCCCAGAAGGACAGGAGGACGTCTGTCCTCACTGTTCTAAGGGAAGAAGTTCCCTTTGCTCTGAGAAGAGTCTGCCCAACGCCCAGCGAGATGTTGTCTAAAGGTCCGCTCTAGGCTATGCTACTTCCTAGTACAAGCCCTTCTCCCCGTTGGGCCTCTTCTAGAATCTTCAGTTCAGGGCCTCCCGTGCATGAGTATTCACTAAAAGTCTGTTTAAAAGACGAGCTACGTGTTAAAATGCATAAAAGCTTAGTTGTAAGTGTTCATCACACCGACCTACTTGAGAATTAGTCGTTGGTTCCGGATGAGACCCCCGTCACTCCGGAAAGCACACAAGATCCTTTAAAATGGACCTGTTGGTGTTGCATCTCATCTCGTGACTCTGGTGGTCCAGGAGGGCAGAAACCAACCGCGTTAAAGGCCCTCGGCCTCCCTTCCTGTTCTCCTCTGCCCAGAGTCCCCGGAGGGGAGAACACAGGCCTCCTTGGAAATCCGCTCTTAAGTTTAAGCTCTGGCCAGGAACTCACTCTTTGTCAGCATCTCCATGACACCATGTTAAGTCAATTAAGGCAAAACTCGAGTCCCTGGCCCACGTGGGCTGAACAGTGGACAGAGCTGACAGGCTGTTTGATGTAGCCGCTGCCCAGACCATCTGTCTCAACCTTTGGTCTCCTTTGGGCCCCCGTTTCTCCCCCGGTTCATTAGAGCTCAGGAGGTGAACAGTTTGCTCAGGAGCCCCCCACCCACCCAGAGTCCCAGTGTGGCGTCCCCGTGTCTCCGAGGAGACGGGGCGCACTCCTGCCTCACGTGGCCCACCGGTGGGCGACGTCACCTGCCCAGGTGAGGCAGGCCAGCCCTCCTAGGCTCCGGCTCCTGCAGAAAGGCCGGCAGACCGGCGAGCCTGCTCCCCCAAGCCTGCCGTGCCCGCAGTTTGTATGAGGCTCGGACCTCCTGCGTCCCCTGCCCTGACGGCTCACCACTCACCCCGCCGGCGTGTGTCGGTCCCTAGTGTGTGTAGGGCGCTCGGTGGGCACAGGGACATCGGGGATACAGTTCCTGCTATGAGAGCCCTGGAAGCCGAGAGGGAGGGAAGTAAAGCACCGAAGAGGAGAGGAGGGCGGGTCCCTCTGCTGGGGGCGGCCCCTCGGGAGGAAGGGGACACACGCCCAGCGCCCCCGGCCCCTGCTGAGACCTGGGCACCCCTGCCTCTCCCACGCGTCCCCGCTGGGTGTGGTGCGAGGTCAGGGTTCTCATCGTCCCCAGGTCCTCCCTCCGCTCCGGGGGCCTCTCCGGGTGCTCTGGGGCGGAGTGGCTGCGGCCCGGCTCTCGGCCCTCTGGGCAGGACCGACACTCTGCAAGTCATGAAGACAGGATTCGATGCAGGTTTAGCACATGCAAGCCCTCCCCAGGCGAGCACTCAGAGCGAAGCAGAGGGAACGCCAGGGGCCTGTGGGCACGTCCCGTCACCCAGCTGGGCTCCCGTGGAGAAGAGGGGGCACGACATGCCACACCCAGAGACACCCGCCCCCTCCGTGGGCTGTTCGTGGTCCATCGGGTTCCCTTTGTACAAATTGGAGGGTGAGGTGTGAGTTCCGTGACACGCGTGAGACCCTGGTCCTGGTCGGTCTGCCAAGCGTCCGGCACCTCTACCACGCAGCCGCCGAAAGAGGACTCGCGCGGCGCCCCCCTGCGGGACGGCGACAGCTGCGCGGAAGGCGGCAGCCGGAAGTTCCCGTGGGGTGGGGGGAGGGGTGCGCATGCGCATGGGAACACAAACAGCCAACCTGGCCCGGCGCGACCATGGGGCCCACGTGACCGCCTGATGGCCACGGGGCGGGGCCTTTTCTCCCGGAGAAGCAGGCCCTCGGGCTGGAGGGAGGGGCCGCTCAGGGCAGGGCTGGCCCGACGCTCTCTCAGTGCAGACACCCTCAGGGCTGGGTCCGCGGAGGGTTGGGCCCCAGGCCTCGGGTCGCTCGGCCGAAACCAGCCGAGCACAGAGCCGGCGGCACCGCGGGTGCCCTCGGTTCTCGGACAGCCCTGGGCCGGGGCTGAGGGGCGGCGGCGGCGCCACCCACGTGGCCTGCCTGTGCTCTCCGGGCGCCTGCGACCCGGGCCCCGAGCGCCTGGCGGGGGAGGGAAGGCAGCACTTCCGGTGCCCGTGTTCGCCCGAAAATTCACGGGAAAAGCGGGTGAGGCGTAGCATGTTCTCCGTGGGAGAGGTTTGATGACACGTTCATTTCGCTAAGGGATTCAGCCTCTCCTTTTTCCCTTGTGTCAGTTTTGGAAAATTGTGCTCATTGAGGATCTCATCCATTTCCTTTGTATTTTCAAATGTAACAGCGCAAAGTGTTTCAGAGTGCGCTCTCACAGCCTTTCACGTCCGCAGAACACACAGCAACATCACTTTTTATTTTCGATGTTAGTAATTTAGGCCTTTTCCCCTTTTCGTTCACTTTTGTCAGGGTTTTATCAGTGTTTTTGATCTTTTCAAAGAGCCATCTTTTTAAAAACAATGCTTTACCCTGTGGGGTTTTTATGTTATTAGCTTCTGTCCTTATCTTTATTATTTCCTTCCTGCCACTTTCATTGGCTTTAGTTTGCTTTTCTTTAATTTCTGAAGATGGAAATTAGGTCATTGTTTTTAAATTCTTTTTTTCCCTAAACATTCATTTAAGGCTATAAAACCACCGCATCCCCCAAGTTTACATTTGTCATGTTCATCGCTCAGTCCAAATACGTTCTAATTTCCATGGTGATTTATTTTTGACCCACGGGTTATCCAAAAGGTTATTGCTTAATTTGCAAACATTCGAGGATTTCTTAAGTCGTGTTTCTGCTGTCCCGCTGCAGTTAGAGAAAACACGCTCCAGCGATCCAGTCCTTCGGTTCTGCGGAATCTTGCCTCGTGACCCACCTGTCAGTTCAACGTCCTGCGTACCTTTGAAAGGCTCGTGTTCTATGCACTGAACGCGCTGGTCTACATTTGTCAATTATGTAAATGTGTTTTACAAACCTATGTCTTTACGCAGTTTGTTCCCAGTTGCTAAGCTTCGTGTGCTAAAATCTCCCGCGATGACTGTGGACTCACCCACTTTATCCTTCGGTTCTGTGGACCTGACATCCGTCACCACTTAGGCTGTGTCTCGTGCACAGATCAGAATCACCGCACCGCCCGCTGGATGGCCTTTTCACCCCCGTGAACACTCCAGCCCCACAGTCTGCCCCGACCTTGACCTTAGGGTCCAGCAGGTGTTCGCAGCGCCGGCCCGGCGCCCCCCTGCCCCGCCCCTCCCACGTGAGGCACCGCGTGAGCCCGCCGCATCCCGGGTCCCACGCGACACCCTGGCTGTCGGATGTGGCGGCGGGCGGCCCTTCCGTGGCCTCCACTCCACCTGCATTCTGGTGCCTCCCCCTGGGATGCGCTTCCTCCACCCGAGTAACTCACCTGGCGTCTCCTTCGGTGCCGGCCCCTGGCAACGTCTTATCTCTGGTGTTCAGCCTGGAATGTCTGTTCCGTCTTCGTTGTTGAGGGCTACTCACATGGGTACAGGAGTCTGGATGTACTCACTTTCTCTTAGCACCAGAGATGCCAGTCTGTTCTTTTCTGGCTTGCATCACTTTATTGCCCCTTACGAAGTGATATTTGTGTTCTTCCTCTGGCTTTTAAAATCTGTCCCTTAATTGGGAGATTGGGATTGACATATATACCCTAATATGTATAAAATAGATAACTAATAAAAAACAGAATAAAATACGGCCCTTGGCCCTCGGCAATTCTCCTGTGATTTGTCAACACATCAATACACGGTTTCCTCAGCACTGATCCTGGCGTTGGAATTGGTCTTGCTTCCCGACTCTCTCTCTAGGGCTCCACATCTGTACGTGGGGTTAGGTGTTTTCATCACGTCTCCACCTTTTAAACTATGTTTATTTTCTATTTTAATTCTTTTGTCTTTCTTCTTCAGCCCAGGTACTTCCTACGTCTTACAGTCCAGCTTTCCAACCCCCTCTTCTCCTGTGTCTAATCTGCTGTTAAACCTGCCTATGAAGAGTTGTCTTAAACGTTCTTTTTATAACTTAATGGAGGAATAGTTGATATACAAAAATACAGGAAGTGATTGTATTTAGAGTGTGCAGTCTGGTGAGTCTCATCACATAGATACACACCTGTGAACCCATCACCACTGTCAAGGCTGAGCACGTCTCACCCCTGTGACTCCCGTGGACCTCAGGCCGACGTCCTTCTCCTTCACACCTGGGTGTCACTGTCCTGTCTCCTGGCCACTGCTGCTGATCTTGAGAAGCCTACGTCTGTCTAAATGCTCCTTGGCGGGCAAACTGCCTTTTTTCCAACATGCTTTCAAGCTGTTTTTATTGTTCGTATCTTGCAATCTCACTACAATACAATGGATCTAGGTTGGGTTTATTCTATTTCTTTTGCTATTTACTGCCAGCCGTTAAGGTTTTCCTTTTCTGTTCTTCTGTGACTCCCATGAAAACTAGCTGAACATTTTCATTCTCTCTTCCATGTATGTTAATTCCTCTTTCATGTTTCTCCATCTCTTTTTCTCTATGAATGAACACTGTGGCTTATTTCTTCAAAGCATAACTTTCAGTGATGTTTCATCTGTTGCTTATCCCATTCTTTGTATTTTTAATTTCAATGAACAATATACTTCATCCTTAGGAGTTTATTATGAACTGAATGTTTGTGTCCCCCCAAATTAATATGCTGAAACCCTCACCCCTGATGCGATGGTGTTAGGAGGTGGGAGCTTTGGGAGCTGATGAGGTCATGAGGGTGCAGCCCCCATGATGGGATCAGTGCCCTGAAGACAGAGACCCTACAGAGCTCGCTCATACTTCCTGTGTTTTGGGCACACAGTGAGAAAACGGCAGTCTATGAACAGGAAGTGTCCTCACCAGAACCCGATCCTGCTGGTCCCAGACCTGCAGCCTCCAGAGCTGTGAGGAATACACATCGTCACGTAAGCCTCTGGTCTGTGGTGTTTTTGTCATAGCAGCTGAACTGATAAGACAAAGTTTTATTTTGTCCTTTTAAAAATTATTCCTGTTTACTTTTCCCGTTTCATGTTTGTTCTTCATTTTTATATTTTATTTTGGCTTCAAGTCCCTCCTTTATAATTAATGATTTTAAACATAGTGACTTGGGGCAGATTCCAGGGTTTGAACCCTTCGCTTTGTGGCCTCTGCCCACTCTGTAGTGCTCCCCCGTCTCCCTGCGCCTTTGTCCTTAGGATTACGGGCTGCTGTTCAGGGGGATCCGAGCAGTCTAGCTGGGGTGCCCCTTCAGCACATCCTGGCCTTTACTTTCGGCAGGAACCTTGGCTTATCACCAGCTTGGAGACATGTTTGTTTGTCGTTTTACCTTGGTGGTTCCTGGATCACAGAAGTAACGTAAATGTGGGCTCAGTTATCTTAATGAATCCATCTCATTTTATCAGGAGGCAGGTATTTTTCTGAAGGTATTGTTTCTTTCTCATAAGCTCAGCTACTCCTCTCCCATCCTTATTTTGCTTTTGCCGTGTTCTCTTCAGCATTTCTGTCTGCACGCAGTGGGGTGTCTCTTGCTTTTTGATGTGTCGCAGCAGCTTGCACACAGGACGATGCCAAGGCCCTCGCTTCGCTGGGCCTCTAGCGCTCGGACCCTGCCCTCGCCACAGTCTGATGGAGGAAGCAGATGTGGAAACGTAAAATCAGGCTGTGCCGGGAAGCAAGGGAGCACTCAGAAGAGGATGGTGAGGAGGGAGGTGTGTGTCAAAGGGCACAGGAGCCAACCTGGGAGAGCCCCGTGGCCAGAACCGGAACCACTTGAGCAGTCAAACAAGTAACAGCAGTACGGGGGTATAACCTCAGTGCAAGGTGAGTAGCCACTATCCATACTGATGTAAATAAATAATGGAATAAGCAGAAAATGAGGGAAAGGGAGACAGTTCTTCCTTACGCAGAAATTCCAGTTCCTAAATGTAGAAGGAATGAGGTAAACACACAGTCACCATTAGAACACCACGGGGGCAATCGTCGCAGCAAAGTCCACCAATGGATGCTAAAGTTAGTGGGCGAAAGTTTGAGGAGAAATAGGATATTTGCATAGTTTTAAGAATCTCTCCAAGATGTTTATTACTTACAAAGGAAATAGTAACTTTTCAGTGGGGGAACCTGGCAGACACCACCTTTCCCAGGGGAATCAAGTCAAAACACTCTGGCTTCCTGCGCCCCACAAGACATGCCAGAAAACGCACGGCACTTCTGCAGTTTTCTCGCCAAAGATACGTAACCTCAACCGAGTCGTGATAAAATAACAGACACTCCACCTGAGAGACACTTGACAGACCCCTGACCTTCAGAAGTGTGAAGGTCACGAGGAGACAAAGTGCAGTGGGGTCCTTTGTAGGACCTGGAGCAGGGGTTGGACTTGTGAGGAAACTGGTGAAATCGGACCCCAGCCAGCAGTGTAGCTGACCGTACTCTCCCCGTGTTAATCCCTGCTCTGGAGCGCTGCGGTTTGCCTGTGCAGGACGCCGGCACGGGGAGCTGGGCACAAGGTACACCGGAGCTCTGGACTCTTTCTCAACTTTTCTCTAAGTCTAAAATTATCTCAAAATGAAAAGTATAAAAGAATAGTGTCCACGGATTAAAAAATGCACATAAAAGCCGAAAAGTAACAGTCCTCGGCATCACTCAGTTTCCCCGAGGGAACTGCTGTTAATAGCTTCTGAATTTTGGTGCTCCTGGAAGGAAGAAGTCCCGTGGACACCCTTGTCCTCCAGGCCTGGATCGGCACCAGTAGATGTGGCATCGGCTCCCTGACGCCTGGGGCATTTCTCCTCCCCGTCTGCTCCCCAAATTAGGAGTCCCAAACACAGGGAGCCGCTTCTCAGAGAGGCGGCGTCCTGGATGTGCCCTTCCAGCTGGCGCCCTCGAGGGCGCTGCTTCTCGTCTGGAGCCTCTGTTTCCACATCTGTAAAATGGGGTGGAAGGCACCTCCCTCACAGTGTCGAGGAGAGAACTGGGTGTATTGACATGCGTGAACTGATTGGAAGATGGTTTGTACATAGAAAGCTCTCAGAGACTGTTGGTTACTAAAGATACATTCTCTGTGTTAATCTGTGGTTCTTGTTTGTGAAGAGAGAACACTGAATGTGAACGTGGAGATGAGAAGTGGCTCTGCTGTGGCATCCACAAATAAAATGATATCACCGCAAATTAACTCCCCCTCCCTGCGACACTGCTACTTCCCGTTGTCGTAGAGCCAGCTTGACTTTTGGGTCAGCCCCTTAGAAGAGGAATCGAAGAGAGTCTATAGGTGTTCTGTAACCTCATGCTGAGAGCAAGCAGGACCCTGCCATGTCCTCCTCCTGCCTCTTGTCCGTAGAAAAGCTTTAGCCTCCTAGGACTTCCCTGAGTTCCAAAGAGAAAATTTAATCAGAGAAGTGAGAGAATGTGAAACAAAGGAAAACTGGCGCGAAATTAATGACCTTTGGTTCCTCGTCAAGGGCTATAGTTACTATTCTGAGCCATACTGAAACCGCACCAGGAGGAAGAAGTTAACTGTCTGCTGCCCGCAAGCATGTAGACCCCAGACCAGCTGGAACCAGAGGGTGATGGTGCCGACTCCCGACGACCTCACCACCAGCCAGTCAGAAGAATACCCATGAGCCGACCAGGCACCCTACAATCCTCAGCCCTGATGTCGCCCTTAAACCAGCCCCACCCAGAAGCCTTCGGGGAGTTCCAGCCCTTTGCGAACTAGCCGTCCGGACTCCTTGCCTGGCACCTGCAATAAACGCTCCCCTTTCCTTCACCACAACCCGGGGTCAGTAGTCTGGCTTTCCTGCACGCGGGCGAGGGGACCCAAGTTTGACTCAGTCACGATGTTTCTGTGTCCCTTAAACTCCTGTTGTATCCTCACTCCTGGAAACATGAAAGCCCCCTTCTCCCCTTGTTTGGAGCCAGCCTGTGACTGTAACTGTGAACTGACACATTTTCGATGATCTACCAGCTGGTGGTGATCACACAGAACCACAAGGCGCTGGCGTTTGTGACGTGATGTACTTTCCCAAACCGTGTCCGTGTTCCGTTTGGTTTTCGTCCTCGCCTGGACCCAACGTGCTTTCCTCAGAGAAAATGACGGAGGTAGGAATCTGCTGGGAGCGGCTTCCGATCCTGGCCACCGTGCAGGTGCTGGTGGCTGGCTGTCCCAACCAGGGTCCCCGGCACGCAGCGTTGCTGAGCCTCGTCCCCGTGTGTCACCAGGCTTGCGCGCTTGGCCACTGGGGGCTGGCTAAGATTTCTGGTCAGGTTTTGTCGACTCTGTCATGCATTTTCTCCTCCTCAGTTTCAGCACAGAATCTGTAAATCATCAACAGGGAGGGACCGGTAAGAGGAAGAGAGGAAGGAAGGGCAACTCCCCCATAAAGGCCATTCCCAGAGCAGCGGCAATAACAGCTGGGGGAGAACACGTCGCTCAGTTTTGAGATAAGATCGTAGGCACAGAGCCCCCTTTTCGTGCTCAGGGGCGACTTGGAGGAGAACGTGGGTTTGGGGAGGAGAGGGGTGTGGGGTCCTGGGAAGCAAAGGCAGAGAGAGGCAGGCCCCTCCTGGGGCACCGGTTCTGCCCTGAGAGGTGGGCAGTTGCAGATTTTACAAACCCTGAAATTCCAGCGTGGGAAGACCCGTCCGCCTCACAAAGCCCCCAGCGCGGCTCCCCAGCCTCCCGCCCAGGTCACCCACCTCCCCTTCTTGGCCCAGCGGGGAGGGACCCCGGGAGGGGCCTGGAGTCTCCGCACAGCAGGAAACGGTCCCTCAAGTGCGAAGGAATCAGAAACATCTGTGCCGCTTTTTTCCCCCTCTGTGATGCGTGTTTACAGTTCTGGGAAATGGACTTGGCCAAACCCACATGGGGTTTCATCAAATGACCGCTTAAGATACTTGGCGAGTGCGCAGAGCAGCTGGAGTCCGTCCGTCTCTCCCAAACGCCGGCTCTTGCAGAAGGTGAGTAGCGGGCCCAGCTGACCACGTGGCTTCTCCGGGTGGGCTCGCCCTTCTCCCGACAGCCGCCTTTGAGGCAGGACCCACACAGGTGTTTCTGGTCTTGAAACATGAAGAGGCCCCGCCCCTCCCTGCAGCGTGGCCGCCGCAGATTAAGGTCAAGAACAGGAAGCCCTGGGGCAGGAGTAGCCGGGCTGGGTGTCCGGGGACAGAGCCGGCGTCCACTGAGCCAGAGCCGTGGGGCCGGGAGGTCCCCACTGTCTGGTCATCAAGGGCCTTTCATTTTCTTTTCCAGTAGTTTGATGAAATGCCACAAAAGAGGGTTTCTGGAGGAGCCCCACAGTCTGAGGTCTCAGCTCGGCCCAAACAACCGGAAACCGTTCCAGGAACTGGAGCATCGGCACCTCGCTTGCTCTCGGCTTCTCGGGGGTGCAGGAACGTGCAGTCACCCTGGAGACGTGCGCTGGCTGCCGGCCTGGGAGGGGAGGGGAGGCCGACGGGAGCCTCCCGCCCGGTGGAGGCTGAGCCCGGGGTGGGGGGCAGGGCGCCCGGGGGGTTGGAGGGGTGAACTCGGGCTGCGTGTGCTCTTCACACCCAGACCCAGCCTGCGGAACCCTTCCTGGAGTGTCCGGCGCCCCGCGGCCTCTCCTCCACGCCCAGCTGCCCTGGGATGGGCGCTGGAGTTGCCCCCAGGGGTCGGGGGCTTCACGGGCGAGTCCGAAGACCCCGCGGGTCCCTCGTGCCGGAGCAGTCCTCTGAAGGCCACCTCTCGGGTTTGAGACCCCAGAGGAGCGGCAACGATGGGCCCCCACTTTCTGGGACATCTCCTGAGCCAGGAGAGCAGGCAGAGATGGAAGACCGTCCCTCCCGGTGGCCTAACGGCTCACGCTGACCACTGGCCCAAGCCCTGGGCCCAGCCGGGGCCACCCTGACCTGGCCACAGACAGCTCCCAGGAGCCAGATTTCCAGGCCCGGGTCACCGAGATGGACCCATTTTCCAGATGGAGGAGTCAAGATGCTTTGTCCCCGCAGCCCTTCTAAGCAGTGGGCGTCCAGCAGCGAGCAGACAAAATTCCAATTTAATCATGTGATCAGCTTATAGAAAAACATCTGAGAACACTCACAGTCATCCACGAAAAACTTTTTATCAGACTTAGAAAGGCATTTCCTTAACGGGATGAAGGGTCTCTTCAGAAAGCCTTCAGCAAATATAACACTAAAGGGTGAAACAGAAAGTATTCCCCTTAAGAACAGGATTGGTAAGTATGCCTCCAACTGCACTTCTTGCTACATTCAGAGAGAGGTAGGCAGTCATATCATCTGTGGAAGAGACACACACACACCCAGGAAGAGACAGAGACAGAGACAGAGAGAGACAGAGGAAGATGGAGAAGAAGACAATGGCTAAGGATTGGAAAGGAAAGAAGAAAAAATAGATTATTCACAAATGGTATTATTATATTACAGAAATTAGGAAAAATGAACAAAAAGAAAAAGAATAATAAAGATAAGAAATAAAAGAGGACAAAGATAGAAAATCCAAAAGAATTTGCACATACTTTAGACATATCAAGATGCAGCAAGTGTGTCGGATGTGAACCCAACACACAAAATCACCTGCATTTCTATATCTCAGATAAAACATTTTAAAAATGTAAAAATCTAACAAAACGTGAACCGGGCAATTGAGGAGAGAATCATACACTTTACCGAGGCATTAATAAAGACCTAACTCCAGGACAGGTTGCCACGCAGACGGAGGGCAGGACTCGTGCTGTGAGGAAGCGGGGGCCTCCCACCGGGTCTGTGAATCCAGCGCAATTCCAGTCAGCTTCCAGCGGGTTTGCTGTGGACCCTGGTGAGATGATTTTAAAATTCACGTGGATGGGCAGAGGAATACGAGTTGCAGAGATGAACCAGAAGCAGAAGACCACGGCGGGGACCTTCCCCACCGATATTGAGAGCTGTTGCTGAGGGGCCGGGTGGCTTTGGTGCAGGGATAGACCAGCCCACGCTGGGGACCATGTGGCTGGACTCCCATGTGAATGTCGTAGGGAAGTTAGTCATTGCAAGAAAAAAAGGCTGCACTCCTCCCTCACCCCACACGTAGAGAGATCCTAGTGCCCCCGTAGCCCTAACTGTTAACAACAAATTAGAAGATGGGGCAGGAGGTTATCCGTAAGCCCTGAAGGTACGGAGGGATTCCTTAAACAACTCAGAAAAGGCACAGACAGCAAAGAAAATTCTGATGTATTCAACCACGTTCAGATGAAGGACATCTTCTCATCCCAGAGAGTAAAGAGGCCGCGAAGCAGGAAGGAGGTATCCGTTCCGCCCTTCACCAAGTGTTAATACTCAGGATACGTGAAGACCCCCAATGTTCGATAAGGAAACCACAAACGACCCAATAATTGTAAGATGTTCAACCTTGTTAGTGATCAGGTGAGTGGAAATTAAAAGTATAATTGACATCATTTCACACCAACCGTTTGGCAGAATTTACAGGTCAGGCAACACCAAGAGTTGGCGAGAACGGACACCGAGAGGAGCCCGCTTTCTCATCGACAGCAGGCGAGGAGGAGATCACGAAGTCCTGCAGAGAACAGCTACTGCCGCGTGGTCAAGTCAGGCCCGCAGACGTGCGTCCCAGCAGGCTCACCACCGGGCGGCCCGCAGTGCCTGTGTGCCGTGCGTCACTGCTGCGGTGGGGGGTCCGGACCAGGGGGCTTCGACGGCGGCAGAATGGACAAACCGATGCGGCCTGTGGTCGCCAACGAACGTCTGTGAAAATACAGGGGAGGCTCCAGTGCAAAGTGAGTGAAGGCAGCAGGTCGCAGAGTGGAGTGTGGCCCCATTCACAGAGGCCAACGCCGGGCAGGACCGAGCAGCGTCTTCTCCGGGCTTGTTGGTAGAAACACACCCTCCAGGTGGTGATTAGTTTTGAGGAGGAGAGAGGCGGTGATCAGGGCGAGTCCCTTAAGCTGTGCACACGCGCTTTTGTACGCTGTCCTGTCACCTCGCTTTATCTCATAATTCTAAAACCAAACCAGAACAGAACAGACCACGAGCCTGTGGCCAGGGCCGCTTGCACGGCTCATTGGGCCCTTCAGTCAGCCTTCCTTTGCCCCTGCCCAGCTGGTTTATCCCCACGGCTCTGAAAACTCACCTCGTGGCCGCAGAAAAGACAATTTCTCTTCCCTTTTCAGTGAAGGCTCCTCTAGGGGCTGAGTGTCTACGGTCCCACCGCCGACGTCCAAGTCCACAGTACGTGACTCCGGCCACCCTGCCCTTCTGCTGCAACCTCACGAGTCTGTCACTGCCCCTCTGGAAACCCTGAGGCCGGGCCGGACGCCCTGCAGGACCCCTGAGAGGCACCCGAGGGCGGAGCTTCGCCTCCCACTGCCTGGGCCCACCTCCTGTCCCCTTCAGTGGAAAGACCCACTGCACGATGTGAGGGTCACACCCTTATTAACCCGTGAAACGTCCACACAGGACCACAGGACTGCCCCATCAGCATGGGCTGCTGTTACCCTGTGTCTGACTGGTGGGCACTGACCAGTGGAGACCATGGCAAGGCGGGGGCTACTTCCTTTGTTGGCCTGAGGGTCCTCTTCTCTCCGGGCTGCTCAAGGCTACATCAGGGCTTTCAAGCAGCCGAGTCACACAGCTGTCTCCTGATGAGCTTGTGGTCCACTGACACTCTCAGATCTTCTTCACAAGCTGTCAGGCTGGGTCTTTCTGCTCCTTGTGTGCAGTGAGTGGGCCCGAGAGCGTGACGGCGGACTTCTCCCACCACCTTCCATCTTGTAACTTGGGCCCTTTCTCCAGGGTGGTGAGGGCCTCTTGGACCTTCACTTCATCCTGCAGTACATTAGCTCTCCCTCCCAGCTTCCTGTCATTTGCACGTTTGATCAGCACGCAGTGCTTCCCTCCAGGGAACCGGAATGCAGGGGGGCTAATAGCAGGGCACTGGGGGGGCGACCCAAGTGAGGACCAGGTTCATGTCCACCAGGTGGGGTGGGGGGGATGCAGAGGCCAGGCCGGGGTTGAGGGGCAGTGGGATTCAACAGAACCAGAGCATCAGAGAAGTGGGGGAGCAGGGAGAGGAAGACCCTTGCTCCCGAGCATGCGGGGTTGGGGGTGCTCTCGGCCCCAGTCACTAACGCAACTGTCAGGTGGACAAGGAGGGTGGTCCCGGGATGGCGGACAGAGCAGGGGGCGGGGCATCCTGGAGCCCCTCCCACCACAGAACAGTCAGCCTCTGTCTCGAGAGGCCGGACAACCCGGAGGCCTGGACAAGAGCTGTTGTTTCTTTTGTGCCCAGGTGTGGCACTCCGGCCTGTCGCCTGTAGGGACCAGAAGTGGCGAAGGGCCCCAGGGCCACGGGAGAGGGGGTGAGGAGGCACCCCACACCCCACGAGTTCCTTGGGACACCGGCATGTCCTTGGTGCACAGGTGTGACGGGGGCACCCACAGGCCAGGAGGCCACGGGTGAGCCCCGCTGATGCCCACGAGGGCAGGGATGGCCTTGTGTGGGGACCCCCTATCCGTGTGCAGGGCCTGGGGTTTCCTCTCTTGCTGCTCTACTTCTGGAACAAATTCTGAAGGACCTCTGGGACACGGCCAAACTCTGGAAGCAACGCTGCATCTGGAAGGCTGGCCGGCCCGGAAGGAAGTTGCCCGGGACAGATGCACCGCTTTCAGTAGGGGAGGGTGGAAGGGCTGCAGGCTGATCCCAGAGCCCCGTGTGGGCTGAGGGTGGCCCTCAAAAGATGTCCACCGCCTCACCCCAGGATCTATGAACTTATTGGCTTGTTAGGAAAAGATTCTTTCAAATGTGATTGTGTCGAGTGTCGTAGGATGAGAGAATGCTAGCTTATCCGCCGGGCTGTAAACCCGAAGACAGGGTCCTTACAAGGGACAGGGGAAGAGAGACACAGCCACAGAGGAGACCCATGTGATGACGTGGCCACAAGCCCAGGGACACCTGGAGCCCCGGGAGCCGGAAGAGGTGGCAAGGACCCTCTCTGTGGCCTCAGGAGGGAGCGTGGCCCTAGGGCTCCCATGAGGCCCTCAGAGGACACGGGGGTCACCACGCACGTGCTGCTTCACAGACACAGCGGGAGACTCTCGGCCTCCGACATCCATCAGTGTCTATCAGGTGTTTAATATCAGCCTGTTCTGTGTCCAGAGCTGGGCGGCACTTGGACTTAATCACCACCGCCCAGCCGCTGGGCTCCCGAAACTCGCGACGTGGGGCCTGCACCATGGGGACCCCAGCCCCGCCAGGGGAGCCCTCTGCCCGTGGGGATCTTGGGCCCTCGCAGGGATGAAGCAGCCCCGGGGCGGCACCAGCCCCGTTTACTGGGAAATGTTAGGCCACTCGGCAGTGCCTCTGTGATTAAGTCTTCCCACTGGCGTTTCCTGTTTTTATTTTATTTTCTTAAATTCATTAAAAAATTTTTTTAAATTAAATTCTAAGGTAATTTAATTATGAAGTGGTTTAAATCCTCATTTCACATTTTTTATATAGTTGACTTACAATATTATATTAGTTTCAGCTGTACAACATAGTAGTTCAGTACTTTTATAGATTATACTCCGAAGCTATGATAAAATATTGGCTATATTCCCTGTGCTGTACATTATATCCCTGTAACTTTATTGTTTCATTCCTAGTGGTTTGTACCTCTAAATCCCCTTCACCTACCTTGCCCCTCCCCTACTCCTCTCGTCGCTGGTCACCACTAGTTTGTTCTCTGTGTCTGTGAGTCTATTTCCACTGTTATACTTGTTTGCTTTAATTTTTAGAGTCCACATAAGTGATAACATTTGTCTTTCTCAAGTCATAAAAGATAAACCATATGATAGAGAAAGAGTGTTTCCAGTTGTAAATAGTAACTCAGGTGAGAGAAAATGAAATGTTTTCAGTCAAAAATTGTAACTCAGGTAATAGGAAAGAAAACTTCCAGTTATAGATAATAATTCATAAGCTAGAGAAGAAGGTTTTGAGTCACAAATGAAGACTTATATTATAGAGAAAGAAAGGTTTCCAGTCATAAATAATCATTCAGGTGATACAGAAAGAAGGTTCCTAGTCAAAATAGAGAACTAAGGTGATAGAGCAAAGGTTTCTAGTCATAAATAAAACAGAAAAAGAAAGGTTTCCAATAATTAGTGATAGTTCAGGTGACAGAGGAAAAAGGTTTCACTCATAAATGATAACTCAGGTGAGAGACAAGGAAGGTTGCCAGGCCTGAATGATGTCAGGTGATAAAGAGACAAGGTACCAGTCATCAATTATGGAGAAAGAAGACTTTTCAGTCATAAATGATCAATCAGGAGAGAAAAAAACTTCAGTCATGAATGATAACTAGGCGATAGAGAAAGAAGGTTTCCAGTCATAAATGGTAACCAACATTATATAAAAAAAAAGGTTTCCATCACAAATGATAACTCGGATCACAGAAAAAGAAGACCGTCCATGGTCAATAAACCAGTGCACGCTTGGAAAAAAAAAAAAGAAGACCGTCCGTCACGGAGGTAACAGGGTCAAGAGAAGGAAATGTTCCAGCCTCATGTGATGACTCAGGTGATAGGACAGAAGACGTCCTGTCGTAAACGAGGGTTCGGGTGCCAGAGGAAGAAGGATAACAGTCACAAATGACAACTCAGGTGGCAAAACTGAAGGTGGTTGCTCTAAACTGGTAAAAAAGAAAAGTTTCCAAAAGGGAATGATAGCTCAGGTCATGGTGAAAGACGGTTTCCAGTCATAAGTGACAACACCGGGGGTAGAAAGAGATGACCTCCAGTCACAAATGCTAAATCAGGAGACAGATAAATACGGTCTCCAGCCCTAAGTGCTAACTACCGTGACACAGGGAGAAGTTTCTAGTCATAAATGGTCACTCAGGCAACGGAAAACCTTTCCAGTCATAAATCCCAAGTGGGGTGATGCAGAAAGAAGTTTCCTGATCATAAATCGTAACTCAGGTGGTCCAGACAGAAGACCGCTCGCCACAGAGGCACATCGAGCGACTGAGAAGGTAGTTTGCAGACACAGACAACCCAAGTGATACAGAAAGAAAGGATTCCCCTCAGAAGTGATGATTCTCTGAAAGAGAAAGGAACCTTCGCGTTGTGATGACGTCGGGGGATAGAGGAAGGTTTCCAGTCACAGAGGATGACGCAAGTGATAATGAAGAAGGTTTCCAGTCAGCAATAATGACTCAGGTGACAGGGGAAGAAACTGTCTTGTCATAAATTCTAACTGAGGTGACTGATAGAGGAGGAAGGTTTCCAATAACAAATGCGAACCCAGATTATAGACAAAGAAGCTTTCAGGAACAAAGGATAACTCACATTAGAGAAAAAGAAGGTTTCCAGTCAGAACAGATAAATCTGGAGATGATAGAGAATAAAGGCTTCCATCCGTGACAGCTCAGGTGAGAGAGAAAGAAGGTTCCAGTTCTGAATGATCTAAGGTGACAGAGAACAAAATATTTCCCGTCCTGAACAGTAACCAGATGGTCGAGGGAGGAAGTTTGAGTCGGAAATCAGAACTCAGGGGATGGAAAACCCACCTCCCCATCACAAAGGACACTTCAGCCCGAGGAGACGGGCTGCCACCACGTTGCCATGGTGACAGGAGCCGCCGCCCTGGGGCACCGCTGAGGGCGGGAACCGCGGCCTCCACAGAAGGGCCTCCAGAGCGGGCAGGCGGAGCCGCCATGTCAGCTTGCTCCTGGGCCTTTATGCGAGGTGTCACCTCCAAGCCGGGTGGAGGGGCTGCGGCCACAGCGCCCTCAGCTCAGCGCCTGGCTCCTCGGTGGCGTGACCTTGAGAATCGCCCTCGCCATCCCTGATCTCCGTCGCCTCGTCCTCCTGCCCGGGGAGTTCTGCTCCGTCCACCCCGTGTCCGTGGCCTCTCCTGCGGGGCGCCCCTCCCGGCTGAGGGGTCGGGCCGGAGCCCTTTGCGCCAGGCCGGGGGCTCAGGAGAGGCCTGGCCAGCGGGCGCCGTGTTCGGTGGGCTCACCGGCCGCCCCCCCCCCCCCCCCGCACAGGAACCTGCCCCTAGGGGGTGGGCCGCGCGGACCCACCCTGGCCCCAGGGCCCGGCCACTCGTGTGTCTCTCGGGCTTCTGGCCGCGGCCCGGAACGTGCCCACGACATCCTGCGCCCGGTGAGGCGCCCGGGGGAGGAGGCCAGAGAGCCTGAACAGGAGCGCGGGGCAAGCCTGGCCATCTCTGCTGACCGCTCTCGCCCCGCCCCGGGGCCCTGGCTGAACCCGGAGCCCCCGCTGTCCGTCCCGAGGAGCAGCGCTGACCCCTGGTGCCCAGAGGCGGTGGCGTCAGACATACCCGCATTCTGGGAGAGGCCCCGCCGCCGCCCCTCTCGGGGCTTCCCTCCCCCGCTGCCCCCGCGCTCCCATCTGGACACCTGGACGCTGGGCACTTCAGTAGCAACCCTGGAGCGTGGAGCACCCCCTCCCCTCTTCTGATCCCAGGGCCCACAGACACCACTTTCACCCGATTTCAGGGTCTCGAGGAGACCACAGAGCCAGGCCCCGGCCCCAGGGCCGCAGTCGCTCTAGTCCTGGATCTGACCGGAGCCAAGCACAGCCGACGGCCCAGGGGCGGAAACTCGGGTCCTCCCACCCCCAGCCCAGCCCTGACCCTGGGCCTCCCCGGGGCAGCCCCGTGCAGACCATGCACCTTCACCTCAAGGCGTAAAACAGGCTGAAAGTCAAGTGATCGTGTGAGCGATTTTAAAATAAAACTCAAAGCATTTGACAGTGAAAAGAGAATCAAAATGAGAAAATTTTGGAAAAACAATTTTAACACTTAAGAAGTTCTGTGACAAAAGGTAACGTGTTCTTTTAAAAGTGTATACGAAACACTAATATGAAATTTATTTTAGCATGAGGTGAAAGCAACAAACACGATATTCTGTGGGATACGTCAATTATTGGCCAATTTATTTTACACGTGTTAACATCAATCCGCATTTGGGCCGTGACTGACCGTGAAACGTCCCCGTAACGCCGGCCTGCACTGGGCACCAGGGAGGCTCGCCCCGCGTCAGCTTCTCCTCCCCGCAAGTGGAGCCTGGCTGCTCACTGAGAAGAGCACCTGCCCTGGAATTTTCTTCTCGATTTCTGTTAACAGAGGAACAGGTTTTTCTTATTCATCAGCCTCCAAATGTCCGCACTGAACAGAAAAAACTCACGGCAGGAGGAAACGCTGCCTTGCCTCGAGTGACGTGCGCTTTTCTTTTAATGCTATGATTACATTCTTATTTAAGGCAATGTGGTTTCTGCTTCGCTTCTATAAAGCTTACTTAATCATCTTTCCTAAACAAAATTTGTCAGCATTTTGGGCCCAGTCAACCGGAGCCAGGCTAGAGCAAGGACATCTAGACGGTTCTTTACAAAGAGACACAGAGCTCAGATGATCGTCTTTTAAAACAGAGAAAACGACAGGCTGTTTGTCTTCTAACAAGCGTTTAAAAGTACGTAGATATAACACGCTTCTTGAACAACACCGGCCTGTGGGTTTCTGGCCGGCAAGGCTCAGCCACGGGCTCGGAGATTCCCGGGGCGGCCGCTGCTGTGAGAGAAGCCTGTCGCCTCCTTGCTGTGTGCTCCCCGAGAACGCGGACGGGGATGTCAGGTCACACGCACGACGAGAGCTTCTTTCTGTCCTCAAACTGCTTGTCCACGGCCAGAGACAGGGCCTGGAGGAAGCCCTCGACGGTGATGGTGGGGGCCTGGAAAGACAGACAGCATTGTGAGTGTTCTCGTCCTCGGAGGGGCCACCGGCAGCACCCGCGCCCCTCACCCCAGGGCACAAGCACCTCCTAGGTGGCAGGGGGGGCCTGCACGTGAGCTCTCGACGTGCCAGCGAGGGGTAAGCAGACACACGGCCACCTCCTCCCACTGCCCCAGGAGCCCGTCGCTTTAGAAACGTGAAATGAGGCAGACACCCCAATGGTGGCAAGTGGGACTCTCAGCGAGGCCACACCCTGCTGGACAGAGCGGGCGGCGGTGGAACAGGGCCCGGAGGCGGAGCTCGGCCGGGGACTCACCTGGACATACAGAGCGTGAGCCAGAAAAGGGAGTTTTCTCAGGACACGGCCGCTGAGGCCCTCACTCTTCCTGTGAACATAACCACACTCGGGGCGTCAACTCCACACGGACCGCTGCATGTTTCAGGACTAGACCCTGCACGTCCCTCCCCCAGAGCCCCTCGAGGGGGGCCAGGACAGGGTCCTGACGCCACCCACGGCCTCACAAGGAGCACAGTGAGGTGGGCACACGGCTGGCAACAAGGGCTCCCCCAGGAACCGGGCTGGTTCACATCTTGGTGCATTTTTGCCCAAGTCTCTGAACTGCTCTCCTCTGCCCCACCTCAGCCACTTTAACTAAATCTCTCCAACAGGTAGTGACGCCACCCCCCAGGCCCCGCCAGCGCCACCAGCTGGTGTCTGCAGTGCAACCCACCTAAGGGCGCCCGCAGCCTCCCTGATTTCTCTCCAGTTTATGCAAATTCTAACTGTCCTTCAGGGCTCTGCTCCATTTCCCAGCTTCCCTTGATCACCAAGGCCATCTGAGAACTTGAAAGCGCTACCAGCCTGGGCCTTGAGCAGGCGTGCCCACGATTCTCGATGCTCACGTGTTACGTTTCCCTTGGTGCCCAGGTAGCTGGACCACTTTCCTTTATTTCCCAAAGCACCAAGCCTAGCGCCTTAATTGTTTACCTGTTTAACTGTTTGCTTGTCAAAGCAAAAGCCTCCATTTTATTTTCTTGCCAATTTGTAAAAGTTTCCCAGACGTTGCTTAAGAAATCAGTAATGCGTCAGAGAGCCTTAACCTGAGTGTCTTTCCAGACACGAGGGCAGAACTTTGCTCATGGTCCGCTGTCACGTCTAGGAGGTAGGAGGGCAGCTGCCTTCCACTCTCCTGTCCAGGAGCCCAGGGTCAGGGAGGCCGGGGGGCTTCGGGCGCGCATGCGATGCCTCGGGATCAAGCCCGTGCCGTCTGACCCCAAACTACAACCACGGCCGCCACAGGCGATTACGACGACCTCCCCACCAATCCCAAAGCAAACAGGCTTCTCTTGGTTACGAAGGCGAGGTCAGCGCTCACCGCGAAATCTCACTCAGGAGAAGGCTCAACTTGGACACGTTGTTCTCGATGAAGCCAATCATCTCCAGCTCGCGGAGGGTCAGCAGCTGCTGGCGAGGGTATACGATCTGACACTGTGGGGACACAGGCAGGGTCAGCAACAGGGACAGCACTCAGGCGGCAGGCACACTCCACGCCACATCTCAGAAAGGCCTGCACGGGCCCCAGGAAGCAGCTCTCTCACACAGCCCCTCTTCTTCTAACAAAGGCAAGAATACAGACAGCAAAACATGTCTCGGAAACCACAGCGCTCAGCCTCTTCTGCTCCTGTGGGCAAAACATGTCCTCAGCACGTGTCAGGTGGGGAGGAACTCAGAGGTGTTGAATCCAGCCCGATATTCAGTTTTAACCACGCGTCACATCCCACAATGGACAGAGTTGGGCCCTGGAGCCGGACTTGGCCGGCCTTTCAAGGAGGGTCTCTGTTCACTGTTTTAAAACCAAGACTCTCATTTGGTGGAATGTCAGACAGCCTCTAACTGACCATGGACCCGGGTCCTAGAGCTCACCTCCCAGACCACGTGTCTGCACGTGGGACGCTCCTTCCCAAGCACCCGCGCTAAACTGTCAGGCTGCCACGCTGCTGCTGCCACGCTGGCTGATTCAGAAGCCACGAGAGGAGAAAGGAGAGGTCTGGCTGCACGTTTGGGAGGGCGGGTGGGGGTCATAGGTAAAACTAAGCAACAGGGTCTGTGCTGGGTGTGTTCTGACCTTCCCACCTGACTGTGTGATACTCCCTCAGGCTCCCGCGGCTTCCGCGGACCCCCCAGGGACCTGAGCCGTCCAGCAGGCTCCCGACAGCGCAGGGCCACAGTCGCGCGCCGACAGCCTTCAGGGCCGGCCAAACCGCCGCCACGTCGGAATGTCTTCATTTCCCATAAACCGTCTAGGACACGACACCTGCTCCAGGCACTCGGCTCCCAGAAAACGTCCGAACGCCTGGCGAAAACTCAGGGCGGCCCCTGGACTCGCAGCACGGCGCGACGCGGCACCCTGGAAAGGCCCCCGGGGGCCTCCAGCAGGACCCGCCACCACGCAGGCCCCTAAACGGCGGCACCACGTCGAAGCTCCACGCCCCCCCACGCCCCCCCCATGGCGCGGGAAAGCAGGAGGGCCCGGGACAGTGCACCCGGGGCGGAGACCAGCTCCCGTTCCCGTCACAGAGGCCGGGTCACCCTTGTGAGGATGCTGGGGCCCCCACTCCGTGGTGCAGGCAGTGGTCCCATCCCCCTGCCAGTTACAAGGATGCCAGCCTGGCGATCGCTGTAGAAATCCCTATTTGTTGGCTGGCTTGGTTACCGCCCACGGGCACACGCGGGCCCTTAGATTGACTCGCGAGAGACAGACAGTGAACGTGAACACGCTCGCTGCCGCTGTGCTCGCGCTGACGGTAGAACCTGGGGCCGCGGACACTGCAGCCGACGACCTCCCTGTGAACTACGACCCCCAGTCCGGTGACCTCCCTGTGAACCACGACCACTACCGCTCTTCCTCTTTCAGGGGAGGAAATCGAGGCCCCGAGAGCAGGTCACTTGCAAAGGCCGTGAGATGCGGGACGGGCCCACACCCCTACTCACTCGGCACCTGCAGACGAGCAGATCAAGCCACCGTGATGACCAGCAGAACACTCGATCAGTGGCTGCGGTTCCGACTACTCGCTCAGCCTGCAGATACAACTGTAGCTTGCTTTCTTTTTTTTTTTGGCCTCACCACGTGGCCCGTGGGATTTTAGCTCCCCGACCGGGGATCGAACCCTCACCCCATGCAGTGGAAACACGGACCCTTAACCACTGGACCACCAGGAAGTCCCCAACAACTGAAACTTTCAATCTCAGGAGATGACTGATGTCAGGTTGAGAGACCTCATTCTATACTGGAACCAGATACATTCAGCTACCTCAGCGGGTTAAGAAAACGTAAGAAATCTACTGGGTAGAAGAGAGAGAGAAAAACCAAGGCACCCTCATCAGCTCTTCGAGGCAGGAGAGGTAGATTCTGAAGATGGCTGCTGCGGAGGGCGGCCCAATGTACTGCCTGATGTCAGCTCTGTCCACAAAGGCCACGTCAATCCTCTCCGTGATGTTGGACGTGGTCAGGATCACCACGTTGGAGTGCCTGCGGACAGAGAGGTGAGGACCGGTCACCCCATACTGTAGGGACTCGACCACACCTGACCCCGACACGAGGAGCATCAGGACAGACGGTCACCAAGGTCCCGGGCATTCAGCCAGCGCCCTTCAGCCGGCTACACTCCCCCTCCGCACACCTGCCCGCGAGGCCTTCCGAAGCCCTGCGCCTTGAGCTCCTGCCTGACCCCCAACTCCTGCCAGGTTCTCCTGGCTGCAACACAGCAGACCCTCCCCGGGCCGTGTGCCCCGGTCGCTCCCCTGCCTCCCGGAAAGCTGTCCCGGGCCCCTGCTTGACATCCCCCTGCCTTTCGCCCACGGCGAACCCCTCACCTCTGCGTGCGCCCGAGCCCCCAGCACCCACACTCCTGCGTGCCTGGGCACGGCCATACACAGGTACACAGCCCTCTGCAGGGTGAGCAGGGTGAGCCCGAGGCGGGGCGGGCACACGGGCCAGGAGGCTGGTGAGCCCAGGCTGCACGGAGGGCACACACACGCCGCTGGGACCCTCGTCCGGGGCTCGGGCTTTTCACAAACGGTCAGACCCGCACAGAGGCAGCGTGAGGTGAGTGGCGTGAGAGACAAACCAGAGCCCCAGTCTCCACTCCTCCCGGAGTGACGCGGGTGGTCCAGGGGCCCCATCTTCTGCCTTGAGCAGTGGGTGCGCAGCAAGGCCATCAGTGCAATGGGAACCGCGGGGAGTTGGGGTTTCTGGGCCGAACGAGGGCCGGGGACCGTGTGGACGTACAGGTCTTCGATGGAGACTCGCCCACCAGATCCGCGAGCAGGGTGGGAGTGCAGGCCCTCCCCCGCCCAGAGATGCCGGGGAGACGCCGGCAGCAGAAACGGAGAGGTCGGGAGAGCGGAGAGAGGTAGGGGCCCCGGCGGCTGAATGCCGCGGATGGTTCCACACTGAGCGCTGGGGTGGACGCGGGGGCAGTGGCAGGGGGAGAAACCAGACCGAAGAGTGGGGCGGTGGGGTGAGGGGGCAGAGACAAGAGGGTCTACACCTCACACGAAGTTCGCCTGCAGGACAAGCAAGGGACGTCTGCCGCTGACCCCAGGAGACAATGAGGATGTTCTCCGCCGTGAAGAACACTGAGACGGCAGGGTAAAGTCCGACACAGCGCGGTGCGGCTCACGGCACCCCACCCAGCAGACCCCCTCCTGAGCGCGGCACATGGAGGGCAACGGGGGAACCCCAAGGGGCTGGCGGGAGCCCGCACAGGGCAGACGGGGCTTCTCGTGAGTCAGGAGCCGCCCCCAGAGCTGGACCGGCTTTGGGCACACTGGCCACAGGCCTGAGGCGCAGGACTGGGCTGCGGACACACGAACCCCCAGCGAAGGGCGAGCAGCTGGCGCCCCACCTGCCCAGTGCCAGCCCTTCAACGGCCACCGACACCGGGTCCTGCTGGCACTGACTCAGACACCACATTTATGCTTCTCTGCAGGGCACACATCCTCCCCATGCCCGAGGTTTGTTTTGTATTTTTAATACTTTAATAAAGCAAAAAATACTTAATTTCTAAAACGTGCATTTAGCACAAGCTGCCTCAAATGTGGAGAAGACAGAGCCCACGCTCAATGTCAGATGCGTTCTTAGCTAGAAAAGCTGGGAGTAAGGCTGAGTGGTGTCCGTGCTTCTCAGGCAAGCCCGCTGGGCACAGCGTTACCTTTTGATCTGATCGATCTGGGTCAACACGGCGTTGACCACGCGGATGGCATCCGAAGGCTCGGCACCCGCCCTGCAGGCGTTGCGGGAAGCCGTTAGGCTCTCCACCTGTAGGGACGGAGCAACGGGGTGCTGTCAGCCGAGCAGACGCAGGTGTGGGCATGCGCACGTGCACCGTGAGCCTGATGAGAGGGGTGCCCAAGGGGCGAGGACTGCGGGACACGGAGCCCGCGGAGGCTGGACCCGTGCGGGGCCGGCGGCGCCCCAGCGATTTACGAGGCCGCTAGTCTTGAGCCTCGTGCGGTCACAGGTTTAAAGTCTGAACACACGTACCTCGTCAATCAGCACAAACACCAGAGCATCTTTGTCATCAATTAAGTCCTGAATCTTCTGGAACATCCTAGTTACCAGCTTGCCACTCTGGAAGCAAAACACTCTTTATTATCCACTTGCACTCATCAAGCTGCCTGGTGCGCACGTGTCCACTGTCCCCACCTGGCTTCGCTCTGACCCCAGGTGGCCGCACAAGCCCACCGTCTCCTGACGGCCCCTCGGAAAACTCCCTGAACCAGAGGAGCCAGTCTGCAGAGAACCCAGATGTCCTCCCTCCTGGCTTCGCGGGCCAGGGATGCATGGCTCAGGGGACTCGCACCTTGGCCCACCTGTCTTTCCTCCTTTCCCTTCCCGGTTGTCCTCATGACCAGGACAGCCTGGGTCTCGCGTGCAAACCGGCCCGGTGCACCCCTTATGGGCACTCCCTGTCCCCACTCACCACCCACCAGGGGGACCTCCTGACAGGTGCCTGCAGCAGAGCCTTTCAGAGGTGAGGGGCACCTGTGACATCCCCTGGTTGGAGTCCCTCAGTTCACAGGTGGTGAACGAGGCTCAAGCCCCCAGAGCACGCTCAGCTGAGGGGTGCCGCCCGTTAGAAGGCAGACACCTCCCTCCTAAGGTTACACTGAACTTCCTGTCCCACCCAGTCAGAGGTCTGGATGTGACGGGCAGAGGGTCCTCTCAGGCCTCACACTATTTCCAAGTTACCGCTGAGCTCTGGAAGTCTTCTCTGACCACAAAGTCAGCCCCTTGTTCACTTTCCCATTTCACCTCTTTCTCTCCTAAAGCTTTTGGAGGAGAAAGTTTGCCTAACCTACCGGACAGCTTCTCAACTGCATGGCTGACAATCCAGGGAACTGGAGTTAGTACTGACACTTACTTCTGAAAACCACTTAGAGAAGAGGCTGTGGCTGTTTATCTCAATTAACTGGCCATACCGGTACCTAAGACAGGAAAAAAAGAGTCACAGCGTTGTTACAGACCAGTCCGGCAGCCTCCTCTGCAGCAGCCACCTCCACCTCGTTAATGCACCATCTCTCAAACGCCCAGCAGGTTGAGAATGGCTACTTTGTTAAATCATTACAGCCACTGACACGGGATTGGGCTACCTCGCAAGCTAAATACCAAAAATCATGAAAAATCTAACAAGGCGCATCAACGTCAATAGCTCTAGATGGAGCAAATTAAGTTTCTCGAACTGAACAGTACCTTCATTTGAATTAAAGCAAGATAAAATCCCTCTCATTTTAAATCTACTTATAATTTACGCTTCCATATTGGAAAAGCATTACCTGCAGTAACACAGCAGAGAAATCAAAACACGAGCATGACAAATGTTTTGGCCAGAGCGGAACATTTTGTCCTCGTTCCACAAAACCGTAAAGAATGTGACAATTTGTTTTCCGGCACAAAATCACTTCCTGCAAAGCTAGAGCCCTGGAAAGCTCAAAAGGGAACCTGAACACACACTGACTGAAGTCCAGCACTAACACCCCGTCCACCAAGGAGGTGGCAAGAGACTGGATGCACTTGGTTCTGACTAAAATCGAACAGGAAACAGGCCCGAGAAAAGCTAACTCCCAGGTCCTCTTCACAGTTTCTTTCAGGTCAAAAGTCCACAGAAGAAAAAGAATTACTTTTAAAAAGTATCATTAATTTTCCAGTTGAAAAGACCATTTACTAATTCTGTTTAACAAAATAGGAGAAGGGGGAGACAGACAACCTAATGATCCGGTTGACTATTAAACAAAATTAATTATAAAGCATTTTGATTATTAAGTGAAGTGGGCGAAAAAGACTTGCTAAGGCTTCTTTCTGCCAGAAAATTAGTACAGATTTCCAGATCTTTGTATTGGAAAAGTCCCATTTCTTGTAATAACACCTCCCCCTCTGGTGGCTTAGGAAACCGCCCTTAAGAGGTCTTCAAAACACAGATGCATTTCACTGTATAAAGCCCAAGGCCAAGTTACTAAACGTAAAAAAAAGGGTTAAAATAAAGCAATTTCCCTACTTATAAGACATTTTTGAAAACAAAATAGATTTCAAAGTAAATCTCACAGGGTTTCCTCTTCTAGTCATACTGGATCAACAGGGGTCATATTTACCTCCTGCCTTAACCAACTGGAAAACCAGGCAGAACAAATGAAACAATGCCTGTGACAGGCACTGGACAACAGCTCTGGAGGACTGTGACCCGAGAGGACGGCAACGGGGCGAGCGCGACCGCCCTGACTTCCTGCCTGGCGCACCTTCCAACAGTGACCGTGGGGGGCACCCAAGAAGAGTGGCCATCAGGCTGAGTCGAAGAGACAGAGGCCAGAGTTCAGGGAGCCTGAGGTGTCTGGAGGCTACAGAGCAGGGTTCCAGAGAGGAGGGGGATACACAGGAATAAAGCTCCAGAAACCATCACAGGGCCCTGGAGTCTTTCCTGGGTAGGTGGTGGTGTGTCTGAGTAGGGAAACCTCGGCGTTCATAGGCCGGGAGCGTTCAAGGCCCCAACAGCCAAGGTGCAGAGTACTCGCTGCTCATTCAGGGGCTCAACGGAGACCCGAGAAGGGCCCCACCTGAGGGTTAAGCCTAGATCACATCAAGACCCCTCTCGAACAAAGCTTAAAAAGAGACCTCAAAAGGATCACACCAAAGACAAGTACACAAACGCCTGCCAGAACAAAACCCAGCAGTCGTTAAACACAGAGCACAGAATCCAGACGCTTGAAATCATAACGTCCGCATTCAATCAAAAATTACCTGACACTCCAAGAAGCAGAAACATGCGTCCTGCAACCAGAGCCAGATGATAACGACAATGGACTTGGTAGACAGAGCATAAGACAGCTATCATACACTTACCCAAGGATCTACCGAGAACACAATGGGACGAGAAATACAAGTATAAAAGGAACCAAACATAATCTCCAAAGAAAAATACACCATCAGAAATGAAAATTCCACTGACAGATCGTACACTGCAGAACACTACCTAAAATGAAACACAGACAGAAAATTTTTAAAGCCTGAAAAACACATAAGAGCACATCAGTGGCCTGTGGGACAGTATCAGGCAGTGTAACGTGTAAACAAATGCAGAGAGCAGGCGATTGGTTGAAAAGATAACAGCCAGATATTCCCTAAATGTGATACAACTATAAACCCCAAAACTGACAAAACTCAAGGAAGACACACCCAGCGCTAGGCTTGGACAGCCCTCCCAGCAAGCGACAGAACAGCAGACAGACGATCAGCACGGACACCAAGCATCCTGGGCTAACATACATGCAACAGTCGACCCAACAAGAACAGAAACACGTTCTGCGTGCACGTGGGGGGGCGGTCACCAGGAGAGACCACGTGCTGGTCATAAAGCAAGTCTCAACACGTTTAAAAAGCCTGGAATCATAACTCAAGACAACGCTGAGTACAGAGGAAGTCATTAATCTACATTGAAAGACAGAGACCTACTCTTCACGTAAAATGATTTAAAAATAAAAACAGTTTCCGTTGTTATAACTGAAAACCCAGCAAACCCACTTCTGTGGCTCTCCTCCCTCAAATTACCGAAGTTACCTGCTTGAGAGTCTGATGGTCAATTTCTGCGCTAAAGCTTTACACAGGGATGTTTTTCCAGTTCCTGGAGGACCTGTAACAAAATGCAAGCAAATATGTTTTTAAGTTAGTGCTGTAAGAAATTTCTTAAACGACAGTAGTTGCGTTATCCACAGGATATAAGATAACGAACAGGCTTCAATGCTACGAACGTTATTACCACAAGTACCGCTTATGAACTTACAAAGAAATCTCCTAGCGGTGTAAATGCTACAAGACATCACCAAGTATGCCTCCTGGCCCACAGTCCGCTCCACGTTCCTTTGTCCACATCTTCACTGACATCCTCCTCATACCCACACATCCTCTACGAACTCCACCTTTCAAAAGTCAAACACACCTTTCCTGGTAGCCGTCAGGACCCTTCTGAAGGCACTGACGTTTGCTCTTTCTGAAGCCCACGGAACCACCATCTTCCACTCCAGGTACCTGGACGTGGGCCCGAACCCCACGCTACACAGGGAGAGCCGTAAGGCGAGGGCTGGTGCCCTGAGCGTGTGTCACTTAGCACAGCGTTTTGCAGGAACTCTGAGGTAACTGATGTGGAAGCATGAACCCATCCAACAGAAAATGCTGACACGTTCAACTCTGATTTTCTGCATTTTCCATAGTCTAAGAGTAAACACACAAGCAATTCTAAATGCAAGTAACGTACTGCACTAATTAAAACGCCTCTGGATCGCCTACACTGAGCCTGGCATTAAGCCAATCTGCCAGAATATATGCTGTTTAAGGAACTTTGTTTTCTTAAAGTCGTATACGAGCCTACAATCTTTACTGTATAAAGAGACTAACCAGCCTTTTAATTATAGCTCCTACTTCACTATAACTAGGGTTTTCTCTCGATGTTTTTCTCTCCAGGGACATTAAGAAAGGAAACCCAGTACTCTCCTCCAAGAACTAGGCAGAGTCCTGTAGAGTGTGGCTTTTGCAGTTTACTAGCCATCAAGGGACGCTCCAAGGACACTATGAAGAAATACGAGGCAACTGCTATCCTAAGGAGTCCACGATCAATCGGAAAATAAGGCAGTTACGTGCAAAGTTTAATAACAGTATAAAAAGTCACAAGGCGTAATCAGGTGGCTGCCAAATGAAGGGTCAAGTGACCAAAGCCCAGACAGTGTGAGCCCGACTGGCTTCACAGAGGAGGATGTTCTAGGACAACTCTGCCCCCCTAGAAAAGAGGAGCTGCAACTCCTCGCAGAAGGACAAAGCCACAAGCAAAAGCCTGATTTCGCACAGTTGATCTCGTCACACAAACAAGAGCTGTGATGCTCTACCGTGAAGCAGGACCACCCGGTTCCAGGTGATGAGGGTGCTGTCGACATTCTTGTCTGAAAACAGTAAAGTTGTCATCACGTAGTCAAGGAGCTGCGTGGAGAAAGGGAAAGTACAGGTGAAGTCCCCAGCAAGGCAAAGGTTCCGCTGAACGTGCCCTAAGCGAGTAGAGCGACGGGAGTCTTCAGAGACCGCCACGGCCAGACACCTGCCACACACCTACAGGCTTTCAACTCGGACGGTAACTTGAGACATGAGAGGACAAGCGCTGGCGGTTACTGTTTTAAGGATAAACGGTGAACACGAAGATCACTTTTATTTAAAATGCCAACGACACACAAAACTACGGAGGGACACGCCAAGTAAGAGTGAGCTCCTTCCTCTGGGACACAGCAGTGGACCAGCACACGGCACATTCACTGAAAGAACAGCCAGGGCTCTGCGGTCCACTGTGGCTGCCTGGAGGAGCCTGGGGCGATGAGGGGCGGTGGGGACAGACCCCTAGTGTCCCCCCAGTGTGCAGGACTCTTCCCCTTGAAGGCGGTTCAGACCTGCCCACCTGCTCGGTCTGCCCCTCAGCACTGCCTCCTCAGCCCACGGGAGTGACCATGTGCACGTGCTTGGTCACACCGAGCGTGTGACCCAGTGCAAGTGGTCTTCACCCTCCCAGCGCTCCCCCTCCTCCCAAGGGGAGCTCCCCGGAGGGCAGCTCCACTCAGGAGCAATCCCACAGGACAGAAATCTAGGACATGGGCTGCTGGTAGGCAGTGTTCACAAAGCCCATCTGAGCTAAGGAGTGCTAGAGAGCGACACAGTAACGATTCTACTTCAAATAATGGGGTCTTTTGGGAAAAACGCACAACTCACGTGAGATTTGATTTCCACATCATACACCAGGCTGTCCCAAAGCCCATGGAATTCAGCTGAGAGAATAAAACAAAAATCTAATTTTAGGAAAGGAAACCTTGCACCTACTGGTTAGGTCTGCCCTGAGCCACTGATGCCCTCCGCTGCTCCACAAGCGGTAAGCTAAAATCCTGGTGACAGGGAAGCTAAACTTTTAAAATTGTTCTTAAAATTAAAGATGCTGAATAAGTGGCAGTCGCACGTGGCTTTGGATAAATAATTAACCTCTTTGTCGTATTATTCTGCACACCTGTCTTTGTGGACCTATACTCGGACACAAGCACAGACCCTGAACCCACCACTCTCCCCACAAGCCGACATTCCAGCAGGGCTGAGCGGCGGGTCTATTCCAGTCGTTAGGACATCAAGCCTAACCCGGATTAGCAGCAGGATTCTGCTAGACCCCATCGGCAAAGTTCACGGGGGAGCATCGAGAAGGCAGGAGAAAGCAGTGGTCCAGCAAGACTGACCAACTGGGCAGGAAAGCAGAGCACCAGTGTAATTCTCAGTTAGCACTGTCTTTGACGGACCCATCCAAATAGGTTCATACTGGAAGTCTCTACCTTTCTCTGTCGTGATATACTTTCTATTTCATAACAGATACAACATTCTAAAATTCTACACAGTGGACAAAATCTCCTTGATAAGCCCAAGGCGTGTGCCATCCTCCGACCTCCCATTCTTGGCATGCCCTGCCTACTGTTACTGTCACGGGTACCTGCAGGCAGCACCCAATGGTTTGCCGCAATTATGTTTTCTGTCTCTTCCTCCAAATTTTCACTGCTGGGGCCATCTTCATTCAGCTGGAAGATGTGAAGTGCAATAGTGCACACGCTCAAATCTATGGGCTGCGACGAGAAGGAAACATCAAATAAATCTACACAACACACTCTCAGAACAGCAAGTGCACGTTCACGGGGCCGCTGAGAATTAGCGAGTTACCTGTGGACCTTTAGCCTTTAATTCCGTGTCAACAATGGACACAGACTGCACGTTTCTGGCCAGAAAAGGCTCGTCAAACTCAGTCCACGTGTAATCGCCAAACACAATGTTGTGTCTGGTGAGGAGCTTCCTAACACTCAGCTTTAGATCTTCTCTTTTTGCAGTGCTAGGGAAACAAACAAAACATGTAAATCAGATCTGAGTTAAAAACCAACATTTTAACAGTAAGTGATTAAAAAAAAAAAAAAGCAGTGAAGAGGGCAGGCGGGAGGGCCTGCCTGGGGAGCAGACCTGCGCGGACTCCTCGTGACCTGGGGAAGCCGCCCAAGGGCTCTGTGCCCCAGGTCCCCATCCGAAGAAGGGCCGACGGCAAGAGTCGGTGCCACTCTGGGCTCCTGGAGGTCAGTCACTACGCTGGAGCTGTGCTGGATAACGCGAGGCCCGACGTGAAGCCCGCAAAGCGCAGCCGCAGTGACACGGCTGTGATTAGCGGAGACTGGAAGCCCCACAGCTGCGGCGGCAGGCGACGAGGCCGTGAGCTGCGGTCCCCCTTCAGCCCCCTGCCCGCTGCTTCCCAGACCTCGCAGGCCCTTCGGCTGCCCCTAGAGCCTCCCCCCTCGCCGCCGCCCGCCGGGGCCCGTCACCCGCCACCGGCACCCCCGGCCCCTCCCCGCCCACCTAGGCCAGACAGGGTTCGCCGGGGATCGGGACTGCGGGCGAGGGTGCGGGGTCAGGGCCGTTTCCCCAGACTCGGAGCTCCTGCGACCGGCAGTTCCAGAGCCCGGCGTTCCCTGGCTCGGCCGGGGCCGGGCCGGAGTCCGCCTCGGGATCGGAGTCGGCTCCTGTCAAGGCGGGATCTGGTCGGGGTCAGGCTCGGCGGGGGGGCGGGTCGAGGTCGGGTGTTGTCAGGTCTGGGTTGCGCCGCGGTCGGCTCGGGGCCCGGCTCACCTGCCGCTCCGCTGGTGGACCTCCACATGGACGGTCGGCGCCTCGGCCACGCAGGGCAGCGCCTGCTTCAGGTCGCCCACGGCCTCGTCCATGGCGCCGCCGCCGAGAGCCGAGAGGACTGGACCGGACCGCGGCCGCCGCCGCCCCTCGCCCCGCGCCGCCGCCACCGCCGCAGCCTCAGCCCTCCGCCGCGCCCGCGCTTCGAACTTGCCGCGCGCAGCGTCCCGCCCCCTGACCCGGAAGCGCCGGCGCCGGCGGGCGGGTCACTTCCTGTCTCGGCGCCCGCTTCCGGCGCGATCCCTCAAGCTCCGCGGCGAGGCGGGCGGAGAACCGGGGCCGGGGCTCGGCGGCCACGGTGCGGCAGGGCTCGCTGCTGCCCTCGGCGCCGTCGCCATGGGCAAGAAGCACAAGAAGCATAAGGCCGAGTGGCGCTCGTCGTACGAGGGTGAGGCGGCGGACGCGCTTTGTGACGCCGGGAGGGCGGACGGGCGGGCGTTCGAGGCGGCGGGGATCCCGGGGACGAGAGCGGGGGTCCGGGGCCCGCCGGCGGGGGTCTCGGGGCCGCGCCTCTCAAGCGTCCATCTAGCTCTGGCCGCATCCTGGAGAGAAGCGCTGAGCACCTCTGTGGTTCTTCGTCCGTGTTTCCCGAGGTCTTCTCCCGCCTTTCCCGCCTGTGCCCTGGTCCGGCAGCCCCTGGTCCCGGTGTCAGGGACCCCGCACGGGGACTGCTGCAGGACAGGAAGGGGGTGACCACGGGCCGGGACCTGGGGGTAGAGGATGGTGCGCCTGGGCCCCAGGCGTGGTCTGGCTCCTCCCCCCTGACAGTGACCCAGAGATCTCCTTGCAGCCCCCCTGAGAATGTCTGTGGGCGAGAGGGAGGGAGCTCCCCACCTGTCTTTGCCCCCAGCAGCATCTTTCGCTGTTGGTTTTGGCATTCCCCTGCTGTCCACCTGAGCTCAGCCGATCCCCCCACCTTCCTGGGCCTCTGTGTCCTCCCGGTGACACCCGCCCCGGGCCCGCCGTGCTGCCGACAGGGCAGCAGTATGCGTCTCTGAGCGCCCTGAGCACACGGTGAGGGTCGCCTGCGTGTCCACAGACTATGCAGACAAGCCTTTGGAGAAGCCCCTGAAGCTGGTGCTCAAGGTTGGAGGAAGTGAAGTGACAGAGCTCTCAGGGTCCGGCCACGACTCCAGTTACTACGATGACAGGTCAGACCACGAGCGAGAGAGGCACAAGGAGAAGAAGAAGAAAAAAAAGAAAAAGTCGGAGAAGGAGAAGCACCTTGACGATGAAGAAAGAAGGAAGCGAAAGGTGAGCGAGGGCGGCCGAAACCCCTGGGGGGCAGGTGGAGCAAGGGCTTCCTGGCCTGCGGAAGCGGAAGCGAGTGTTCTGTTTCTCGGAGGGTGCGCCGTGCGGAGGTCGGTTGCTTCGGTTTTGGCTCTTTGCGCATCGTTTCTTGTCTGGCCCCTGGGGGGCGGGTCTTTGAAGGGTGGTGGCCTGGAGTAAGAAGGGGGTCTGGAAGAGGGCTTTTCTCTCTTAGCTTTCCCTGAGGAACGCGAGGTCTGTTAACAAGTGCTTCATTGCTCTCGCTGCCTTGACCCTGCCTCACAGGAAGAGAAGAAGCGGAAACGGGAAAAGGAACACTGTGACACAGAGGGAGAGGCGGACGACTTTGATCCGGGGAAGAAGGTGGAGGTGGAGCCGCCCCCCGACCGGCCTGTCCGAGCGTGCCGGACACAGCCAGGCAAGTGGCGGCGTTTTCAGAGACGTCCTGGAGCTTTGGAGCTTGTCGCTGTGAACTAGTGGTTGGCATCCGCCCTTCAACTCTTGGGAGAAGCATAGGAAGGAAGGAACAGCACTTTCTCTCCCAGGGCCTCACACAGAGTAGCTGGATGGACCTAAGGTTCTTGCCGTCCTCTCTGAACTTCTAGAGCAGGGCTTGGCCCACCACTGCTGGCCTTTTTTTTTTAAAGCCCAGGAGCTAATGAGAAGCTCATTGTGGACGGGAGGAGGCTAGTGTTGGCATCAGTCACTCAGGACATCATCCCCCCCTGGGAGCTATGCTGGCTCCAGCAGAGGAAGGCTTCTGGCGTGCTCGGGACGCTCTGATCTGTGTGTGGTCGCTTCCCTCAGAGGCCGTCAGGTAGTCGGGAGGTGCTGAACTGGAGGCAGGTTTGTTCTGCAGGGATTTCTTCCTTGGCTTGGGGTCTGGCCACCTTTGAGTTGCCGGGGTTGGGGGGGGGGAGGTACTGTATGGCAGTGTGGGGTTGCTGCTTCCTGGCAACACCCTCTCCTGCGGGAGTCATGGCTGTAGGGAACAGGTGGGACTCAGGGCCCTTGGGCCTGCTGTGGACAGAGGAGGTCAGGCACAGAGCCTCAGTGCCTCAGATGAGCGCACCTGAAGTTACTACGGTTACTAGTACTTGCTAGCTTAATCTGCCTAGCGGCCTGTTGGAGGTCATGCGTTCAGCCCCTGCCCCAGCGTACCTGAAAAACTCACGCTCAGACGATGCTCTCTTGGACCTGTCCTGATCACTCAAGAGCGTCACTCTTGGGACCCGCAGGTCTGCACTCGTGTTGCCCTTCAGCCCAGAAGTGAGCCATTTCCCCAAGGAGCTCTGGTTGCTTGGTGGAAAACAGCATTCAGAATGCCAGATCTGGGCGCTGGGTGTGGGCCTTGGGGGACAAAGCTAGGGAGGACCATTTAACACATACTCTTGCGGAAGGAAACCTGTACCGACATCTGCGTTCACGTTCCCTGAAAACCGCGTTTTTCACGCTGTGGGCCCAGAGACGTGGTTAACAATTGGAGTCCTCACAGGAACTCTCATTTTTATCCCCATTTTACAGATAAACAGAGGCGTGCCCAGAAGTTTAGGCCCGTAAACGATATCAAGTACAACGATATCGGTGCATCCAGGGTCAGCTTCTATGTCCAGAGCCTTCGTCTGCTGCTGCATACCTTGTGTGGAATGTCCCAGGCCCAGGAGTGATGGGGGCTGGAGACAGGGTGATGAGTGATGGCTCTACATCACTGTTTGAGAGGGGTGTTGGCAGTCTGAGGGGTTTAGGGGACCAATGCTGTGGGTGCCCTTTTTCACCCTGCTGAGCTTTGTGGGATCTGCTTATCTATTTTTTTTTTTTTTTTTTTTGCCATATGCGGGCCTCTCACTGTTGTGGCCTCTCCCGTTGCGGAGCGCTGGCTCAGCGGCTATGGCTCACGGGCCCAGCCGCTCCGCGGCATGTGGGATCTTCCCGGACCGGGGCACGAACCCGTGTCCCCTGCGTCGGCAGGCGGACTCTCAACCACTGCGCCACCAGGGAAGTCCCCTGCTTATCTTTATATCCAGTTCCCATTTGAACCCACAACATTGTAGAACGAGAAATAGATAAATAAGTATTACGAAATAGGAGTTTGTTTTCTGGTGAAGTGATACCAAAATCCTTTTGTTCAATTTTATTTTTTCACTTTTGAAATCGTCAGCTGAAAATGAGAGCACGCCTATTCAGCAACTACTAGAGCATTTCCTCCGCCAGCTCCAGAGGTAAAGAGCTTTTCTAAAGGGTTTGTGCCAGGGGACATCTGAGGTGTCTTCTGTCTCTGGTGTTCTTGCCTCACCCCTGTCACCTGTGAAGCAAGCACTTCACCTTCACTGGGTAACACTCATTCGGGGCGGTGGGGCACTGCCATGTGGGAGCAGAGCTGGGAGGGCTCGAGAACACCTCCTTCATCTCCTCTGAGTCTGCACCGGTTGTCAGACACCCTGATGTAGAGTCATGGCGGGAGCCGGGATGGTAGTTTTGTACTTTTCAGTGTATCCAAAATACCACAATTTTAAAGAGCATAAATTGTATTTGTTATTTTAAGAAACAGATCTTAAGATCTGGTTAATTGTGTCAAATTTTTAACTGTGAGGGGTTTTGTTTAGAAATTTAGATTTCAGGGTTTTTCCAGTTTAAATGAAGATGTTTGTGTTTTCAGAAAAGATCCTCATGGATTTTTTGCTTTTCCTGTCACGGATGCAATTGCTCCTGGATACTCGATGATAATAAAACACCCGATGGATTTTGGCACAATGAGAGACAAAATTGTAGCTAATGAATACAAGTCAGTCACGGAATTTAAGGTAAATTCATTTCAGCTCCTGAAGTAATTGTTAGGAGGCTCCATGTGTCTTCATGTCCAGTAGACACTTCGTACATCTTAGGTTGTTTCCAGTTCCAAGTTTTCGTGGGTGTTTCTACGTTGGGTTGACGTTTCGCCAGCATAGGGGTTGGTTGTACTTTTCTCAGTATTTCGGTCTAGAAGCTGGCCTGTATGTTAAGTGCTAGTAGACGTGTTTCTTTTTAAGTTACTGTTTTGGCATAAACGGACATGTTGGGTCAAGCGAGGATGTGTTCGTTTTGGCCTGGCCCCAGAATGGGTATTTTTAGAAACATAATTTTCCTTATCTTAAGAACCGGGAGTTTAAATTTTTTAGGATAACAAATCTTCATGTCTCCTGGCTACTCTGTTCCTAACTCCCTGTTTCTCAGCACTGGCTGTGAGAGGGAACAATTGCTTATTGGCTTTCAGATTCGGGGGAAGATCAAAACAAATGCTTGACAACATTGACAATAATGTCACTTAGAAAAAGGCATTAGGTTTCTTAGTTCTGTTAACTTTGGAAAAGCTTGGCTCTTCTGTTTGTATTTACTGGAGACCTTACTTACTGAAAGGGTTTGCTGACCTGCAGAAACAGCACAACAGACTAAAGGGAGGGTGGGAGAAAAGGAAAGTTTTCATAGGAAGGTCACGCACTACTCCTGTGGGCAATAATAATCCACGTCCTAGAGGCGACCTATCTACCTGCAGGCCCCTAATTTGGTCACTCACCCAGTGACAAAGCCAAGACGTGTCCTCCAGAGTGTTCTGAACCTGTCACAGTTGGGCCTTGTGACAGAGGGACTTTATGGCCTCAGTCCCAGCCCTGGGGACACCGGCCGTGACTGGTAAGGACTCCAGGTGGCACACGCTGCGTTAGCGGTCATCCATCCTGAGGTCTGACTCACCTGTGACAGGTGTATTCTAAGGAATTTGGCTAGGTGGTAAAATGCTGATATTTCCAAGCATTTACTTTTATTGTAAGTTTTTCACTAAGGCTCTTTATTTTAGAGGAAAATGTTTTTCTAATGGTACTAGAGTCACTGTCTGTAGACAGAATTTTAAATCCTATGGTAAAATCCCAGAGGTAGAGGACATGCCCACCTCTCAGTTAATCCCTCTGCTTTTGCTTAAAAGAACTGGTTGTTGGTTTTTGTTCCTATTAATGTCTGAGTTCCTTCCAAAGAGAGGGAATAGGGTGGGTCGGGAAGGAAGCAGAGGGAACCAGCATTTTACTCCTGTGAAATGTGTGTATCACGTTCAGAAAGAAGTTACACACTTTGGCAAGCTTCTCACTGGAATATTTTTCATACAAGTAAAGACTGATGAACAATTATGAAAATTTCTCAGAGTTTTTAAAAAGTACTCTTTAATTACTCAGCCATAAAAAAAGAATGAAATATTACCATTGGCAGCAACATGGATAAACCTAGAGACGATCATACTTAGTGAAGTGAGTCAGATAGAGACGAACGTTACACGACATCACTTGTGGAGTGTAAAAAATGTAACAATCCATGTACAAGACAGCGACAGACTCACAGGCATAGAAAACAAACTTACAGTTACCAAAGGGGACAGGCATGGGGGGGAGCATAAATTCGGACTTTGGGATTAACAGTTACAGACTATTATATATAAAAAACAGATAGGCAACAAGCATTTACTACATAGAACAGGGAACTATATGCTCAATATCTTAATAGTAGTCCGTAGTGGAAAATAACCTGTGAAAGTTCATATAAATTAACAAAGGTTACTCCTTGAATTAGAGAGCCAAATTGTTTTCCACTCTGTTTCAGCCACTTCCGGCCTCTTGATAGAAACCTCGACTCTCTGTTGTTATCTGTGGTGTTTCAAACTTGATGCATTCTTTTTTCTTTTCAGGCAGATTTCAAACTGATGTGTGATAATGCAATGACGTACAACAGACCAGAGACCGTGTACTACAAGTTAGCTAAGAAGATCCTCCACGCGGGCTTTAAGATGATGAGCAAAGTAAGGGACCCTCTAACAGCGAGCGAGGAGCCTCGGCTGTGAGCATCCTCCTCCACGATCCTTGTGCCTAAACAGAAGCTCACAGTGACTGGCATGCTTCCATCCATCCGCCCCTGGCCACGGCGTGGACCCTCTGCTCTAGGGTAGCCCCCCAGCCAGCCGCTCTCCCCACGCCCCTCTCCTGCAGGCGCTCTCTGCTCTCTGCTCCTGCCCCAGCTGCAGGGTCTCGCGTAGGGTTGGTGCAGAGTTCCAGATCTGTTGGTGTCGCTGGGTCACAGCCTGCGTTGCGGGCTTGTTTTACGTGCTTGCCTCTCTGAATCCAGACAGCCATCCCGGGCATCCCAGGTAGCTTCCCCGACCTCTCCCGTGAGCCAGGCTGCATGTATCACGCATCTAGGACCAGTGCCTTGGGCCTGACCAGCCCATAGGTGAGGTGCATCCCCACCGGCTCTGAGCACTCCCGGCCAATTGGCACGTCCTTTGGTGCCGCACCCCGTGGCAGCTTAGCTGTTAGGCCAGGTGAGGCTGTGGCCACCCATCCCATCCCATCGTCATGGTGCCTTGGCCGGAGGGAGAGGTAAAGTCCCTGCTGCTCTGTCCTTTCTGATTCTAGGAGCGGCTGTTAGCTTTGAAGCGCAGCATGTCGTTTATGCAGGACATGGATTTTTCTCAGCAGGCAGCTCTTTTGGGCAACGAAGACACAGCCGTCGAGGAGCCTGTTCCTGAAGTTGTGCCCGTACAAGTAGAAACTGCTAAGAAATCCAAAAGGCCGAGTAGAGAAGTCATCAGGTAAAGGACCGCCCACCGTGGGGGCCAGGGCTCTGTGGGGAGCAGGTGACGAGCTGGGCCTCGCGGGTCTGTGCAGCCTCTGTGGACAGGCTGCCTGCGTTGCTGGCGGGAGAGTTTGCTCTTTGGAAGCCGAGGGCCATGTTTGTAGCCCCCAGGCTTTCAAGGCAGCTGGGACAGGCCCTGGACCCTGTGTTCAGAGGGAGGCGACCCTTCTTCCCTGCCCACCTTGGGAATGAGGTGGCCGCGGTGGGTGCAGGGAGTGTCAGAAGACCCCGAACCCCGGGGTCAGTTGTGAGGGGTGCGGCTCTCTGTTCTGTGACCCACACTCTCCGCGTGCCAGTGCACAGTGACTTGTCCTGGAAGAGAGTCACTGTCACCCTGACGGACCCCCGCCGGCCGGCCGGCCACACGCACGCTCTGTTCCGGGTGTGGTTTGCCAGGCCCAGCCGTTCGGCTCTGCTGTGTCCACTGCTGACCAGTCGCTGCTATTCCCACACTCATGCTCTGTGTGAATATTTGTTGACCCCTCACTCCCAGGACATGCCCTCCTGCGTAGGACGCGCATTGGCGACCTGGGCTTGCCCGTTGCAGGCTCTGCGCGGGTGTGCTGCTTCGGGCAGACAGCTGCGAGAGGGCGGGCTCCCCGCGCCGGTCGCTGTGAACCTGGGCCTGAGCGAGGGCCTTCCACAGGCTCGAGAGCCCCAGGAGGGCTCACCCCAGCCCCACAGTTCCTTGCAGGGGCTCAGCGCCTCTGCTTCTAGAGCCTTCCACTGGGAGGGGGTGGGGGGCACCTCCCTCGGGCGCTGGCAGTCCGCTCTTCCTCTGCCTCTGCGGTCTTAGGCGCCCTGGGTCCCGGGGGGCTCTCCAGCCCAGGCTCACTGCCAGCGCCCCAGCCCCGCGTGGGATTGTCATTTTTTTACTGGCGCCTCGAGTGGCACTAACCCGTGAGGCCCCTGTTGCCGAGACACAAGAAACGTGGAGCATCTGCTTGGCTTGTACTTTGTCGTCTTAGCGGAAGCGTCGGAAGTAGAAGGAAGGGAGCTACAGTGCGCTCTGCGCTGCCCTGTGCCGCGCCCTGGCGTGGCGTGAGGGACGGACTGTGGGGATGAGGGGTGAGCGTGCCCACGTGCGGCCCGTTGACTCCTGCCTGTTTCTGCCTCATAGCTGCATGTTCGAGCCGGAAGGAAACGCCTGCAGCCTGACCGACAGCACCGCGGAGGAGCACGTCCTGGCCTTGGTGGAGCACGCGGCCGACGAGGCCCGGGACAGGATCAACCGGCTGGTCCCCGGTGGCAAGGTAGCACTCCCGAACGGGATGGCTGTGTTTCTGCCAGGACAGTGGCACGGCCGTCACGAGCAAGAGGTTAGCCGGTCATTACGAGCATGTGGTCGGAGTCCCGCTGGTGTCCCGGCGGCGCTGTTGTCACCGGAGGGGTCTGCTCCTCGTCCCCACTGGCCGAGGTAGCCTGCTGGCCGGTCTCCCGGAGGGCAGGGAGGGACTCCAAGGGCACCTCAAGGACAGGAGGGGTGTGGTTGTGTGCGGGCCGCCTGCCCGCAGGGGCACTAACCTCTGTCCCCGGGCCGAGGCCAAGCCGGCCAGGACTCTCCGCTGTAGGTGAATCCTTTCCCCTGTGTGCTCATGTGTCCGTGACCCAGGTGTGAGCCTGTGCAGAGGGCTGCTGGTCCTCACGAGGGGGCCCGCCCTCTTCTGAGCACCTTCTCTGTCACACACAAGGTGTCCTCCATCCATGCATCCAATAGAAATAGCGTGAATCACCCACGTGTGCGGCTTTAAACTTCCTAGTAGTCGTATTAGCAAGGACACAGATGAAATTAACCCTAGTGATTAGTTTGACGTGATACGTCTAAAATTTTATTTCAACGTGCAGTCTGTGTAAAGACGTATTACAGCTTTACTTTTTTTTTTTTGTACTAAGTCTGCGAAACATGCGTTGGAATTTACATTTTACATGAAGTTTGAAGTGGTAACAATTTGGATGTGCCAGGTTATATGAAATATGTTACATTTTACGCCACGTGTTTCTTTTTCTTTCCAATGTGCCTTCTAGAAAGTTTGAAGTTGCCCGTGTGGCTCACGTGATAGTTCTTTCTGTTGAGCTCGCTTGTCTGCACTCCTGTGGCCTTTCAGCCCTGGAGTCAGCATTTCTCCGAGGAGCCCTGGTTCCCTAGCGGAGAGCGGCATCCCAGACCTAGACCTGAGTCCTGGTGGACAAAGCTAGGAAGGCCCCGTCCGTCCGTACAGCCTGTACTGACGTCTGTGTTTACGTTCACTGAACACCGAGTTTTCACACGGAAACGTCCAATTCCGTCCAACACCAGTGGGTCTGCTTTGCTTTTCCCCCTTACAGTTTCGCAGTTCCACCGTGAGAAACCCGACTTACGTCGCTTCTCCGTCCCCCTCAACCCCGTGCCCTACTCACCCTGCTCGGATGCTGGGCCCCTCGCACACACGGACCCACGCGGCAGCCTCCCCTTCCTGGGCCCTCCCGACAGCCTGTGCTGGGGCCGCTCTTGCGCGCAGGCTGGTTTTCAAACGGAGATGAGTTCCCACGGGTGTCAGAGGTGGATCTCTGGTCTCCTTGACCAGGCCCCGACCCAGCTCGCTGTGCTCGGGCCTCTGACTGCTGGAGAAGGCTGTTTCTAGGGTTCGCTCTCTCTCTTCAAAGCTCCTGTTTGGAGCCCGTCCCAGAAGTTCTTCGATCGCACACGTGTGCACGTGGCCTCTGTTCACAGGGAAACGAGTAACTTCGTGGCCTTTTAGGATTCAGGCTGCCCTCGGAGGCCTCTGTTCTGTTGGTGCCTCGGTGGAGCCCTGGGCCAGGGGGCCGGGGCCATCCGGAGAGCGGGCGCTTAGGCGTGCTTCCTTGCAGATGGGCTACCTGAAGAAGAACGGGGACGGGAGCCTGCTCTACAGCGTGGTCAACACGGCCGAGCCGGACGCAGACGGTGGGCGGCTCACACGCGCTCCCCTCACCTCTGTCCCGTTCGGTGACCTTGCATCTCATGGCCTGCCCGAGATGCCCCTTTTCCCTGGTCACAACGCTGTGGTGAAGTGTAGATAAAGGCGTGTCCAGTCTCCCACACAGCGGGACGCAAATGTGGTCAGTGGACCGCGGGCGGCCATCCAGTGGGGCCAGACATGCTGGTCAGACCTTTCGGACCAAGGGCCCCAAGCCCCAAGCGCTTGGGGTCGCGCTCCCCAAAGCTGCAGCAATGCCCTGGGGGCTGGGTTTGCCTCACAGCGCAGCTGAGGCTTCTCTGTTGGAACCGGGGCACGGGGCTCTGCCCGCCCTCGAGGCTAGAACGAGGCAGGCATTTGCCCCACACAACCTGCTTGGCAAGTTGCATTAGGGAAGCTTTCGAAGGAGGCATGAGCTTCCTTGAAGGGAGGGTCCATCCAACCTGTACGGCCACGGCTGTGGTCTTTAAAGTACTTTTACACTTCTCCATCTTCTGGAAAAGTATTTCAAAGGCTTGTCACACACACACAGCAGGTGAAACACTCCCCTTGTTCTCACCTGCGTGGATGTGGGATGGCTCTCACGGCCCAGTGTGCCCCTCGGTGCTTCCCCGCCACCGCCAAGATGAGCAGGGTCACTCAGTGTCCTCTGATGGATGAGGGGGACAAGCGTTGGCCACTGCTTTTGACCTTCAGTTGGAGTGAATCATAACGTTCTCGTTAGAAGAGAACAGGCGAGCTGGTCAACACTTAGCAAGAGAACGTGAGATTGAGGTTCAGATTGGGGATTTGAAGGGTCCTGCTCAGGTCACGTGAGTAACTTGAAGGGTGAATTCGGCGTAGGAATTGCCCTCAGGCTGCTCTGTCGCGCTTGTGACACGTGGCCCAAGGTCTCTCGGAGGTGGTGAGCGGTAGCTTGGGTTTGGGAAGGTTGCGTTGCCCTGTGGTGGGCAGCCCGCTGGCCTGTCGTCATGAGAGCTGGGGCACTAAGGTGAGATCCGGCCGTAGACGGGCACAGGGAGCCCCGGGCCCGCCCTCCTGCATGCCCTCATCACTGCCTGGGGCTGGGGGCTCCGGGTCACCTGCTCACGGCCCTGGTGCCCTTGCAGAGGAGGAGACGCACCCGGTGGACCTGAGCGCGCTGTCCAGCAAGCTGCTGCCCGGCTTCACCGCGCTGGGCTTCAGGGAGGAGCGGAGGAGCAGAGGTGAGCGCCCCAGGGGCCCCGGCTCACCGTGTGGGCGCCGCGTCGGCGCCTGGTTTGGAACCTCATCTTACAGGTCAGGTCCCGGGAAGTGCTGGGAATCGGGAGCCCACCGGGCAGGTGGGCAGGTGCCGCCTCTGCCGCTGGGGGGCGGGGCCTGCACTCGGCAGCCGCCTGCGTGTGCGGTTTACGTTTCCTCCAACAGGCTGTCACGCTTCATCCGTTGGAGGGGTCGCGAGGCTGCCTGCGGCGGGGACCCTGCGCGAAGGGCGGGAGGACGCGTGGGGCTCACGCTGGGCCCTCTGGCTTGTGCGGCTCCTGCGTGACCTCCCCGTCCTCGGAGGACGCGGCGTGGGCGCGGCGGCGGCGGCGCAGGGTCGCGGGGCGTGGCCCGCGTGTGCCCGCAGCCCTGACGCCGCCCCGCCCCGCCCCCCCAGTCACCTTCCTGTCCGGTGCCAGCACCGCCCTGTCCACGCACAACAACTCAGTGTTCGGCGACTTGAAGTGCGACGAGGTGGAGCTGCTGTACTCGGCCTACGGAGACGAGACGGGTGTGCAGTGCGCGCTGAGGTGGGCGGCGGCGCGGCCCTTGCGGGCAGGGCTGGGGGCCGTGCGCCGGCCGTCCCGCGGCAGCGGCAGCGGGGCCGGGTTGTTTCCAGTAGACCTCCGCGGCCACCGCGGGCGGCCCTGAAGCTCGGGTCACTCGCTTGGTCGGGATTTGGAGGTGATGACGGTCCGGGCCGGAGCCACGGGAGCCCGTGTGTGGGACGGCCGTGCGCCGTCAGGGAGAGCCGGGGTCGCGGCTGTCCTAAAGAGGGTCTCGTGGCTGCGTGACGGCTCCGGCCGCCAGAACAAAGCGGCTCGTACAGCACGCACTCACGGCCTCCAGGACTGGAGGCCGGAAGCCGAGGTGCAGGTGCGGGCAGGGCAGCTCCTCCCGCGGCCTCTCTCGCCGGTGTGCAGACAGCCGTCCCCCGCACCCTCCCCCGGCTTCCCTCTGCGCGTCTGTGTCCTGAGCTCCCTTCCTCTGGGGACACCAAGGTTAGGCGCCCCCCTAAAGACCTGATTTTAACTTAATCACCTTTAAAGGCCGCATCTCAAAATACAGTCACGTTCTGAGGTACGGGGGCTCAGGGCCTCAACGTGTGAGTTTTGGGAAAGCGGTTCAGCCCCAGCTGTGATTAAAATGTGATGTTAAAATTAGTGATAGCGTATTGTATTTCTGTAGGACTGTTTTCGTATTTTTTGTTTTCTGAGACGAAGTAAAAGTGGATCATTCTTTGAGATTTTTCGGGGTTTCCTATGGGGAAAGTAACGATTTTGCTAGTCTCTGAGAAATAGAGTCTTCCCATATCAGATCTTTGTTTTATTCCAAAGAGAATACGGAATATCTCTGAAGAGCACACAACAAGAAATCAGTTAGCCCCTGACACAGTAAATGAATACCTAACTCTGATTTTTGTGCGAAAAGAGAAGTGGAGGTAAAGAAGCGAGGAGGAAGCTGCAGGTGGGAGGCTCGTGTCCCGAGTGGTGGCCCTCTCCTCGGGCCACCACTCCGCTCTGGGGGCACCACTCCCCGTGGTTCAGACAGCAAGTGCAGCCGGCACGAGCTCGCCCCCGGCGAGCTCAATATATGACCTTCCACGAGCTCCTGGAAGGCCTACGGATCCCGGGCCGCCTGAACAGCCCGGGAAGCAGGCCGCGCCCTCCGCGGTGCCAGCGCCCCTTCTCCCCCGGGAGAGCTGCCGCTCGGCCCTGCTCCCCACCCCAAGGCTCCTGGTGGAGACCCTCCAGGCCCGCAGCCCTCCCCGCCCCACGTGAGGGCCTTTGCAGTCCGGGGCCCCTGCTGGGACTTGGCCTGGCTCTGCTGCTTGGCCTGTGGGTTCTGTTCCCGGCCTCCTTTCCAGATTTGCTGTTTCGTCTTGTTTTGGATTTTCAAGTATTCACACGGTCCAGAGATCAAAATGACACTCAGGGTGCACGTGGGGAGTCTTGCTCGCGTACCTGCCGCCCTGCTCCCCGGCGTGCAGCCCTCCGCAGCACTCTCTCCTCAGTCTCCCTGTGTTTCTAAATCCAAAGCGCGCAGAACGGAGTACGCTGCTTTTGTGAAAGCTGGCGTGAGCTGTATCGGGATGCGGATGCGTGTTCTTCGCTTCGCTCTTTAACTCTTCTGGGTCCCGGGCCGCTCTGATGCAGCCTGTTCTCCGCTCCCCAAACCGCTGCACCTGGAGGGCTGTAGCGCTCAGCGAGAGCCTGTCCTGTGGGGGGGGTGTCGGGGGGGCGTGGGCACGGAGGGCGGCTTCCAGCCTGTTCTCTCGCGGCCCCTCCCAGCCTGCAGGAGTTTGTGAAGGATGCCGGGAGCTACAGCAAGAAGCTGGTGGATGACCTCCTGGACCAGATCACGGGCGGGGACCACTCGCGGATGCTCTTCCAGCTGAGGCAGGTGGGTGCGCTGGGCCACTCCTGTGCCCGCCAGACTGGGCGCTAGGGGATGTGCTGTTTTCAGGTGGTCGGGGGCTGTTTCTCCCTCACTGCTACTATTTATTCTTTGTTTTTACTTTAGTCAGTTATCTTTCAGAGAAATTTACAGAGTTCCTCTCTGTCTGGCACGTATTCTCCATCAGTCTCTAGACCTACCATTCTTTCATCTGCTGTCACTTTTCTTCGTCCTGAAAACTTTCCTTTGAAGTTTCTTAAAGGACAGATTTGCTGGCTGCGAATTTACTCAGCTTTTTTTTTATCTGAAAAGTGTCTTCGTTTTCCTTCGTTTTTGAAAGTCACCTTCCCGGTGTGGAATTATAGGGTGACATTTTAGCCTCTACTTAAAATGGTCGCTTACTCGCTTTGTTTCTGAGGAAGTGTCTGCAGTCATTTTTATCTTTGTTTTCCATTTTTAATGTGTCTTTTTTGGGTCAAGATCAAGGATTGGCAAATTTTGGCCCATAAGCTAAAAATGTTTTTTACAGTTTTTGAAGATTTAAAAGAAAAAAAGAAGAACGTGCTACAGACCGTGCGTGACCGCAAAGCTTCAGATATTTGCTCTCCAGCCATTTGGAGAAAAAGTGCTGCCTGTTGCTCTGGACACTTGAAAATTATAGTTTCTATAACTGACGTACATCCGTTTACTTTTGGTGTTTTTTCGTGTGCTTTTCTTGTCTTTATTCTGCTTAACGTTTGGTGAGCTTCTTGGGCTTCTCGGTGTATAGTTTTCATCAAACTTGGAATATTTTCAGCCTTTATTTCTTCAGGTATCTTTTTTCTTTTTTGTGTGTGAAGTCTAGATTGTGCTTTTATTTCTTAATCATTTTTTTATCGAAGCATAGTTGATGTGCAATGTTACGTAAGTTTCAGGTATACGATATAGCGATTCACAGTTTTTAAAGTTTATATTCCATTTCTAGTTATTATGAAATATTGGCTCTATTCCCCGTGTCGCACAGTACATCCTTGCAGCCTATTTGTGCAGGGTAGTTTGTACCTCTTACTCCCCTATCTTGCCCCTCCCCCCTTCCCTCGCCCCACTGGTTACCACTAGTTTGTTCTCTGTATCTGTGAGTCTGCTTCTTTTTTGTTGTATTCACTGGTTGGTTGTGGTTTTTAGGTTACAAATATAAGTGATAACACACAGTATTTGTGTTTCTTTGACTTATCTCACGTAGCATAAAATTCTCCAAGTCTATCCATGTTATTGCCAGTCGCAAAATTTCATTCTATTTTATGGCTAGATCGTACTTCGTTGTATGTATATGTGTGTATGTGGGTGGGGGTATATGTGTATATATATATATATATATATATATATATATATATATATATATATATATAAATATACATATACACACATATGCACGCACCCACATACACCACATCTTTTTTATCCATTCATCTGTTGATGGACACTTAGGTTGCTTCCATGTCTTGGCAAACATAAATAATCTTCTGTGAACGTTGGAGTGCACGTATCTTTTCGAATTTGTATATATTTTGGATATATACCCAGAAGTGGAATTGCTGCATCACGTGGTAGTTCTGTTTTTAGTTTTTTTGAGAAATCTCCATACTGTTTTTCCATAGTGGCTGCACCGATGTACATTGCCACCAACAGTGTAGGAGGGTTCCCTTTTCTCCACGCCCTCTCCAGCATTTGTTATTTGATGACAGCCACTCTGACAGGTGTGAGGTGATCTCATTTTGGTTTTGATTTGCATTTCCCTGATGATTAGCGACGTTGAGCATCTTTTCATGTGCCTGTTGCCATCTGCAAGTCTTCTTTGGAGAAATGTCTGTTTAATTCCTCTGCCCATTTTTTAATTGGGTGGGCTGTTTTTCTGATGTTGAATTGTATGAGCTATTTATGTATTTGGGATATTAATCCCTATTGGTCATATCATTTGCAAATATTTTCTCCCATTCAGTAGGTTGTCTTTTTGTTTTGTTTATAGTTTCCTTTGCTGTGCAAAAGCTTTTAAGTTTAATTAGGTCTCATTTGTTTATTTTTCCTTTTATTTTCTTTCCTTTAGGAGACAGATCCAAAAACAAAAATATTGCTACGATTTATATCAATGTTCGGCTTATGTTTTTTTCTAGGAGTTTTATGGTTTCTGGTCTTACACTTAGGTCTTTAATCCATTTTGAGTTTATTTTTGTATATGGTGTTAGGGAGTGTTCTGATTTCATTCTTTTACATGTAGCTGTCCAGTTGTCCCAGCACCACTTGTTGCACAGACTGTCCTTTCTTGCATTGGAAGAAGTAATATGGTTAAAACGGCCATGCTATCCAAGGCAGTCCACAGATTCAGTGCAATCCCTATCAAAATACCAGTGGCATTTTTCACAAAACTGGAACAGATAATTTTAAAATTGATACGGAAACACGAAAGACCCCAAATAGCCAAAGCAATCTTGAGACAGAATAGCTGGAGGTATCATACTCCCAGACTTTAGACTGTACTACAAAGCTAGAGTAATCAAAACAGTGTGGTATTGGCACAAAAACAGACAGATCAGTGGAACAGAATAGAGAGCCCAGAAATAAACCCCCCCACTTATGGCCAATTTATGACAAAGAAGGCAAGAATAGTTTGATCAATTTTCTGAATGAACTGTGTTCAGAGTGGCATAATTTCAGATGTGCCATAGCACAAATAATATCCAATAATGAAATATATATGTCAGCAGAAGTTCATGTGAGGAAATAGACGTTAAAATAATGGCAGTATTTAGTTTTGTACTTAAGAGTTGTGAAGCTTTTAACACAAGCGAGTCTCAGAAACATGATCTTGAGCAGAATCGCAGATGGAGAGCGCACAGGCTGAGTAACTTTCCAGGTTCACCCACAGAGCTAGGGTGGTTTCACACCGTGCTCCTGCCAGATCACAGGACACGGCTCAGCGCAACCTTTGTGCTTCGTCAGAGTGGTGGTCACAGGGGTGGTCAAGTGTACGCCCTCCCCTGGCGCTGAGCCGGCCGGAGAGAAGGGTGCCTGGCCTGTGGCCCCATCCCTGCGAGGGCGGTGGCATCACAGGCGGGATCCAGTTGGTCTCTGGATCTCTCTACCTCCTGGGTTAAACCGTCTTCCAGGTTAAACCATTGGCTGTTTTTCCAACGTCTGACTTTCCTCTCTGGTGTTCTGCCCCCAGGGATGCAGACGCAGGTTGGGGTGCTCTCCTTGGTGTCCACCTCACCCCAGGGTGGTCTCGTGAGCCGGGCCCCGCGGGCCGTGTGATTCACAGTGCAGCACGACCCCACGAGGGCCAGCTCGGAGCAGCGGATGAGCCGCGTCCGCCTCACGCGTGGGCGGCTGGCTGAGCGGTTCTGTGTAAAACTGTTGTGGAACACTGGTTCTTGTCTCTTGCTTTGCAGAGGAGAAGCGTTCCGACGAAGCCTCTGGATGAAGTAAAGGTGCGTCTCGTGGACAAGTTAGTAGAAACCTAATGGTTTGGGTTCCTGTGAGGACAGCTGTGTTTGGCCTTTGAAATGGTTGAGATGCTTTATTTAGAAACTGGCTGCGTTGCTGATGGGGAATCTTAAGTGGTGGTCCCCCCATCCCGACTGTGATGACTGGACTGAGGGTGTGGGCACAGCACATTCCTCCAAATTGGACAGAGGGATTCACGGGCTGGAGGGGCGGCCCGCAGGGTGAGCAGGGGTCTTCCGGTCCTCCCAGAAGGCGGGCTCGCCGGCGGACACGTGCTGTCAGCTGGGGCGTCCCGGGGCCTCGCCAGCGCCGGGGCGGGCACTGTCTGAGGAAATGCTCCGCTGCGGTCCGGCCGTGGTTTCCTCATCCTGCCCTGGGGTGACTTGGAGCACTTGTGGCCCCCAGCTTTGCACGCGGCCACGTGGGCAGAGATGCCAGGACTCTGGGCAGGGTGTGGGGGCCTGGACTCCAGGGGTCACCTGGCCTTGGTGACCGGGGGGCCCACCCAGGGCAGAACGTCAGGTGCCTGTAAGGTGGGGGCCCTTGGACGGGCAGAACTGGAGAAGGTGCCAAGGGCATCTCCCCTGGGTGCGCGGGGCGGCCAGGGTTCTGCTCGGGTCTCTGTCTGGGCTACACAGACACGTGTGGCATTGGGGGCCAGCCTCACACAGTCTGCGAGGAGCTGGGATGGGCCGCAGGCTGCCTTGGGCAGGGACCCGGCCGCTCTGGCCCGCAGCAGGGCCTCTGTGGGTCAGCCCAGAGAAGGAAAGAGAGTGCGCTGCTCTGGAATCTGCCGCCTTATCTCTTAAGTTCCTGGAAGGTAGCCTGGTCCTTCAGGTCTTGGGTCTCTCTCAGGTCCCCTCAGCGCCTGTAGGTCCCCAGAGACCAGCAGCCTTCATTGCCGGTCCAGGTACAGGCATCCACTGGGAGCTCACCCCTGGGCTGCGGTGTGGGCTCTTCGGGGTGGACACGACGCGACAGGCCTGGCCTCCCCGTGGCTGGCAGGCCGTTACATCCGTGTCAGCTGCCTCTCCTTTCCTGTCTCGCATCACTTGTCTCCTGCAGGTGGGGGACCCTCTCGGGGATGGTGGCTCCACCCTGGACTTCATGGCCATGAAGTCCTATTCGGACGTCTCTCTGGACATCTCCGTGCTCGGCTGTCTGGGTAGGTTGTGCCGGGTACCTCCCGGGGGGCAGGGTGGCTCGTCCCTGCCCATTGGCCGCACAATGAAGACCCGCATCCTCAGGACCCCCCAGGTGACTCCAGATGGGGCCTGCCCGGCTCTCCTGTCTGACCTCAGGCCCCATCCTTGGGAATCGTCTGTCGGGGTCCCGCCCCCGTTAGTGCATCGGTGTGCTCACCACCGTCGTCCACGTGTGCCTACCGGGCTTGCCCCCTCGGGGAAGATGCTTGTGTGCCGACGAGGCCCTCCCAGCCCCTCGTGGCCAGTGGTTTCCGTGGCGCGTCTCCTCCCCTCCCCCTTCAGACCTGCTGGACGTGCTGTGCGCGCCCTCGGTGGTCTCGCCCAGGGCAGTCCCCCAGGGGGCCTGTGGCAGCCTCTGGAGGCGTCTTTGGCCTCACCCTTGGGACCTGGTGCTTCTGGTCTCAAGTAGACAGAGGCCAGAGGTGCTGCCGACCGCCCTGGAGCCCCGGAAGAGCCCCAGCAAGAATGGCCTGGGCTGCGGCCGGGGGCTGCGGCCGGGCCCCGCCTGCTGTTGGAAGTGGACCTCGTCACCCCGTCGTGAAGGGCGTCAGGCAGCCTCGCTCCGTCACGCAGCCTGGCAGGCCCTGCTTCTGGTTGAAGCGCGTCAGACCCTTGGTGTTCAGTGCGGTTGTGGATAGGACTGTGCTCCAGCCTGCCGTCCGGCTGTGTGCTGGTTTCCCAGCGGTTCAGGGGTCCCCGGGACCACCCCCAGGTGTGATCCTTAGGACCCCAGGACTCGGAGGGGCCCGGGGGGGTGTTGCTGCGGGAGACCCGGCCCCAGCTGCCAGCGCCCTCCCCACGAGCCCCCGGCCGGAGCTGTGACGACCGGCACCCTCTGCTTGGCCCAGCCCCGGCCCCAGACTCCCAGCAGGAAGGCAGGGGCCCAGGACAAAGCACACTGTGGCCCAGACGGTCTGGCACGGCGACCCCTCGGTCACTCAGGCGGTGGGAGCCAGCCAAGGGCCGGTCTGGCTTCTGAGCAACCGTTCTTTTTCCTCTCGCGGAGTCTGAGGCTTTCTCCATTTTACCTGGTTTTGGTAGTTTGGTTACAGCAGCCCTGGTTTGTTCTCCTTTAGGTTTATTCTTCACGGGTTGCGTTTCGTCGTTGGGCCTGGGGTTTGGAGCTGAACGTGGGGAGTCTGGCACCCCCCTGAGCCCGACTCTGCCCATCTGCCTTTGGTCTTCTCTCTGCTTGGTTTCGGGCCGTGGCGGGCGGAGTCCTGGGGGCGCTGGGCGCCCTTCTGCTGACCTGTCAGTCTCCTGGGCTCGCCGTAGCTGCCGTTCTCTTCACCCCCAGAAGCTCCACCCACTCTTCCTGCGTCGTCCCCCTCTTGCCTCCGGTCACGTGTCCTTTGCCTTTGGAACACGTGGTGCGTGTTCCTAATCTCTGTCCCCGCGTCTCATTCGCAGGGCTCTCCCCCGGTGGGGCTGCGCGTCCCTGTTTCTCTGCCTGCCTGGGCGTGGCTGGCGGGATGCGCTGGATTTAGTCGGCGCCTTTGCACGTGCCGGGCGCCGTTCCGATGGTCGTTAGGCAGCTTGGGGCGTCGGGCCCTGTCCGGGTTTTTCTTAGGCCGTCTTAGGGTACAGAGCCAGGTCAGTGCAGGGTGGACGTGGTCCCACCATTAGGCCGCGCCCTTCCGGGGGCTTGGGCCGCAGGTGACCACAGCATGTGTGCGGCTCTTGACCCCCCAAGAGGCCACCCTCACACTGGCGCAGGGCAGACTCGGCCAGGCATTCGTCGTCCTTGGTGCGCGTGGTGACGGGCGAGCGTGGCTGCGGGTGGACGGGCTGGCCAGCCTCCGCATCCCACCGTCCCGTGTGTGCAGGGAAAGTGAAGAAGGAGCTGGACCACGACGACGGCCACCTGAGCCTGGACGAGACCACGAAGCTTCTTCAGGACCTGCAGGAGGCGCAGGCAGAGCGTGGAGGCTCCCGGCCGTCCTCCAACCTCAGCTCCCTGTCCAACGCCTCTGACAGGGACCAGCGCCACCTGGGTGAGGCCGCCTTGTGCAGAGTGGCGTGGGCCGCGGCCGGGAGGGCCCTGGCCCCTGGGGTTCCCGGGCCAGGCGGCTGCACCGAGGTGAAGGCTTTGGGTGGGACTCGGTCTAGGGATCTGGGGGCTTGGCTGGAAGGCGCCGCAGGTCCTGTGTCAGGAGCCCCCAGCCGTGGACCTGCCAGCCTCCGGAGTGAGGGGTTGGGAACGTTGCTTTCTTTCTGCTGTTCCTGAAGCAGCGTGTGGACAGGTGTGTTCCTGCAGGACCCTCGTGTGGGGAGAGCACAGGACCTTGCCTGGCCTGGGAGTCCCCTGTTGAACCAGTGAGGGTGGGCGGGTGTGTCGGGACCCCGCCCGGACAGTGCGTCTCCTGGCTGCTTGAATGCGCTAGATGAGTCCTCACGCTGCTGTTTCAGTTCCCAGATACAGACAGCGAGTTACTCTTTCAATGTAACAGATCCGGGCGTTCGGGGGAGGGGCGATGAGTGTTCACCTGTAGAGGTTTGGCTAAAATTGTCTGAAGGACCAGCATTTTGGTCCCGTTAACCTTGTGAGAAAGGCACGTGAAGGAGCTTCCAGGTGACCCTCGGGCAGCTCCAGATATGAGGGCCCCAAGGTCCTGGTGGACTCAGGGTGACACTGGGGCTCCTCTGGAGCCTGGGGTTGTCGGAGGCCCCCGGCCGAGGAGCCTTCCTTCCTGCAGAAGCAGCAGCCCTGCTGCGTGGAGGCTCGGGGCCCCCTTCCTGGGGCCATCGGGTGGCCCATCCCTGGGAGCCACGGCTCGGGGCTGAGGCGCGGGCTCAGCTGGCTGCAGCCACGCGGACGTTCGTGTTCAGCACACGTGCGTCTGTCGCTTCTAAAGTTGTCCCGTGGAGCAGGGATGCCCCTGAAGGAGGGTCATGAGCTGCGCGCATGTGGCAGACCCTGGGGTGACGACACGTCCCTTCTCTCCCGTGACTGCAGGAAGCCCTTCTCGCCTCAGTGCTGGGGAGCAGCCCGAGGGGACCCACGACCCGTACGAGTTTCTTCAGTCCCCAGAGCCCGCAGCCTCCACAAAGAGCTAGCCCTGTAGGTGGCCTTTGGTGGTTTCTTATTTTGTAAGCTTTTATTTGCATGTACAGAGTTTTTGTCATGAGACGAAGACTTTCATTTTGTCCCCTTTGGCATGCGGGAAGCAGCCCCGGGAGGTGGTGACTTGTCTGTCATCGTGTTAGCCGCGCTGGGATGCAGCGTTTCTGTGAATGGCCCTGTGCGTCCTGAAGAGTCGGAGATCACTCGTAAAGGGTGTGTGACCAGATGCCGGGAAGCTGCTGTGGTCTGTCTCTGAGCTTCTCGGTGGCGGTGAAGTCCTCCTCTGTGCCTGTGTGGACGCACCTGTCTGCCCCGCGTCCTCTGGGAGAAGCCCTTGGGAGGCAGACGTGGGTGCGTCTGTCTCTGTTCCCTGCGGCATCCTACACGTTCCCGCCCCGCCCGTGCCCCACGTCCCCACCTTTCCCAGGCGGGTCATGGCGGGGGCCGTGTGGGGGCAGGGAGTGAGGGCAGCGTCCCCGTTCTCTGAGCCTTGTGCTGAGAGGGGCACCCCCTGCTGACAGCTGGCCTGTCCTGCTGGCCATGGTGAAGGGTTAAGTGTCCGAAAACGCTCTTTGTTCTGGATGTGTTTACTGGAAGCCTGTTTGTATTTGCAGAATGTAAATACAGGTCTTAATAAAAAGATACACAAAGAGTGTCGTTACGCATAGTTATTTACAGCACTGCTAGGTGCCCCCTTTTGCGTGACTTAGTAAAAACGCTTGTCATGTGAGCTGGATGGCATTCCTTCTTCCTAGCCCCGTCTGCTGTGGTCTCCTCCACATCTGGCCCGGTTCTCGGCACCGCAGTGACGTCCGGGGTCACGCCCATCCCCGCACAGTTTCCTGTTCTGTTCCTTTGCCGTGAAACGTAAAACCGGAGCCTCCGTTACCTCCCGGGGCAGGGTCAGTCCTGGGAGAGAGGCGTGTGGCCGAGAGGCCAGGGAGCAGGGCTGGCTGCCTCGCTGTCTGGACAGACGAGGATCCCCGTGAGCACCGGGGAAAGGGGAGCACGAGGCATCTCACAGGTGAAGCGTCAGGAGCAGCTGTGGCTGCTGTGAGTTTATCAGCAGGGCTGGTACGGAGCAGACGCCCGGGGCAGGCTGGAGGGCAGCCGTCCTCCCTGCCTACACAGGGCCGCAGCCCGGCCGCAGAGCCGGGCCCGAACCCTGTGGCTGGCCCTCCAGTGCCCTGCAGGGCCCCCCAGCCCCCCACCTCAGCCACCGCCCCAGCTGTGGGGAGGCCGGGAGGGGCAGGATCTGGATTTCCACCCTTGGGATGGCAGTGGGCTCTGCCCCCAGCAGGGCTCAGGAGGCCGGGACCCCTGCGCATCCCAGGCGGGGTCCCCACGGTGCAGCCCCGCGGGCGTGGCCTCTCCTTGGCCCGCAGCCGGAGTTCTCCAGTAGACGCCAGCGTGGCGTGGGTTATAGCACATGAGGGCAAGGCCACCGAGACACAGTATGAGTCCCTGGAGCCCAGACTCCCCTGAGGGCGTGGTCTCCACCACAATGGCCGTGTCAGCTGTGAACACAGGAGGTGGGACCCGTGCCTTGGTGCACGCGGCAGGGTGTCCCAGGGACCCGCACTCACCAGACGGACGCCTTGCCGCTCGGAGCTGCATGCCCGCTGGGAAGGAGGGCCCTCCGACCAAGGCCCCCGTGTTTTCGTAAACCGCCATCTCTCAAATTTCAGAGCGTTCCATCACCCCGAAAGGAAACCACCAATTGGCCGCCACCCCCAGGTCCCCCTCCTCCCACCCTTGGAAACCACTCTGCGTTCGGTCTCCGCGGACGTCCCTGCCCTGGACATTGTGTTCAAGTGGAATCACGCACTCTGCGGCCTTTTGGGCCTGGCTTCTCTCAGCACAGCTTTCAAGGGTCATCCATGTTGTAGTAGGTGTTAGTGGGGCCCTGCGGGTGACCTGCCCTCGCCACAGACCCTCCTGGGGGTGTCGCGGCCATGAAGCCAGGGGACCTGGGGCCTCCGTGCCAGGCCCTCTGCCTAAGGAAGCCGGCAGGATCCCAGCCGAGACGCGCAGGCACTCCTGGTCAGAGTAACTGCCCAGCTGGCTGGGGCGGAGGGGGCTGGCTGCAGGCCTCATGGGGGACTGTTGACTCCCCGGAGAGAGAAAACAAAAGGCTGCTTCTGGAGGCCGCCTGGGCGGCAGTGCGGCATGGCCAGCGTCCGTCATCTACAGCGCTTTTCTACTGGAAGCTTCCCTTAGAACAAGGCCTGTGAGGGGCGCGTGCGTGCGCCGGTGGGCACTGTGCCAGCGCCCGCACCTGCCCCGTGCTCCGCCCGCCGCCGTCTCAGGCGTGGCCACTCCCCCTCCGCGCCCACCTCGGCCCCCACCTGGGCTGGAGACCCTCCCAGTGAGGGCCGCTTTCCTGTCCCGGGTGCGCACAGGCAGGCTTACAGAGCGCTACTTATCACAAGAGCGTGAGTGCCCCGAACTCCAGGCCTGTTGATCCATCCCTCCGTGAAGACCAGGTGGGGGGTCTGGGTCGGGGAGGGGACGACGCAGCAGTTTGGGGACAGGAGCGGGCCGAGGTGGGTTTAGGTGTGGAGAGGCCTGGCTGCCCCGGCCGAGGATCGTGGCTGTGCATGTTCACGTGGCGAGCGGGCCCCGAGTTTGTAGCTTTTACAGTTGTTCCATGGAGCAGCGATGCCCCTGAAGGAGGGTCATTTCTCCAAAGTGTGAGCAGCTGAGTTCACTGCACCCTGGGCCAGTCGGGAGGCCCTCACGACTGCAGACTTGGGGTGCCCTGGGAGGTGAGCGCCTGCCCCTCAGTCCCAGGTGGCCTCCTTCAGAGTCACGGGCGATGCTCTGGGGCCGGCTGGACTTGGGGGGCACTTGGTGTTGAGGTCATCAGCCCCCCAAACCCCGAGGGTGCGGACTCCCCTGCACCGGTCACCGGCCTCACGTGTGTTTCTGGAGAAGCGTGTTCTGTGCAGGAGGCTGTGGGGACGTTCCTCTTAACCAGAAAGCACTCTGAAGAGCCGTGAGGACACGCTGACCAGCAGCCCGGGCGATGCCTGCTGCAGGCAGGAGCTGTGGCTGCCGCGGGGCTCCCAGGGCCCGGACCTTGGGAGAGGGAGGGCACGGAGTAAGCGCCACGCTGTCTGCGGGGCCGAGCTGTGCCTTCAGTCACCAGAGCTCACGGCTCGGACGCTCGCCACAGCCCGCGGCCTCTACTGCACGGCGGGCTGGATTCTGGCGATCACACCCTGCTCGGGCGGCCTGATGGTCTGCCCTGGGGCTGCCTGGTCCCGTCCTGGCGCCCGCCTCCCTGGGAAGTGCGTTCTGGGTGGAGGTGCCAGCCTGGGCCCGCTCACGGCGGGCACCGCGCGCAGAGGCCCTGGAAGCAGCCTGCAGCCCCTCATTCCCTGGGGCCCCAGGTGGGCGATCCCGGGAGGCCTGTGGCCCCCCACGCCCCTGCCGGCTGTGGTCAGCCGGGATTTCCAGGATGGGCATCCTCATCCCGGTGGTGCGGTGCTCCCAGGACAGTGCCGTCGGGTCAAAGGCAGCACTGCAGTTTGAGGGAATGGACACCAGGTGAGCGGGGAGGGGCCGGTCAGGCTGGGGCACAGGGCTGACCAACAGCAGAGTCAGCCTCCGTCTCTGCTGCTGGCCCAGCAGAGGGTCCCTGACCCGCGGAGGAGCCCCCCTCTCCTAACCGGCCCCAGCCCCACCCAGGGGGCCTCGTAACCTGCCGGCTCCCCCACTCGTGCCTCCGTCCATCTGCACCAGACCCAGCCGTCCCCGCAGGCCCCGGCAGTAGGGCCGCCACACTGCTTGGAGGAAGTCAGCTTTCCAGCGCCCGGCCTGCCCGGCGCCGTGACTCCCCAGGAAGGTGCGTGGGGCGCGGGCGGCTGGAGCCTGCGAGAGGCCGCCTCTGTGGACGGAGAGGGGACATGTCCCTGTCCACCCTCCCTGTCCCCACCAAGGAAGGATCGCGATTGGTGATTGGCCGCACTCAGGGCCTTCGGATAGGAGTCCTTGGACACCACACTCAGGAACCAGGACTTTCTGGAGCTTAGGAATCGAAATGATGTGGCGAAGGGCGGTGGGAGAGGAGAGGCCCTGAGCCAGTGGGCTGGCCATCCTTGTGGCCTGAGCTGCCCACTCGGCACTGTGTCCACATGCCCCGTGCTCCCCTACTTGCCCCTGCTGTGGCCCTTCCGTGGCCTTCAAGGGGGCACCCGGGGCGTCAGGCTCGGGGAGCACAGCCCAGACAGAGGCGCCCACACCCTGGACAGAGCCTGGAGTCTCGGCTCCTGGGTCAAGTGTGAGGACGAGGTTGTAATGGACACCCTGGCCTCCCCCGGCGTGAGCTGCTGAAGCAGTGGGTCGGGGGCACGAGCCCACCGCCTTTTCACCGAGCGCTGAAGTTCTCCAGGCTCAGGCACGGGTGGTGAGGGTCCCTCCTGAGGGTCTCTTGGGCCTGCCCGTGTGCCGCCCTGCCCCTCCCCTAGAGCTGGTGATGCGTACCGGGGGCGGGGCCCCGGCTTTGCGACACATCTTGGGTGTCCATTTAGTGTTGCCAGGAGACCCGGCTCCCCTCACATGGGCTTGGGCTGAGTGAGAGGCACCTTGCGTTCCCGCTCATCCAGGACCTGCGAACCGTGAGAGGAGTGAGGAGAGTGTGTTCTGGCTGCGCGTCCGGCTGCGGGGAAGGCGGGTGCCTCGCCCCTCCGTCTGCAGGGAGTCCAGGACCACGTGGGACGCGGGTGAGACACGGGTCCAGAAGCTGCCAGGATCTGTGCTGGGGGACGGTCAGAAAACGTGCTCACAGAGGTCGTGGTTGGCTCAGGACGCAGCGTGCAGCCAGCCCGATGCCCTGTTCCGGGGAGGGTGGGGACGGGGTGCGGACGGGGTGGGGACAGTGTGGATGGGGTGGGAACAGACTGGGGACAGGGTGGGAGGGGCTCTGTCTGCACTGCGGACAGGTGAGTCAGGAGACCTGGGACCCCCCTGCTCCCATGGCAACCATGGCCTGTGAATCTTGGCCATGGTCGTGTCGGGGGCCCGGAGGTGACAATGACCTTACGGGTCATCCCAGCACCAAACACAGACTGGAGCCCCAGGGAAGATGGAAAACGAGACGCAGGAACCAAAGTGGGGCAAAAAGTGGACCCAGGCACCATTATGCCCCAAACAGGGCTAATTTCCTGAGCCCAACACCAGCGGTCTGCCCTGTAGTGAAGCCAGAATGACCCAGGGGAGGTGGCGCCAGGACAGGGCACGGAGGGAGGCGGCGGCTGTTACCAGGGTGGGCAGGGGCAGGAGATGGCCCCAGGGCCCCGGCCCGGAAATAGCCCGGAGAACACCGAGCAGTGAGGAGCGAGCCCAGAAACCTGAGGGTGTGCAGCTGTGCTGAGAGCTGTGCTGTGTCGGTGTGTCTGTGTGGCGTGTGTGCTGTGTGCTGTGCGCGCGTGTTGTGTGCGTGCGCGTGTGTGCGTGCGCGTGTGTGCGTGCGCGTGTGTGTCCGCGTGCAGCAGCAGCGTGGAGCCGTGTCTCAGGACGGGCGGGGCAGGAGAGCCTGTCGCCGCGCCGGTCGCTGGGCCTGAGGGGTTCCAGTTGCGCCGTGCAGCGGTGGCCATGGCGGCGGGGGACCTGGCGCCTGGCGGGGTGCTGAGTGGAGAGGAGCCTGCAGGACGAGCCACGGCCGCGGTGAGAGGTGGAGCCGGACAGGAAGGCGGGGACAGTCCCGTCCTGGGGCAGAGGGCTCGGCCCCACGTGAACATTCTACGGATGACGAGCGCTCGCGGCCCTGCGTGGCTCTCGTCACCCCGCGTGTCCCCTCGGCCGCAGGGTGCGGCTCACGAGGAGAGGCGCGGGACGAGCATGGGCCGCGGCCCCTCCACCCCGTCTGCTCTCTCCTCCCCCAGGTCCTCTTGGTCGGAACAACCCAGCTGACCCCGACGTCCCAGCGCGGGGCCCGGAGAGGAAGGACTTTGGCCACGGTTGCCAGGTCTGCATGCAGGAGGCCCTGGGTCGGGGTCGGGGGTCCCGGGCGCCACCTCGCACCACCACATGGCAGGCCTGCTGACGGGCTGGCGGGTGTCCGCGCGGCCAGCGCCGTGGCCCCGGCTTTCACTGAAGACCCACCCACTCGGCCCTGCATTCTGAACTTGAGGTGCCCGGGGTGTCAGGGTGACTCTCAGATCTGATGGAGTAAATCTTTTCGGAAGATCTCTGGGAGGAGGTGAGTGGGTGCGCTTGAGTCTCCACGCCTCCCGGGGGCTTGCCCTGTGTCACCTTCAGTGACAGGCTGGCTGGTCCATCTCAGGACAGAAGACTCAACACTTGAACTTTATAAATGCCAGTTACATCGTGTCGTAGGTAATCTCATTGTTTCTTCTTCCGGGAGACCTGTAGGACTCTGTGTCCTCGAAGTTCTCACTTTCACCACCATAGATACATTCTTTTTTCCACTGTCTGGTTCTTGGAGTATAATTTAGGGCTAAAGTCTTAAATCTCCTTGCACTACGGACATTGCTTCACTTTTTTTCTTTGTTTCTTCTCTTACGCCCTCTTCCTTTTCCTCTTCTGGAAACCCTGACAGACAGACATTGTGTCTGTGTCACTTAAATTTGCTCTCACAATTATCCCTTCCACACGTCTCTGTTTCAAGATCTGCAGTAACCCCTTGATGTGGCCTTCCACGTGACTGGAGTTTCATTTTTGGCAACATCTTTTCTGTTAGTTGGCCCTTCCGTCTGAATGCTTTCATCTGGGAATGTTTCAATACCAAGCCTGCCTTTCTGGGTTCTGAACCCCTGGTGCCTTTGTCGTGTTGTACAAATGTGCTATTAGATGCTCGTGAAACCCACGCAAACTCAGGGCTGCTGCGTCCCGATGTCCACACGGCGTCACATCCAGAAGACCAGAGCAGATGACCAAAAGCTGTGGCCAGCAGCTGAAACCTGCTCTTAGGACAATCCCCAAGGGGAAGTCACAGCTCACAGAAAAAACGGTCTTAGAATATTTTTCAACATTTCTGTCTCTTCCTAAAGTAACACATTAATATCAGCTATATTTCTGTGCACTTCTTTCTGAAGACAATGAAGGCTGTGCACAGGGCCTTCTGACCTCAAAGTTCCACCTGTAACAGCTGTTAACATCCTTCCCCCCTCCAACACCCCCAAACACCCGACAGCCACCCTGGCCACGTCCCTCCCTTTCCCTGTGGCCCTGCCCACCTGACTGGCCGGAAGGGCCATGGTTCCCTCCCACCCCCGGAGGGCCTGTCCCTGTGGAAGGAAAAACACAGGACTCTGGAAATGTGGCCTCTCCTGCCACAGAGGAAACCTGCAGGATTTCTGGTGGATGAAAGTGTCACATGATCACACCAGCTAAAGCTGGCTTTTCCTGCTCCCCTCTCGGTTTCCCCGGGGGCGGGGGCCTTCTCCTCACCGGGTCCCCTGTATCCCATGAGTCTTCTGATGGGGCGTGTGCATCCGTAAACCAGCCCCCGGACTCATCGCTGCAAGTGGCCCCCAGGCCATGAGGGGCTGGTAGCTGCCCGCCCTGCGGTCATGGTGGGGGGTAGGGGGGTGCCCTTCGTTCCTCATCCTGGGGGCCACACCCCCCCAAGAGCTGTTTTCCACAGCTGTGATGTCACCGGGGCCCCGGGCGATGCTGGGCCGTGGGTCCCGCCCCCAGAGTCCCCGGGCCACGAGGGCGGGAGCCCATGGCCTGCCATGCCCCGTCCTGTCTTGCAGATGGCGTTCTGGGCCAGGATCTCGAGGCTCCTCCTGCCAGGAACCGCGTCCAGGAGGAGCACAAAGACTGTGCCCCCCCGGCGGTCCAGGGTGAGTGGCTGGTCGCAGCCCGTCCACTACTTGCAGATCGTGGCGTGGATCGTGTTCCTCACTGTGGTCTTCACCACCTTTGGCATCTTCATTCCCCTCCTGCCACCCGAGTGGAGATACATTGCCTACAGCGTATCCTTTGACTGGGGGCATGGCTGTCGTCTAAGGGGGGGCGGGGCTCCCAGAGGGGCCTCCAGCAGGCCTGGCTCCGGGCCGCCCTTGGAGGTGGTCAGACCCGTCCTCTGCCCCGGCTCCCACTGTCACAGTGCTGGAAACCCCACAGCTGTCCTCCAGGCAGCCGCTGGCTCGGGGTCTGGGCTACAAGTGCCCACCAGTGCTGGGGCAGGGAGAGGGTGCCCAGCCGGCAGCAGGGGTGGGAGGGTCCCGGGCAGACAGAGACCCCAGGAGTGGGGGAGCCGCAGACAGGCCACGCACTTTCCCAACCATGGCTAATCAGTCAGTCTGTGTTGTCCAAGAGGAATGATGGGATTGAATAAGGACTTGAAGAGCTCGCGTGCCCCCGCGAGTGTCAAGTATGTGGAGCCGAGGCGCTGACGTCTGTGATAACCTGGGGTGGCTGTGTTCTGGGCGAGAGACGTCTGCTCTGAATGCTGGGGTGTGCGTCAGGGTGGCGCGGGACTCCACCAGGAACCTCGGCCCTCACACTGAGGGTCGCCACACATTACAGCCAGTGGACAGGCTGGGCTGCTGCGAAGTGGGTGTTGGAACCAGCTTCTAAGAGTGGGGTGTTTTCACCTGTGGCTACACTGCCTGCCTCTTCTCCTAGGCTGCCCCTTGCCCCTGGCCAGGTGTGTGTAAGTGGTGGGGCTCGGGCGCGAGGGAGGTGGCAGGACCAAGAAGGGCCCTCGGTCTCCCGGGGCCTCCCAGCCCCTTATCATGGCGTCTTTCAGTTTTGAAGAAGTGGAGAGAACAGTGTGATGGACCCCAACTACCAGATACTCAGCTTCAACAGTTAAGATTTTGCCAGTGTTGTTTCATATCTCACACACATACACTGAGTATCTTTAAAAATCCCAGACATCATGAAATTTCACTGGAATGCCCCAGTTTGCATCTGACGAAGACTTTTGTCTCCACGCCACCATTCTTCTTATCTCACCTTAAAAATCCCATGGGAAGTTACCAAGATTGACACTTGTCATTTTGCAGAGGTGGGGCCCCCCTGAGCCCCAAAGGCCCCCCATAGCCTCAATCAGTCAGAAAAACCAGGGCATCTGCTTGGAGTGCCTCTCACTCAGATGAGGCCCATTTTTTGCCCCTCGAGGTCATAGAGATAGATTTCTTTGTGATAATGTTTGCGATGATCCATTTCCTTAATAGGAAAAGAGCTCTTCAGCTTTTCTGTTTCATCTTCTGTTTTGGCAAGTCATGTTTTTCAAGAAATTTTAGTATTTTGTCTAAATTGTCAAATTTCTTGGAATAAAATTATTCGCACTATTTCCTGTTACCTGTAGGATCTGTCGTGATGCCATTCAGCAGTGGCATCAGTCTTCCTAGGGTTTCTCGCTTTTATCGATTATTCAAAGAGTCTGCTTTTGGACTTTTATTTTTACTATTTATTTTCAACGTATTGTGGCTTTAATTTCCTCTTTTTCTACCTTCTTTTTTTCTTTTAAGGTTGATTTTTATCTATTTATTTAGGCTGTGCCAGGTCTTTGCTGTGGCACGTGGGATCTTCATTGTGGCACGTGGGATCTCTTAGTTGCAACAAGTGAACTCTTAGTTACGGCATGCGGGATCTAGCTCTCCGACCAGGGATCAAACGCAGAGTCTTACCCGCTGGACCACCAGGGAAGTTCTGTTTTTTCTACCTTCTTGAGGTGGAAACTTAGGCCATTGATTTTAGACCTTTTTTCTTTTTGTCGTATCTGAAGCTATAAGTTTCCCCGTAGGTGCAAGCACACACAGACCTACAAACACACAGATACACACACACAAATATACATACACTGCACGAGTCACAAACCAGCCACACATATGGACACCCGCTCTGTCACACACACACAGGCACAGAGGCACAAAGACGGAGGCCAGAGGTCCAAGCTGGTTTGGCAGGGCCATGCTGCCTCTGAAGTTCCCAGGACCTGTCCCATCTCTGGTGGTCTCAGGCATCCCTTGGCTTTAGATGCCGCCACCTCTGCGTCCTCACAGGGTTGTCCCGCTGTGCGTGTCTGAGGCCTGATCTTCTCCTCTTCTAAGGACACCAGTCCTGTGAGATCAGGACCCACCATAAGGACCTCATCTTAACTTGATCATCTGCAAAGACCCCACCTTCAAGTAAAATCATCCACAGTTCCTGGGGTTAGGACTTCACCATGTTTTGGGGACACCGTTCAGCCTCACCTGTGGGTCTTTGCTTATGTGCTGGCTATGATGCTGTGTCTTCATTCTCTTTTGACCCAAAACTTAGCTGAGTCTTGGCCCTTGGAGCCTTTCTGAGTGTCCCCGGGTGCTTTGTCCAGTAGCCACCGTGAGCGCTTACCGGCTTTGCGCACAGCAAGGAGCCCCGGGGTCAAGTGCACCCCGTCCCACATGGACGGCCATTTCTTCCCAGAGGCCTGGTCCCCTGGTGGGCCCCTTGCCTCTGGGTGGCTCGGCACCCAGTCTGTGTGGCCCCCTCCTGCCTGTCCCAAGCGGTGGATGCAGGATGGCGTCCCTGTCTGTTCAGAGCTCAGACGACCTTCAGGACATGTTTTCTGGTCCAGTTTCCTGCCCCCCAGACCCGCCACTGCCCCGGCGATGTTCCTCAGGCCACGGCAGCCGCACTTGGGCGCCATGCTATGGCCACTAGGGGGCGCCAGCGTCCCTCGGCGCCTGCAGGGACCCAGGAGCAGGGAGGGCAGGGTCCCGGGTCAGGGCCGCGTGTGGCATTCCGTGGGCCCGGTGGAGACAGGGAAGCGTCAGCAAGGCTGCAGGAGCAGCGTGGGGGTCACCGCGCAGGAGCCTGGCCGCCCTCGGCGTGCGGAAAGCACCGGGCGGGGTGGGGCTCCTCTGGGACCCGGGCGGCGGGGGGAGGCAGCTCCGCGGGGGCCCCGCCCTCCCGCGGCAGGACCGGCGAGGCAGCCGTGTGACAGGGCGGGCATCCTGGGCTGGCGCCCGGTGCTGCTTGTTTACTGAACAAAGATAGTTGCTAGGGGACCGCTGCGTCCTCAGAACAGCTCGGGGCCCTGCCTTGCAGGGGAAGTGAGACGGCAGACCGGGTTCTTTTTATTATTTACTTGAACCTAAGACGCTCCTGAGATAAAATTACATCGAAAGTGAAAGCTGGCAGCTTGAGGGCGCGCCACCCCGCCTGTGGCACCTTCTTTTCTGGGGGCTCAGTGACGGCCACTGAGTGTGTGAACGACAGCGGGAATGGCCGGGTCGTCTCTGGCAAGCCAGACGCGGGCAGGCAGGTGGGCCCACGCGTGTACCTGTGGCAGACGCTTGACGTCTGAGGGGCCGTGGCAGCTTGGCCCACCGCGTCTGGGTCTCGGGATCCCCCGGGCACCTGCAGGTTTAGGGGCTCCGCAGGGCTGCCTGTCAGGCTTGGGTTGGGCCCCCGGGCTCCTCCACCGTGAGGCTGAGGGTCTGAGCGTGGGCTGCTGTCCCCCCGCTCTCCCTGGCGGCGGTCTCGTGTGGAGCCGAGTGTGGACGTGCGGACAGAACCCGTGGGCCACACTGGGCTCCAGCCTCCCAGCTGCCCTCCTGGTCCCCGCCCCCCGGCGTCTGATGGGGACAGTCCTACTCTAGCTCTGCAGAGCAGGGCCGCACCTGGGCCGCAGTGCGACTTCCTGCCACGTCTCCTGTCCCGGGCCGTGCCCCCGCCTGTGTCCTGCGCTCGGGACACGCTCCCGTCACCTCAGCAGCCACACACACAGCGCTGCGTCGGCTGTGCCTCAGGCCTCGGGAAGCGGGCGTAGGGGCACCAGCGAGCCCGGACCGTGCTGGCATCTCCAGACGGGACCGTGCAGGCTGGCCGCTGACCACCTCCCACTGCCCCACACCCTGCACAGGAGCGTGGCTCAGTCTGCTGGACGGCAAGGGCAGGGAGGTCCAGGCCACAGGAAGGGCGTCCCTGTGTGGCACCGAGGGATCCGGCCAGTCCCGTTCCCTGTGTAGGTCCCCCGGCCTGGCCGGTCCTCGGCTCTCACGCCCTCACCGTGGTCTCTGCGCCCCCTGGCTGGGCCGGGCCTCTGTTGCCCCACGCCTGGCACCCAGGGCCCTGAGTGTGCACTGGAGGCTGGAGGACAAGGGAGACCAAGCAGCTTTGGCCAGACCGGCCCCCCACTGAGGCTCGCCGTGCAGCAGGGATGCTTGGTCCAGGCAGGACCGCGCCTGTGAGCACGAGCCCCAGAGCCCCAGGGCGGCTCCACTGAGGCTGAGCATACAGGCAGGGCCAGCAGGCCGTGGACCCCGACGGCGGTGCAGCCTGAGAAGGACCCCAGAAGAGGGGCCTCCTTGCTCAGAGTCTGCACTGCCGGTGGGCCTCTGTACAGGCACCGTAGACCCTGTGCACATGTGGCCTTGCCACGAGACCCTGTGGGTGGGCGGAGAGAGGCATCTCCCCACCACGCCCAGGCCGCCCTCGCAGGAGCTGAACCTGTGAACCCGAACCCTCCCGGCTCAGAACCTTCCTGGGAAGCAGGGCAGGGCTGATGGGGAGGCCAGGCCGACACTTCCTCCCCTTCTGTTTGGTTTCCATGGGGACAGTGTGTCAGTCCCTGAAGAGGAGGTGGAGAGGGTGGGATGTGAGGAACTGATTTTACCGTGGGAGCCCTGGAGGGCGTAGGCCTGGGGGTTCCTGGCTGGGGGGAGAGAGCGAGACAGAGACAGACAGACAGACGGCCCCGGCCCACTCACCACAAAGGCTCACTGGGGGTATTGGAGCCCTCCCTCTCTCCCTCCCTCCTTCTCCTGATGGCACACATGCTCAGTGTGGCCTCCCTGCCCCAAGGAGCTCCACCACCCGGCTTCGGCACCAGGCTTGGTGCCCGCGGACGCACACAGGCCTCTCCCGCTGTCCCGGTGAAGCTCCACTGGGGTTGCGGGGCCACGGCCTCCAGCGGACCCTGCTCTGTCCCTCAAGGACAAAGGACTCGGGTGGGTTCTGCTGGGCACGCCGGGGCCAGAGGGGCCACTCCCATCCCCGGCCAGGCACAGGCTCCCGTGGCTGCCTGGGGCCTGGACACCTGGCCGCCCGGAGCAGAGGCCCCTCACGCGTGCCGCGCAGGCCGAGCTGTCCCTTGACTCCCCCCAGGTGACCGGCGGGATTTGTCTCTTCCACCTCTCGGTCCACCTGATTGTTCTTTCCATCGATCCGGCCGACGCCAACGTCCGCCTCAAGAACTACTCACCGACTGTGCCGACCTTTGACCGGTCCAGACACGCACATGTCATCCAGAGGCAGCATTGTCACCTGTGCGAGGTAGCTGTGTGAGTGCCCGGCTGTGTGAGGGGCCCCCTGCGCCGTCCCGCAGGGGTGGGCTGGGCTCAGGCGCACCTGGTCCCCAGCAGCCGATGGGCACCGCCCCTTTTGCAGAGAAGCGGGGGCCCCGACACACAGCCCCCCGCCAGGCCGGGGCAGGAGCGCTGTAGCCTTGGGTCTCACACAGGCCTCTGCCCCCGACCGGATCACAGCCCGGGGCTGCTCAGGGCCCCAGGGGTGTCAGTAGGCGGCCAGGAGGGATCTGACTCAGCCTCCGGGCCTCAGGCCCTGGCGCCTTGTGGCCGCCGTGCCCGCCCGGGGAAGGCACCCACCGCGTGGGGTTGGCCCTGTAGGCAGACAGGGGCTCTGACAGGCTGCCCCTCCCAACCTTCCTTCCAGGACTGTGAAAGCCAAGCATTGTAGCACCTGCAACAAGTGTGTCTCAGGCTTCGACCATCACTGCAAGTAGCTTAACAACTGCGTGGGGAGCAGGAATTACTGGTGAGGGTTCTCCCCACCCGGGACGTCGGGCCTGGGGCGGCACTCAACCCTCACGCGGCTCGCTCCTGCCTCCTCCGGGACGTGCCTCCTTAAGGGGCCTCCTAACTGGCAGAGCACCTCAAGGTCCACCTGCCATGGGGACGGGTGAGAGGTGTGGCCCTGCCGTGCAGAGCACCGAGGGGGCCGGAAGTCCCGACAGCGGCTCCGAGCGCGCAGAGCTGGCTGAAGGGCTCTCCTGGCGGGCGCCTCCGCATGTCCACCGGGCAGGGTCGGCAGGACGGGGGGTGGGGGGGCCTGTGCGGGGTTATCCGGGGCGTTGGGGGAGGACCTCAGGGCAGGCATAAGGGGACTTCAGGTGAACTACAGACACTGTTTAACACTGAAAATGTTGAAGGTATAACAGCGGAAAGACTGAAGGAAGGCGTTTTAGTGGAACCGTATTCCAGGAATTGCCACCCAGGCTTTCTTTGTTCTGACGGGAAGACCATTCTCCGTGTCTTTTGTGCGCAGAGCGCAGCAGTGATTTGGGTCTAAAACCGAAGCACGCAGCCCTGACGGGTGTGCCTTTCGAAGGCAGTGTGGCCCTGCTCCTCGGCGCTGGCGTCAGTACCCCGGCCGGCTGTGCCCTTGGCGGTGGCTGGGAGGGAGCCGGGTCTGAACCAGGGGGCCCGGGAGGGACCGGCTTGGACCAGTCGCACCCTGTGTCTGAGCCTCCGTCTCCCTCTTGCGAGCTGGGGTGCTTAGCGTTAGGGTTAGGGCCCTCCTCAGGCCTCCTGTAGGACCGAGTGAGATCTCAGGTGCGTGTTGTGGAGCCGTGGGTCTGTGCGGTCACCCCGAGAGCAGGAGAGAGAAGCCCAAAGGCTGGGAGCCAGAGGGGGAAGGGCTGCGGGACGGCGGCCGGGGCGCACCCTCAGCAGGGGCGACCCCGGGTCGCGCGCGCTGCCCTGGGCCCCGGCACGCGTGCCGCCTGGCTCCCCGGGCCGGGCTGTGCAGCCGCCAGAGCAGGCTCCCCTCCCGCAGGTACTTCTTCAGCTCAGTGGCCTCAGCTGCGGCCGGACTGCTGTGCATGGTCGCCACGCTGCCGTACGTCTTCACCCAGTACTTCATCAACCCCGCCGGGCTGTGCACCGACCCCCACTATAGGAGTATGTGCCGCCCCGCGCCCAGGCCTGGGCCTCCCCTCCCGCCCCCTTCCCTTTGGGGGCCACGTAGGGCAGCCCGGGGTCGAGCAGCTGTCCAGGCTGAGTCGTGGGGTGAAGACGCTTGAGCTGGAATTCGGTCTTCCCTGGCCAGCACACGACCCTTCTCTGTTTTTCTTCACTGAATTGTTGGAAGCTGCGTGGCTGTGGTGTCAGGTCCCCTTGGGTCACAGAGGACTGTATCCTGGAAATGCCTCAGGTGGTGGCTCTGACCTTCCAGCTCTAGTTAGAGTGGGGAGGGCCCAGCGGGGCAGCGCAGTGGACGCTGGGGTCAGGCTCTGTGACCTGGGCACCTAGTTACCCTCTCCCAGCTTTACCTTTCAGATCCATAAAGTGGGTCGTGATACCCACCGCAGTCAGGAGGGGCTGCAAGGGTACTTAGGTCAGGCAAAGCACACCTGGGCAAGGAGGAAGGGCTCACCTGGGCAGGGAGGGGCTCACCTGGGCGGGGGAGGTGCTCACCTGGGCGGGGGGTGGGGGGAAGGCTCACCTGGGCAGGGAGGGGTTCACCTGGGCAGGGAGGGGCTCACTTGGGCAGGGAGGTGCTCACCTGGACAGGAGGGGCTCACCTGGGCAGGGAGGGGCTCACTTGGGCAGGGAGGGGCTCACCTGGGTGGGGGAGGGGCTCACCTGGGCGGGGGGGGGGGGGGGGGGGGTGGGGGTGGGAGGGGGAGAAGGCTCACCTGGGCAGGGAGGGGCTCACCTGGGCAGGGAGGGGCTCACCTGGGCAGGGAGTCACTCCCTCAGGCTGGTGTTCCCTCCGCCACTGCCAAGCTCCGTCCCCAGGTACTCACCTGACGAGAGGTGCTACCTTGTCCACAGGAGCTGGACGCGTGTGCCTCTCCCCCTCTCCACAGGTGTCTCCGACCAGAACACGTGGCTCCTGCTCCTTCCGCTCTTCCCCGTGAGGACGGGCACGCCGGCCTTCCTGGGCATCGGGGCGCTGACGCGGCTGCTGACGGCCACCTCCTCCTTTTCCACCTCTACTTGAGTGCGTGCCCCCCGTGTTGGCCAGCCTTTGCCCTGTGTTCACGTGGGTCCCCGGGCAGGCAGCCTCCGCCAGAAACAAGCTCAGAGCACAAAGGACAAGTGACAGGAAGAGAAGAAACACCCCACGAGGGGCAGAGGGCTGAGTCCTATTCCAAGGCCTGCGGAAAACATCAAGGAGGTTCAAAAAGTGGTCAGTTAAGGTGTTCAGAGATGGAAAGGAATAGAATCTATGAGGCAGGAACAGGACACTGTGGAAAAGAACAGGGAGATTTAGAGAAGCAAAAACCAGAAATCCTAACAATGAAGAGCATTGAACTCAGCCATGGGGTCTCCACTAACCAAACTCGCTTGAGGGAGAACGGGTGGTTTTCTCGTGTCCACACGGCAGCTGCCCGGGGCAGGCTCCATCTGCCTTTAAAACGAAGGGAGGAGGCCTGTCCTGCACCCTGTGAAGATTTGGTTCGGAAGCCACAACCATCACCAAGCTCTGCGGCCCCGAAGGGAAGGCGAGGGGCCTGTGGTGGCCGTGCCGGTGCTCTGGCGCCCACCATCCCCCGCTGAGCCAGAGACGAGGGCAGAACCCACCCTGGAAGCCCCAGAGGGCTCCCCCAGCTCCTGTGTGCACGGCGGGGCCCGCAGGGCCCTGGGCTCGGGGCCGGGGTGCGTCTCGGGGGCCGCTGCGTCTGTCCAGGCGGAGCGCGCCCAAGCGCTGCTCTGTGCGCTTCTGCAGCTGTTGGGGACGCGGTGAGTCCGCAGGAGTGAGGAGGGGCCTGGAGAAGTCAAGCCCACAGGACTTGGCGGCCGGCTGGACGTGTGAGGACAGGAGTTCCAGGGGCTAGTGATGCCACCGTCACCGAGGGTGAGGACACACAGGAGGCCTGTACCGGGGGAGACGTGCTGGAATCAGGACCGAGTGGGTTTCTTTTAGGGTCTTTGAACCTCCAAGAATGGATTTCCAGGAAAACGCTGGGCTTTAGCTGTTGTCAGTTACAGTAAAAGTACCCTAGAACGTATCTACTTAACATCCTTGCTCAGACTCAGCGCGGCGGCGAGTCAGAATTCAGTCCAGGCTCAGCGCAGTGGCGAGCGCTCAGCGTGCGATCGAGTGAGACCCTCGGGCTGGAGGCTCAAGGAAGAGCCGGGCGCCGCGAGTGGGAGAGAGAGCGCCGTGGAAGGTGCT